>NC_137677.1:64872820-64887820 GCF_963989245.1 Nansenia antarctica
GTGTTCTTTTTTTTTTCTTTTTTTTTTCTTAGAATGATAATAATATATAATATTATACTATAGAATCATAGATCATAGATCGTAGAATGAGAACAATTAGAAAAACAAATTAGTGAAAAAAAATGAAAAAAAGAACATATGTTCATTTTTTTCACTTTATTTTTTTCTCCCTTAGAATGATAATAATATATCATATTATACTATAGGATGATAGAATGATCATAGAATGATAACAATTATAAAAAATAATAAAGTGAAAAAAATGACAGACTGACTGACAGACAGACAGGCAGGCAGGCAGACAAACAGACAGACAGACAAACAGACAGACAGACAGACATGCAGACAGGCAGAGAGACAGACAGACAGAGAGACAGACAGACAGACAGACAGACAGAGACTACATACATAGAGAGACAGGCAGGCAGGCAGGCTGGCAGGCAGGCAGGCAGACAGACAGACAGGCAGGCAGGCAGGCAGACAGACAGACAGGCAGGCAGGCAGGCAGACAGACAGACAGGCAGTACATACATGTACAGACAGTGACAAAGAATGCCTGACTGCCTTCCAGTCTTCGAGGACACAGCAGGACTGGTTCAGCCACTTTCTGTTCCACGCACAGCGGCTCTACCTTCACCCACAGGAACCATGTCAGCTTTGGAATGCAACTGTGTCTCTGTGTGTGTGTGTGTGTGTGTGTGTGTGTGTGTGTGTGTGTGTGTGTGTGTGTGTGTGTGTGTGTGTGTGTGGGGGGGGGGGCTTATTGTCTTGACCTCCATCCCACCATGCACCTATCCTCCCTCGCACCCCCCCCCACCAGGTCACCCCTGACCTCCTCAACCCTAACCCTAACCCTCAACCCTAACCCTAACCCTCAACCCTAACCCTCAACCCTAACCCTCAACCCTAACCCTAACCCTAACCCCCCCCCACCAGGTCACCCCTGACCTCCTCAACCCTAACCCTAACCCTAACCCTTCTCCACATGTGTTTGGTACCACTCCCAGGTCCGCTCCATGCGTTACAGATGAGCCTGTCCTCCGATTCCTACCTCCGCCAACCTCCCTCGGCGCTGACCCACCTCGGACAGCGTCGTCCATGCAGTAGCAGAGAGGGCCGCACTCCCAGAGGCCCGTCTGGACGTTGAACATCATGTTGAAGCGGATCTGGACCATCTCAAACGTGGCGCCTTTCAACAGACTGATCTGGTCCTCGATGGCCAGGGACCTACCGGACGAACACACACACACACACACACACACACACACACAGGGTGTGAGAGAGAAACACACACACACACACAGGGTGTGAGAGAGAAACACACACACACACACACACACACACACACACACACAGGGAGTGAGAGAGAAACACACACACACACACACACAGAGTGTGATAGAGAATCACACACAAGGACATATACGTAGGACACACACACACACACACACCCACACACACAGGGAGTGAGAGAGAAACACACACACACACACACACAGGGTGTGATAGAGAATCACACACAAGGACATATACGTAGGACACACACACACACACACAGGGAGTGAGAGAGAAACACACACACACACACACACCCAGGGTGTGATAGAGAATCACACACAAGGACATATACGTAGGACACACACACACACACACACACACCCACACACACACACCCACGCACACACACCCACGCACACACACACACACACACCTGAAGCAAGGCAGCGCTTTGGCAAAGTTGATGATGTTCTGGATCATGTGGGTGGTGACGTCGATCACGTGAGGCAGCGTGGTGAACACTCCTCCCTCGTTCCTTCCTCCCTTGCTCCTCTCCTCCTTCTCCTCCTCTCCCTCCACCACACAGCGTGAGGAAGAGGCAGAAGAGGGGGAGAGGGAGGAGGAGGAGGTGGTGGTGGGGGAGGAGATAGAGCGAGAGGAAGGTGGTAAGTTGTTTCTTCTCTGGTTAGAGGAGGTTTGACGTCTGGTCAGTGGTTTGCTAACAGACTGGTTGTACACAAACATGGGGTTGCGGTTTCTGTCCAGGGGCTGAAACACCACACACACACACACACACACACACACACACACACACACACAGACTTAGTCAGACACAACGCAGATCTGGTTATAGACATGCATATACACACACACACACACACACACACACACACACACAGAGAAAACACACACACACACACACACACACACACAGAAAGAAAAACACACACACACACACACACACACAAACACACACACAGAAGAAAAAAAAAACGCACACACACACAGAAAAACACACACACACACACACAGAAAAAAAAACACACACACACACACACACCCGAAACTCATTGAATTGGGAGCAGGTGGCGTCGAAGGTCTTGAGGTGGGCGTTGACCATTTCCTGTATGATGTCTTCCTGCTGGGGGGAGAGGAGCAGAGGGACCTCCCCCATCTTCTTCCTCCTGATCTGGCTCCGCCTCTTCTCCACCGCATCATCAGACATGATCACTATGGCAACGGAGAGCAGGAAGTCACCATGTTAAACACAAGCCTAAACCTGTCCTTGATACTGTATTTGTGTGTGAGTGTGTGTGTGTGTGTGTATGTGTGTGTGTGTGTGTGTGTGTATGTGTGTGTGTGTGTGTGTGTGTGTGTGTATGTGTGTATGTGTGTGTGTGTGTGTGTATGTGTGTGTGAGCACCTGATCTCACAAAGAATGTCTGACCCCAATCTGTGTTATTATCTCACACACACAGACACACACACACCCACACACACACACACACACACACACACACACACTCACACACACACACACACACACACACACACACACACACACAGACACACACACACACACCCACACACACACACACACATGCACACACACACAGACACACACAGGGTGTCTGATCTTTGATGCCACCGCAGGACTGGTTCAGCCAGAACATATTTATACCTTCACCCACAGAAGCTGTGTCAGCTTTGGCATGTAAATCTCTTCGTTTCACTGTCTGTGTGTGTGTGTGTGTGTGTGTGTGTGTGTGTGTGTGTGTGTCCTACGTATATGTCCTTGTGTGTGATTCTCTATCACACCCTGTGTGTGTGTGTGTGTGTGTGTGTGTGTGTGTTTCTCTCTGAGAAATGAACCCCTCCCTCTCTCTCTTTCTCGTTCATACAGAGAGGAAATTACAAAATGGCTTATTACACTATCTTGACTCCATCCCACCTTCCACCTACCCCCACCCATTTATGTGTGTGTGTGTGTGTGTGTGTGTGTGTGTGTGTGTGTGTGCGTGCGTGCGTGCGTGCGTGTGTGCGTGTGTGCGTGCGTGCGTGCGTATGTGTGCGTGTGTGTGTAAACTCACGCTCTTTGAGCATGCCTATGGACTGGCACTTGCGGAGTCGGCAGGATTGGCACTGCCGGCGGTTGCTCTTGGTTACCAGACAGGCGTTGCGGAGGGGGCAGTGGAACCTTGTCGAGCGCTTCATGGCACGCCTGAGACGACATGAGTGACAGGGAGACACACACACACACACACGCACACACACACACGCACACACACACAAATATTATGATTTTCCCACTGATTTGTGTTATGAATGTAATTTCTGTATTATTCCAATTCGATTCCGTTCGTTTTTTATGGTCGAAATGTGCGCAGATCCACTGCAAATACAGGGGGAGGCAAGAAGTGCGGCATCAGTGGTGTAGTCTAGGTGATACGCAGGACTACGCCGTATACCCACTAGGAACGGCCAAGGATTCCCATATACCCACTTAAACATGTGCGAGGATACGTAACAGCGTTTTGTGACAGAACTTTCACACTTTCATTCATCAAATTCACCCCGTCTGTGTTACGAAGCACTTGACTTTTGGACCATTGGGACTGACTATAGCGTCATATACCATCAACATGGGGGAGACATGAAATATGTCAAAATGCAGCACTATCATGCGCAGATCAGCCTTATAACACGTAATGTTATATATATATAACGTTAGACAGGGAGCGAAATGTCCCGAAATGAACGATATGAGGCTGGGAGGGGAAAATCACAGTATACCCACTAGGAAAAACTAGACTACACCACTGTTCGGCAGTGACGAGTTCTGCACCCCCCCCTCCTCAGAGACTGAATGGAGCGCGGGCAACAAGTGTGCCTGTTAGAAACAGCAATGAAGGGTCGCTTAGGTGGCGTAGTCGTGGACTAAGCGTTGACCATGTAACCGCAGGGTTCCCGGTTCGATTCCGGCCGCAGACATATCCTGCATGTCATCCCTTCTCTCTCTCTCTCACCCATCCTTCCTGTCATATCTCTACTGTCTCTATCACAATAAAAAAAAAAAAAAAGACAAAAAGAAACAGCAATGACAAAGCACCAGAGGGGCGGCAGCTATCGCGTCTGCTTCACTGAGGGCCGTGTGTTCAACACAACTCTACTGAGCCACGTAACTGACGCTCGTTCTCCCTCCATGTTAGCCAGCTTTCTAGCAAAAAAACTTCCAGCGCTGAAAAAAATGGAAAGCATTACCGTATATTTAACCTTAAAGATGTCTCCAAATGTGACTTTCAATCAAGACAGGGATAAACAACGGCAGACCAACGCCTGAGCTTAAGGACCTAGCCTACTTCAAACAAAGGGACAGAAAATAACACTTGTTTCAGATGGTACTGCAACTCCCTGGCTGTCAACGCAGAGCTAGCCGTACCACTGTAGCATAGCTAGCCATACCACTGTAGCATAGCTAGCCATACCACTGTAGCATAGCTAGCCATACCACTGTAGCGGGAACAGAGATGTTTTTTAGGATATTTACTTCATTTACAGGTAAAGGTAAGACCATGCAATATAGATGTTCATTTGTGTTGAATGAGTATGAATAGTGGAACTGCAATTGGCTATAAAACGTGAATCGAATACATTAGTTATGTGTGTTACCTGTATGTGTGGGTTACCTGTATGTGTGTGTTACCTGTATGTGTGTGTTACCTGTGTGTGTGTGTGTGTTACCTGTATGTGTGTTACCTGTGTGTGTGTTACCTGTATGTGTGTTACCTGTATGTGCAGGGCTGCCAAGTTTCACCAAAAGTTTTGAGTGAGATTTTTTGGCGGTGGAGCGACCCAAAACTGTGCACGTTTTGGCAGCGGCGGCCCCTCTCTCCCACACAATTATTTGTGCTAGTTTCCTGCAATTTTACATGTTGTTCATAATAAACCAGCACAAGAAATGAAAATAATTAACATTTTATAAAACAAGAAAAAAATTCAGACAATATATCATATTTATGAAATCTTAATAAACAAATACAGTAGCCTACAGACTCTAAAAGAAAAAATTGGCCCCATCAACAGGACTCAGCCCCTTGGTCAGCAGCAGAAAGACCCGTGGTCATCATCTTATATACAGTGCATTGCTCATAGATGGCTATCATGTTATACAGTACATACCAGGGTTTTTCCTGGGTCAAAATGAGGGCTTGGTGGGTGATTTTGTGCGCGCATGGCGCGCCCACATTTTTTTTGAGGGACCCCCAATTGTTGTATTTGTATTGTAAATTGTAATTATTAATAATTATTATTATTATTAATGTACCTGGTTATGTTACAGTAGAGAAACAAAAAACAGTTACCAAAACGGAGTATTTACTAGCTAAGATTGGCAAAAGATTGGCGTGGTGCAACCGAAATTAGTAAACAACTAGTTTGAAACTAGCTAGTAACAACTAGGGGTTTAGTAACTACTAAATGCCTGCATTTAGTAATGACTTACGCCATATTGGTGCAACCCAGTCCAGTAGGCTACCAGATACGATGTTGTAATGTATGCACATATTTTGCTACCACGGTTGCCAGACGGAATTGACAATGTCCAGCCCAACCAGTCTAAAAGCTGCCGAATCCACCCGTCCAGTGTGACCAAAAGTAGCCCAATCTGGCAACACTGCTTGCTACGTTCTTGCAGCTCGCGTGAACACAGGTTCTTCCATCAGCGCTCGCCTGCCGCTTCGATTGCAGACTCAAGTTAACGCGCGTGCAGAAAGATGCCACGAAACTCATGTCCGGTAGCTTTCTTTCAAGGAATTTCAACAAAAAAAAACTCGCCGTGAGAAATAGAGATGTGGCGTGAGAGCGTGAGAACTGGTTGAAATGCGTGTGTCTCACGGTGATTGCGTGAGACTTGGCAGCCCTGTGTATGTGTGTGATACCTGTATGTGTGTGTTACCTGTATGTGTGTGTTACCTGTATGTGTGTGTTACCTGTATGCGTGTGCAAAGAATGCTGATATGAAATATGAAACATAGGGTCGCCAATAGTATTGTGCAACCTGCCAATTGAATGGTGAATTTAAGCTGAACCTCTATCGGGTTCATGTGTGTAAATCTGGCTCTGATAGCCAGGGCCAGTGTCTGGGTGTTGGCTGAGGCATATGGATATATGTACGTTCAGCACACTGTGTTGGGAGATGCATTTTGGAGAGTAAAGTTGATTTGGTTGTTGTTTTGGTCAGGAGAGTTTGGTCCTGCGGTCACCGTGTGTTTTCTCTGTGGGTTCACAAACCGGGTCGCGGCGGTTGGTTTGGTGATGAAGTCGCCTACATTCCTGACTCCTGAGGTTTACCAATAGTCAAGGTATTCGGTTGTTAAGTCTGACGTCAAACGTGACGTTTAGCAATTTCCGGGTCCAAACCAGAAATTCCCCGCACCAGAGTACCAGTGTACTAAAGCACCAGAGTACCAGTGTACTAAAGCACCAGAGTACCAGTGTACTAAAGCACCATAGTACCAGTGTACTAAAGCACCAGAGTACCAGTGTACTAAAGCACCAGAGTACCAGTGTACTAAAGCACCAGAGTACCAGTGTACTAAAGCACCAGAGTACCAGTGTACTAAAGCACCAGAGTACCAGTGTACTAAAGCACCAGAGTACCAGTGTACTAAAGCACCAGAGTACCAGTGTACTACAGCACCAGAGTACCAGTGTACTAAAGCACCAGAGTACCAGTGTACTAAAGCAGCAGAGTACCAGTGTACTAAAGCACCAGAGTACCAGTGTACTAAAGCACCAGAGTACCAGAGTACTAAAGCACCAGAGTACCAGTGTACTACAGCACCAGAGTACCAGAGTACTAAAGCACCAGAGTACCAGTGTACTACAGCACCAGAGTACCAGTGTACTACAGCGGTAGAATGACAGTTCAATCGTTTTTTAGACTGGGATCTATTCATACAACAAGGGACACAGCAGCACTTTCCCATTTTCCCCATATTGTCAGGGTCTTTGAGCCTCGGAAAAGCGCTATACAAATATAATGAATTATTATTATTACTGAAGCATTTCGAAGAGAGCGCCTCAGCCAACTTTGGACCCGGAAACACGTCACGACTTAACAACCGAATAGTCAAGGTATCATGGCAGGGATAGAGGCTCTTGTTGCTGCTACATGTAAGGAGGTTTTGGATCGTTGCTCTAAGAATCAGCTTCTGAAAATTGCTTCTGACGAGTGTGAGATTGATCTAAGTGGTCTTGTTGATAATGTAAAGAAAATATAAAGGCTATGGTTAAACTGCTGTTGTGTGTTGTGTGTCAATCTGCCTCCCCAACCATTGACCTCACTGCACGTTACTGCTGCTATCCAACAGGCTACCACGACCACCAACCAACCAACCAACCAACCACCAATCAATCAATCCCAATGTGTCCATGGGTTGGGAAGAGCATCTGACCTCTCACTGGTGGAGGTGCTTTAATGGGTCTCTGCTTTTACCTCCATTGGAGAACCACTGAGAGCCTGGAGGAACATGAGGTGTTTCTGGGGGTGTTCCCAGTCAGACTACCTGGAGCTGGGACCATTGTTCTGGACCGTGTCAGACTACCTGGAGCTGGGACCATTCATTGTTCTGGGAGAGAAAGGACTGTCTGAGTCTCCGTCAGAGACACACAAAGGACACGTGTATTGTCACTAGAACACAGAGTAGAAGGGACAAGGACATGGTTACATCTCTACAACAACAACCCCCTCTTCTTCTCCCTCATCTGTCCCTCCTACTGTTGCTTGGTAGCTGGCGGTAACCACGGTAACTATTACCATACCAACGACGACACCCTGACTTCCTTCTTATAACTCCTCCTCCTCGACACACACACACAAAACAGATGTTTCTCTCGAAATGGCAAGCTACTCCTAACACTACACTGTGCGTGTGTGTGTGTATGCAGGCGTGTGTGTGTGTGTGTGTGTGTGTGTGTGTCTATGCAGGTGTGTGTGTGTGTGTGTATGCAGGCGCGTGTGTGTGTGTGTGTGTGTGTGTGTGTGTGTGTGTGTGTGTGTGTGTGACTGTGTGTGTGTTAACACTTACCTGAAGAAGCCTTTACAGCCTTCACACGTCAGGGCGTTGAAGTGGTACCCCGAGGCCCGGTCGCCACACACCTGACACACCTTGGACTCTTCCTCATCCTCCTCCTTCTCATCCTCTTCCTCATCCTCCTCTTCCTCTGCAGAGGTCAGAGAGGCGGCCTGGTCACTGAGGACGTCCTTACTCATCCTGACCTGCGAGGGGCGCTGTAACAGAGGCCACAGATCCATTACCATGGGGACTGTGATGGAGTGATCAGCTGTATACTGTAAGCCTATTCAATGTCTAATTCAATTCAAATAAAGACAAACAGAGACAAATCTAAAGGACTGACCAACTATGACATACAAGACGAAAGAAAGCTGATTACATGACCAGATTTGTTGTCGTTTCTTTTACACAGACAGACTTGTTTCATCATCATCTCTCAGACCACCGTAAGCAACTTTCAGCAACCCCATGTTAGAGGTTAGAGAGTTCATCATCAGCATACACATTATTCTATTCTGTTTTTGTAATCCACTGTTTCGGTGTTCTCTTCATCTCATCCGCGGCAAATTGACATTTCACTTGTGTGTGTGTGTGTGTGTGTGTGTGTGTGTGAGAATCTCGTACTGATCAGAGATGTCTAACTGACAAATCCCTGCACACACGTGGCTCAGCTCACTTACACTTATAAAAGAGCAAAAATGATCAATTTAACGCTAAGAAGAAGTACAACGATATGAAAACGTGAGTGTCTGTGATAGACTGAGACGGGTGAACATAGAAACACAATATAACTCAATACGGTTTTATCGTCACAATATGATGTAAAAGCTTTGATATGGTGGTCTGAATGAAATATAGGTAAAACAGACTTAAACCATGCCCGTCAGACACTACCTAGGCTACTATTCACAATCATGTCTGGGCTGTGTGTGTCAAAAGAAGACAGAAAAACTGTAAGCGTTTGAATATTTGAATACGCCCCCTAACCATTTAGACTGGTGTGGCTTTGTTCTGAGAAGTTGAGACGACGCAGAGAAGTGCACAGAACATTCTATGATTCTGGCACCAAAAGTAAAGCTGACACAAACGGATGTTCCCAATGAACTACGTGACCTATATACAGAAACACACACACACACACACACACACACACACACACACACTGATAGACAGACAGACAGAGAGACAGACAGACACAGACACAGACACAGACACACACACACACACACACACACACACACACTGATAGACAGACAGACAGACAGACAGACAGAGAGACACACAGACACAGGCACACACACACACTGACAGACAGACAGACAGACAGACAGAGAGACAGACAGACACAGGCACACACACACACACACACACTGATAGACAGACAGACAGACAGACAGACAGACAGACAGACAGACAGAGAGACAGACAGACACAGACACAGGCACACACACACACACTGACAGACAGACAGACAGACAGACAGACAGACGGAGAGACAGACAGACACACACACACACACAAGCAATACCTGAATAAGCATGAGTCCCTCTGATGTAAAGAGCAGAGTGTCCTTAGTCACTAGGAGGTACTCACCCTGCTCACGCTGTCAGACCCTGGAGCCTCTACAACACTGTACCAGCCAGCCCACACAGCTCAGCACTCATTAGGCTGGAATGAAGCTCGCACTCACACTGCAGAACACACACTCTCTACATCTCTCTACATCTCTCTACATCTCTCTCTCTCTTACACACACACACACACACACACACACACAGTGGTCAGCCTATACTCTCCATCCACGTTACCATGGCAGCCACAAGTCTTTTCAGAAGTTACCTGTTGGTCAACAGGGCCAATTAGTGAACACATAATGGGCTGCAATAATAATAGGACTGCTGCTCTGAGCTCCACAAGACATTTCACTGTAAAAGTGTGTGTCATTTAACTTTTTAACATGATTATTGAGTTTCCTGTGGAACCGCATTTATGAAGGCTTTTAATAAAAGACTACATTTTTGTTTTCCTCTGAACCCTGAGTGTCCTGTGTGATTAACCGCCGGTCGTCCACTCTGCTAATGGCCCTCTTAGTGCGTCTCACACATTCATTCAGACCGTTTGAATCAATGAATCTGAATTATTATTAGAACCTTTCTATAATGGCCCTCTGTGTGTCTTCTTGACTGAAGACAAATGGAAAATAATAAAATGCAGTTCTCTGAGAGGTCAGACAGAGGGGAATAAATAAACATAGAAAACATGATGAAGGTCTGTTGACAGAAACGTCAGTCTGTTCCAAGCAGGCAGCTACAGAGCCAGCTACACCAGGTTGTTTAATGTTTCCAAGTGCTCTGAGATGAGACAGTGCCAGGCTACAGTGTGTGTGTGTGTGGGGGGGGGGGGGGAGGGGGGGGGGCAGGGGGCAAAGTACGTACACACACACACGAAAGACCCTGCCTTGCATTACCTTACCAGGCAAACACACTGGAAAAAAAAACACATTTAATAGGCCTAACAGAACCAAGAGGCAGGTGCCAGAGGTCCAAAGTGTTATGAGCAATAAGAAGTAGGTGGTAGGCTGCCGTACTTTGACCACATTGACCAAACACTGAGAGGCCTGTCATCATCTGTCATAATGAACACTGAGAGGCCTGTCATCATCTGTCATAATGAACACTGAGAGGCCTGTCATCATCTGTCATAATGAACACTGAGACCTGTCATCATCTGTCATAATGAACACTGAGAGGCCTGTCATCATCTGTCATAATGAACACTGAGAGGCCTGTCATCATCTGTCATAATGAACACTGAGGCCTGTCATCATCTGTCATAATGAACACTGAGGCCTGTCATCATCTGTCATAATGAACACTGAGACCTGTCATCATCTGTCATAATGAACACTGAGGCCTGTCATCATCTGTCATAATGAACACTGAGAGGCCTGTCATCATCTGTCATAATGAACACTGAGGCCTGTCATCATCTGTCATAATGAACACTGAGAGGCCTGTCATCATCTGTCATAATGAACACTGAGAGGCCTGTCATCATCTGTCATAATGAACACTGAGGCCTGTCATCATCTGTCATAATGAACACTGAGGCCTGTCATCATCTGTCATAATGAACACTGAGACCTGTCATCATCTGTCATAATGAACACTGAGGCCTGTCATCATCTGTCATAATGAACACTGAGAGGCCTGTCATCATCTGTCATAATGAACACTGAGGCCTGTCATCATCTGTCATAATGAACACCGAGGCCTGTCATCATCTGTCATAATGAACACTGAGAGGCCTGTCATCATCTGTCATAATGAACACTGAGGCCTGTCATCATCTGTCATAATGAACACTGAGACCTGTCATCATCTGTCATAATGAACACCGAGGCCTGTCATCATCTGTCATAATGAACACTGAGAGGCCTGTCATCATCTGTCATAATGAACACTGAGGCCTGTCATCATCTGTCATAATGAACACTGAGGCCTGTCATCATCTGTCATAATGAACACTGAGAGGCCTGTCATCATCTGTCATAATGAACACTGAGAGGCCTGTCATCATCTGTCATAATGAACACTGAGGCCTGTCATCATCTGTCATAATGAACACTGAGGCCTGTCATCATCTGTCATAATGAACACTGAGAGGCCTGTCATCATCTGTCATAATGAACACTGAGGCCTGTCATCATCTGTCATAATGAACACTGAGGCCTGTCATCATCTGTCATAATGAACACTGAGGCCTGTCATCATCTGTCATAATGAACACTGAGAGGCCTGTCATCATCTGTCATAATGAACACTGAGAGGCCTGTCATCATCTGTCATAATGAACACTGAGG
Source organism: Nansenia antarctica (assembly GCF_963989245.1). Lineage (NCBI taxonomy): Eukaryota > Metazoa > Chordata > Actinopteri > Argentiniformes > Microstomatidae > Nansenia > Nansenia antarctica. The sequence goes on from NC_137677.1 coordinate 64,885,037, forward strand.
CCTGTCATCATCTGTCATAATGAACACTGAGATCTGTCATCATCTGTCATAATGAACACTGAGAGGCCTGTCATCATCTGTCATAATGAACACTGAGATCTGTCATAATGAACACTGAGGCCTGTCATCATCTGTCATAATGAACACTGAGGCCTGTCATCATCTGTCATAATGAACACTGAGGCCTGTCATCGTCTGTCATAATGAACACTGAGGCCTGTCATCATCTGTCATAATGAACACTGAGGCCTGTCATCATCTGTCATAATGAACACTGAGACCTGTCATCATCTGTCATAATGAACACTGAGACCTGTCATCATCTGTCATAATGAACACTGAGAGGCCTGTCATCATCTGTCATAATGAACACTGAGGCCTGTCATCATCTGTCATAATGAACACTGAGAGGCCTGTCATCATCTGTCTTAATGAACACTGAGAGGCCTGTCATCATCTGTCATAATGAACACTGAGAGGCCTGTCATCATCTGTCATAATGAACACTGAGGCCTGTCATCATCTGTCATAATGAACACTGAGGCCTGTCATCATCTGTCATAATGAACACTGAGGCCTGTCATCATCTGTCATAATGAACACTGAGAGGCCTGTCATCATCTGTCATAATGAACACTGAGAGGCCTGTCATCATCTGTTATAATGAACACTGAGGCCTGTCATCATCTGTCATAATGAACACTGAGGCCTGTCATCATCTGTCATAATGAACACTGAGGCCTGTCATCATCTGTCATAATGAACACTGAGGCCTGTCATCATCTGTCATAATGAACACTGAGAGGCCTGTCATCATCTGTCATAATGAACACTGAGAGGCCTGTCATCATCTGTCATAATGAACACTGAGAGGCCTGTCATCATCTGTCATAATGAACACTGAGAGGCCTATCCTCATCTGTCATAATGAACACTGAGGCCTGTCATCATCTGTCATAATGAACACTGAGAGGCCTATCATCATCTGTCATAATGAACACTGAGGCCTGTCATCATCTGTCATAATGAACACTGAGGCCTGTCATCATCTGTCATAATGAACACTGAGAGGCCTGTCATCATCTGTCATAATGAACACTGAGAGGCCTGTCATCATCTGTCATAATGAACACTGAGGCCTGTCATCATCTGTCATAATGAACACTGAGAGGCCTGTCATCATCTGTCATAATGAACACTGAGGCCTGTCATCATCTGTCATAATGAACACTGAGGCCTGTCATCATCTGTCATAATGAACACTGAGAGGCCTGTCATCCTCTGTCATAATGAACACTGAGAGACCTGTCATCATCTGTCATAATGAACACTGAGGCCTGTCATCATCTGTCATAATGAACACTGAGGCCTGTCATCATCTGTCATAATGAACACTGAGGCCTGTCATCATCTGTCATAATGAACACTGAGAGGCCTGTCATCATCTGTCATAATGAACACTGAGACCTGTCATCATCTGTCATAATGAACACTGAGGCCTGTCATCATCTGTCATAATGAACACTGAGGCCTGTCATCATCTGTCATAATGAACACTGAGACCTGTCATCATCTGTCATAATGAACACTGAGGCCTGTCATCATCTGTCATAATGAACACTGAGGCCTGTCATCATCTGTCATAATGAACACTGAGGCCTGTCATCATCTGTCATAATGAACACTGAGGCCTGTCATCATCTGTCATAATGAACACTGAGGCCTGTCATCATCTGTCATAATGAACACTGAGACCTGTCATCATCTGTCATAATGAACACTGAGGCCTGTCATCATCTGTCATAATGAACACTGAGGCCTGTCATCATCTGTCATAATGAACACTGAGACCTGTCATCATCTGTCATAATGAACACTGAGGCCTGTCATCATCTGTCATAATGAACACTGAGGCCTGTCATCATCTGTCATAATGACCACTGAGACCTGTCATCATCTGTCATAATGAACACTGAGAGGCCTGTCATCATCTGTCATAATGAACACTGAGGCCTGTCATCATCCGTCATAATGAACACTGAGAGGCCTGTCATCATCTGTCATAATGAACACTGAGGCCTGTCATCATCTGTCATAATGAACACTGAGACCTGTCATCATCTGTCATAATGAACACTGAGGCCTGGTCATCATCTGTCATAATGAACACTGAGACCTGTCATCATCTGTCATAATGAACACTGAGGCCTGTCATCATCTGTCATAATGAACACTGAGGCCTGTCATCATCTGTCATAATGAACACTGAGGCCTGTCATCATCTGTCATAATGAACACTGAGAGGCCTGTCATCATCTGTCATAATGAACACTGAGGCCTGTCATCATCTGTCATAATGAACTGCATGTCGCTGTCTGGTACTTGTACTCTGCAATGACAATAAAGTTGAATCTAGTCTAATCTAATCTAATCTAATCTAATCTAGTCTAGTCTAGTCTAATCTAATCTAGTCTAACCTAATGTAATCTAATCTAATCTAATCTAATCCAATGTGTTGTAACACAGAGACCACCCTGGGACACACATGGTCCTGCTGAGTAGTACACTTGTCATCTGTGACAACCAACCCTGCCATGTCATATTATGAATGAGAATAATGCAACATCATTGGATTCAAATATGAAAACATCGATCAATGTTGAAAGAAAATATGACAAACAATGCACAGTAACTTGATTTCCAGTGTTTTTCCTCCTCGTTAATAAACTGTCTGCTCTGTAGCGAAATCATCGTAAAACCCATCGACCTAATAAATCATAAAAC
>NC_137677.1:64892820-64907820 GCF_963989245.1 Nansenia antarctica
CTCCGTTTAGAATGATAAGGTTCTATCTCCGTTTAGAATGATAAGGTTCTATCTCCGTTTAGAATGATAAGGTTCTATCTCCGTTTAGAATGATAAGGTTCTATCTCCGTTTAGAATGATAAGGTTCTATCTCCGTTTAGAATGATAAGGTTCTATCTCCGTTTAGAATGATACGGTTCTATCTCCGTTTAGGGCAGTTCAGAGATATTGAGCGTCAAAGTTTTTACATTCCATTATGTTTTGTGAGATGGAACCTTTGTATTTTATGAATTACTAACTCAAACATGTCAACATTTTAAAAATAACACCACAGAGGCATTAATAAACACCTAATGGATCAGATTACCGTATGTAAAAAACCAAATTTTGACAAAAATGGAGATAGAACCTTATAATTCTAACGTCACGAGTCGTCTGAGAGAGGGAGACCTTCGTAGGTGTTCAGGTAGTGGCTCTTGACGACGTTGCGTTGAGAGTGGCGGTCGGGGAACACGCCGACGCGGGACATCGGCGCGTAGGTCTGAGACGAGTAGTCGGAGTAGTCTCTGATGATGTCACGACGTTCCAACTTCCCCTCCACATTCCTCCTCTTAGATATCAACTTCCTCAGGGCTAATAGAGAGAGAGAGAGAAGTGAAGTGAAGTGAAGTGAAACTTTATTTATATAGCGCCTTTCGTACATGAATGCAATTGAAAGCGCTTTACAATGGAAGAGAGAGAGAGAGAGAGAGAGAGAGAGAGAGAGAGAGAGAGAGAGAGAGAGAGTGAGGCAGAGATAGAGAGAAAGAGAGGTGGAAGAGTGCAGAGATACAGTCTAGCATCGAGCCCTACTGTATTTAGGGGAGTGCTTGACATTTATTTCCAAAGAATATCAGATAGAAAGCAGCAGGGAGATCTGATGAGTCTGCTAAGGCTTCTGGGAGTTTCTCACAGATGGTGTAGTCGTTGCGTATCTTCTGCTGCCTGCTCTCCTTGTCTCTGTGGTGCTGGGCGTACTTCAGTTCCAGTCTCTTCACCGTGTCCACCTGCTGGGCCTCCTCTCTCTGCCTCAGGATGTTCTTCAGCAGGACCAGACGACCCTCCTGCAGACTGGGGGGAGGGTGAGGGGGATGCAGGGGAGGGTGGATAAGGGGAGGAGAGGGGGAAAGAACATTCCAGAGTAGGAACTTTCATCACATCATTATCTCATCATTATCTCTACATTGACTCCCTCCATCTCTTCCAGGCTACTCATCCCAGTGTTCATCCTCTCTCTCTCTCCCCCTTCGTTCCCTCCTTCCTCCACTCACTTCTGGATCTCCTCCTCCCTGAAGGCCCACTCCTTCCACTCCATCTCGTCCATCATCCTCTTCCTCTTGCCCAGTTGGCTGAGGTCGTTCAGGGGCGGCAGGGTGGCTTCCCACGCCCACTTAGCCCTCACCCGCTCGATCATCTCCACCTCCGCCATGCCCACCGGCAGACCCCGACCTGGGAGGGGAGGGGAGGGGGTGGTAGGGGGACAGGGGGGTGAGGTATGGGGGGGGGAGGGGACCCGTGAGGATATCAGAGGTATGGGTGTAAAAGCAGGGGGAAGGTTAGAAGGCAGCACACGACTGGAACACCTTACAGAACACCCTCAAACTCACCGCCCTCACCTCACTCACTGCTTTCAAACAAATCCTGCAGCGAACCATAGTCGATCAATGCACCTGCTGATCACCGTCTCTCACCCATCCCATAACCCATCACTGCCTCATTTTAAGTACCCCTGCTCCACTACCCCCGCTATCCCTCACCTCCGCTCTTCCTCTCCCCTACCTCCTCCTTCTCTCTCCCCTCTCTCTGACTGTTAGGATTTTAATGCATCTGTATTTGCCAGTGTTTTATTGTTGTAAATTATTTAACCTTGTTTTATTTCTAGCTTCCAACCCCCCCCCCCCAAAAAAAAAAGCCATTGCTTTTTGGTCAGGCTGCATTTGTAAAAAAGAATGTGTTCTTACATGTTTGCCTGGTTAAATAAAGGTAAAAAAAAAGAACGTCACGTTTGACGTCAGACTTAACAACCGAATAGACAGAGAGGGAGACGCTAGACCGCTAAGACCGCTAAGACCGCTAAGACCATTCATTCATTCATTCATTCATTCATTCATCCACACCCGATAAGAGCGTGGCCATAGTCAGGAGTTCCGGGGGGGCCGTCCCGGGCCGTACCAAGTACTCAGGGCTGTAGGGGTCCGTCTGTGCCTCGCTGTCCCTGTAGTCTGTCTGGACCCCCACAGTGCGCTGGAACGGGGTGAGCGGTCGCTCATTACCCCCCTCCACTGTGGAGTACGCTCTACGTGGAGGGAATGGGGGTGGGGAAGGACTTATTTTCATTTTTACTGGGGGGGGGGGGTTGATTTCAGTATTAACACCGACAGAACCTGACATTGTAATGAGTTAATTCTAGAAACCAGTCCTGGACTTACTTGGGCAATGCAAAAACCACACCAGGGGGAACTTGCTCGGCAAAGGGAATCAGGGGGCTGGAAGAGAGATGACGAAATGAGAAATCTTATTGTTATGGTCACAACAAGCCAGTCATTTAACTAACGCCAGCATTTCTTCCACACATCATGTCACATGTTTTTGTCTAAATCTCAAGCAAAGCCAACCGTTTCTCTGCTGGTACAAGAACACATTTGTCTTGTGTGACCTGTAGTCCTGTAGGATCTGTATGTGAACCAGATGTATCAGTGAAGATAACCAGAGTTGGGTGATCTTTATTCTAGTGACTTCAGAGGCTAGGCCCATCTGACCCCTGACCCCACACTGTGAGCTTACCGCTTGAAAAACTTGCAGCGATTTGCACCAGACACATCTTCGCTTCCTCTGACTTGGTAGTGAACACCAGGGATGACCCTACATACATAAACAAACAAAACAATGGCATACAGACAGTAGCAGTATAAAGAAAGCGTGTAGGAACAACATATGTGTGTGTGTGTGTGTGTGTGTGTGTGTGTGTGTGTGTGTGTGTGTGTGTGCGTGCGTGTGTGTGTGTGTGTGTGTGTGTGTGTGTGTGTGTGTGTGCGTGTGCGTGTGTGTGTTACCCTGTCAGTTTCTGCAGTGCCTCTCTGCGCTGTTCCGTGTAGCCTTGCCAGCGGCGGTCGATGAACGCAGGCACCGGATCCCGGGAGTCCAGGCGCAGCGCGTAACGCGGGTGATGCGGCAGGTGGCTGAACATCGACCCAAACTCTGGAACTTTCCGCTGAGTGAACAGACAGGTCATTTCAAAGGTTGTATTTCACCTGATGTGAATTGATTGTCTCATCATAGTTATAACATATTACATGTTATAATGTTACAACTAAAGTCTTAAGTCTTATATGTTAAGTACGGTACTATAACTTCATGTTATAGTTGAACATTCATTTTAAGTAAGAATGGACAATGAACGTCCAGCTCACCGACTGGCCCTGATATGGGCAGAGATCTGTGCCACTGGAATCTGAATCTGAATTACTGACTTTGAATTTGAATTACTGACTTTGAATTTGAATTGCTCAATCTGAATTAAAAAAAAAGACTTTGAATCACACAATTTGAATTTGTTTTGTTTAACTTGATTCAGTTTTTCAATTCAGTTATTTTAAACAATACAAATTAAAATTATGTGATTCAAAGTCTTTTTTTATTCAGATTGAGCAATTCAAATTCAAAGTCAGTAATTCAAATTCAGATTCTAGTGGCACAGATCTCTGCCATAAGATATGACAAGATGGCAAAGAGAATCAGAACTGCAACTTAGAGGTCTCGGAATTAATGTTTTCTTTAAAGCCCGCTAGCGCCATCTTCTGGTTGACTAGACGAACAGCAGCTTAGTTACCCTGAAGGCTACTGACCGGCAAGGTCCACACACATACATACATACTTACCACCCGGTCAACAGACGCATGTGCTTTAAAGCTGACCCTGGCATGGTCCCTTTCTCCGGACACCGTGTACACGGGATCTGTAACGTGACGTCATGTCCACAGTCAAAACATGAAACCTAGACTAGTATAGTTGCAGAATGACAGTTAGTTATAGTATATATAGAGAGCTAAGCTAGTCAAGCACAGTTAGTTACAGTGAAGCTAAGCTAGTCAAGCAGACAGTCACAGTGAGCTAAGCGAGTCAAGCAAAGCCAAACAGCCATCTTACCATACAGGTGGTCGTGCGCCCGCTGTTTCCTGAAACCTTTATTGCTTCTCTCATGTTGCTTATTAAACGTGCGAGTGTGTGATACATTCATGTTTGCATCAATTAAACATCCATTAACCTCAATTAAACACAGAAAGAGCAGCTCGCTGCTTCTATGTTCTAACAAGTTGTAGCTTAGCCACCGAAGCTAGCTCCTCCCGTCCCGTAACCATGGAGACTGTCAACAGTTTGGACCATCATAATAATAATAATAACCTTTATTTGTAAAAGCACTTTTTCTTGCAAACGTTGCAGCTCCAAGTGCTTTAACATATCCACACAGCATTTAAAAAATATATAGAACAATAATATCAACTACATAATAAAACCAGAATAAACCACACAAGCCAAGGGGAAACAAGAAGAGACACAAAAGAACTAAATAATATAAGAATGACTATAAGGTTTAAACTGGAGTAAATACAAATATATACCATATATATTATACAAATATATAGATTCATCAACTAACATTAAAAGATACATTTAGAAAAGAATACAGTCATTTAATTAAAGGCAATATTAAAAAGATAAAAGATGATTATGTCCGCGAGGGGGCAGTATAATCATCATGTTCTGGCTTATTTTAATATTTTCCATCATCCGGGTTAGTTAGGGACCCTAACCCTAACCCTGCCTCTGTCCCGCAGGTCAAGCTGCCAGTCACCAAGGAGGAAGCGTGACGACACGTTTAGAGAGAAGGGGGAGGAGGGGGGAGGAGGGGGGAGGAGGGAGGAGGGAGGAGGGGGGAGGAGGGGGGTGAGTGGCATCATGCAATGGAAAACATTACGGATCATGAGTTGCATCACCGGCAACGACATGCTTGTTGTTGAGTTGAGTTAAGTTTATTGTTCCATCCCCATTATACATAATATATATTATATAAGTATAAGAGAGTCACATTCTTAGGCTTCAGTTCATTGCAGCAACAAGATAAATTAAGTGGCAATAAGCAACAAGTGAGAGTCGTAATAGTTATAAACGGACAAATAGGACAAAGGACAAATTGAGCAAAACAATAGTAATAATAATAATAATAATAATTTTTAAAAATGTTATAAGTCTGATTAGTCTGACATCAGCTCGATCAGACTGTGGTTGCGGTGGCTGGGGTCCCTTGATAATCCTCAAGTCAGCTTTGCTGAGTCTGACACACCGTTTGTTGAATATTATTGAACATAATGTCCTGGATGGAGGGAAGCTCACATCCACTGATGCGCTCGGCTGGCCGCACCACCCTCTGCAGCGCTCTGCGGGGGGGCAGTCACTGTGTAGTTACTGTGCCAGGCAGGTAGGGGGCAGTCACAGTGTAGTTACTGTGCCAGGCAGGATGCTCTCAGGACTGGCTGAATGAAAGGGAATACCTACATGCACTCAGTTATTGTAAGTCACTCTGGATAATAGAATCTGCTTAATGACTAAAATGTAAAATGTAACACACACACACACACACACACACACACACACCTAAATTGTCAGTATTTAAAATACAGTCAGTCAATTAAATGCCGAACGGAACATAACAGTGTTTGCATTGTTTTTAACAAGGTTGTCCTAATGTTTTGTGGTAGCTTGTTCCAGTCTTTGGCCCCATAGTGACCGAATGCTGCCTCTCCACTTTTGGTGCTCACTCTTGGAACAGTTACAAGGCCTCAGATGATCTTAGGGATCTAGCAGGTTCATAAGGCACTAATATGTTTGAGATGTATTTTGGCCCTAAACCATTCAGAGATTTCAAGACCAGGTGCACGATTTTAAAATCCACGGGGAGCCAATGTAGTGATCTAAAAATGGGAGAAATGTGTTCACACTTCCTAGTTTAAGTCAGGACTCTTGCAACAGCATTTTGAATAAAATTGTAATTGTCAAAGTGCCTGTTTGGAGTCCAACATCAGATCAGGTTCCCTGAGAACGGCTACTACAGTTGTACAAGACATGTCTGAGTGAAGAGAGTGTGTGTGAAAGTCATTGGGTGTGTGAACTTGAAGTGTGTTCACAGGTTTAGTCAGCGCCTCCACCTGGGTGTGTGTGTCCTAATCTCTTTATCACCGTTGTTTTCCAACCACAGCAACATAAGCAATGCATTTACAGTAAAAAGACACCGTAACACCTTGCTCAGAGTATGTGTAGGCTTAAGGCTATAGCCATGTGTTTTCTGTGTGTGTGAGAGCATGGTCAAATGGACATAATAGTTAGAAAGAATTGCAAATGCAATTCTTTTAAAATTATTATTATGACATTGTTTTTACAATGTGGATTATTTTTTCTTCATCTGTGCTTTTAATAGCTAATGTGTTCGCCGAGCTTCTTTGACACCTCATGTCCGGACACACACACACACACACACACACACACTACACACCACACACCACACACACACACACACACACACACACACACACTACACACCACACACCACACACACACACACACACACACTACACAGCGCACACACACACACACACACACACACACACACACTACACAGCGCACACACACACACACACTACACAGCGCGCACACACACACACACACACACACACACACACACACACGCACACATACAATGACTGCATTTAGTCACTCTTCCATAAGCACACAGTACACTCACACAGCTAATGAAGAAGAGATTCAACCTCACCCTTAAAGTTATGTTACCTGCATCCTGGTTAGAGGCTGTTTGAGGAGTCTCACCACCAATAATGAATGAATTAATGGTCTTTATTGTCATTGCTATAGTACAGGTACCAAACAACGAAATTTAGGAGGGGTGGCTCCCCTGGTGCTAGGAAAGAAAGAAAAAAAACAAAAAAAAACAAGAAGGGAAGGAGCTAGTTTACATAAATAAAGGCTATGTACACTATCCACTATACTATACTGTACAGATAAGACGACTAGGGTTGTCATATTGCACAATAGTGTTATTGCACATTCATTTAAAGTGTCGCAGTTTGCAGGCTTGAAATGTACACATTTGTGCCTCAGCACTACACCTGATTTTTTCAATCCAGCAGCTTAATTATTATATTAATACATAATAGAGAAGTGAGAAGTTGTTACAGAAGTCTTATTGATTATGATTGGTCTCAGTGGTGGTTATAGTTAAAAGGCAGTAATGCTGTAAACCACTCAGACTACCACAGTGACATGATGTCATCGCACATGAAGCTCAACCAGGCCAGCAAAGAGTCCTCTCTGAAACCACATGGACAGCAGTGGAGGCCGCTGGTGGAGGTAGAAATGACAGACACACTCGCTGTGAACTACGGAACTGTAATTCCTGGAATTAATTCCATTCCAGGAATTACAGTCATTTCTCATTCCATTCCAGGAATCACAGTGCACCAGTCCTCCGATTTCTACCTCCACCAGCCTCCCCAGCCCCTGGACAGACACCAATGTAGACAAGTAGATGTTTGTCTAACTGAAGTGTGTGAGTATCATAACTCTTTATAACTAATTACTGTATATTCTCTCACTACTATACACGACAGGTCATTCCAGTGCTATTGTTGGTCACACGCTAACTTGTTATTTTACCACCTCAGAAATGTCTCATCTTTGTTTTTGAGGAATCTACTGCCCCAATAGTCTGTCCCAAAAAAAGACAACATCAACATCTTTTATTTTTAAGTTTTGCAATAATGGGAAAAACCACTTCCTCTGTGTTGGTGTTGCCAGCTCACAGTCATCAGACCGCCGGGCTGCTGGATGACCAAGTTAGGTAAAGAAAGGCTCATATTAACCTGCTGTATGACCACGTTAGGTAAAGCAAGGCTCACATTAACCTGCTGTATGACCAAGTGAGGTAAAGAAAGGCTCATATTAACCTGCTGTATGACCACGTTAGGTAAAGCAAGGCTCATATTAACCTGCTGTATGACCAAGTTAGGTAAAGCAAGGCTCATATTAACCTGCTGTATGACCAAGTTAGGTAAAGAAAGGCTCATATTAACCTGCTGTATGACCAAGTTAGGTAAAGAAAGGCTCATATTAACCTGCTGTATGACCAAGTTAGGTAAAGCAAGGCTAATATTAACCTCCTGAACTTTGAGAAAGATCACAAAAGATGCTGCTCGGTTTCATTTTCACTTGCAATCGTTCACTGTCGTTGCAGTTCAGTTCATTGTAATGCAAATGATTTAAATCTGCACTCTAACCACCACCACTATCAAGACGTTCTGGGCCCTATTATTTTTCCTCCCCTCTGGGGGAATTTTTCTTTTGCTTGGCTTGTTTTTGGGGGGGTTTGGTGTTTGAACATATTGTTTGTATTGTATTTATTGTTTATATTGTTTAGTATTGTTCTTGTTGTGAAGCACTTTGCAACATGTAAACGGTGCTGTACAAGGTAATGTGACTACCAACACATAGGCCTACACATAGTACAGCACACAGACATACAAACCCAAGCACATAGTGTAGCACACAGACATACAAACCCAAGCACATAGTGTAGCACACAGACATACAAACCCAAGCACATAGTGTAGCACACAGTATATACCTAAAATAAAAGAAACATATTTTTGATATTCCTTCTAAAAATGCTGTCCTTTGTCTTTTGTTTGTATGTGGGTTTATATGCTGACTTGGTTTATGGGGACATTACATCCACTTATCTGATTTGTTTGTAAACAAGAAGAGAGTTCGTCAGTTCACCATCAACAGAATCCTGTTACATCTTAGTCAGTTCACCATCAACAGAATCCTGTTACATCTTAATGTATTGAAATAGTACCTCAGGAGAGGGTTACAGTAGTATAAAATAAAATCCAGTGGTTGTGATTGTGATGACTAGACATATCACACAGCCATGGCTCGCTCCACTCCCCCATACGGCCCTGCTTCAGATAACTGTCAACAGGATGGTAAAGGGGGTTGATGTGCAGCTAAGGGATAAACTGCTATAGATTTTTTTAATATCAAATGAGCATAATGCTTGGGGTACATGCTGAACCGCATCCTGTTAACTATGTCTGTGTCAAAACCACAAACAATAAATCTTTGCCTGTGACCGTTAATCTCATCTGAGAAGAACTAATCTAGATGTAGGAATCATCATCAACGTTTGTTCTCTCCCTCGCAAACAAAAAACCTCTATAATCAGCTGTACGGCATCTCTGCACATTGCGACCATCATACTCATATAGAGAGTGATTGTTCCACACCCTGGTGCAGATAGGACATGAGGACTAATGTAGACATGACTGGTGTACATGATTCCCTTACTGACAAATGTACTTGTTGTAAGTCGCTTTGGATAAAGACGTCTGATAAATGTCTAGAATGTAAATGTTTCTTTATTATTTCTTTATTTACCAGGGACAGTGCACATTAATCAACAAATCAGTTTCCACATCAATGTAAATGCACCAGAGTTAGCTCATGAGCTAATTTCCACCTGTAGTCCCTGTGCAGGTTATTACAAAATGAATGGTGTAGTGTCATTATGTAAATGTAAGCTATTCATGGTTTATGACATGCCATGAAGCCCCCATCAGTCATACATGTAACATTACTTACAGCACTTTGAGGTCACAGTGAGCTAGTTGCCGTGCACACTTAGAGCTTAATGAGATTGATGTCCAAAATGCCTCATGAAAATTTATTTTATTTTTATTAATAAGATGCTATTTAACTTTCATTTTGGCAGGGAGTCCCATTGAGACCGAGGTATCTTTTAATAATAAGAAGAAGAAGAAGAAGAAGAAGAGGAAGAAGAAGGAGGAGAAGAAGAATATAATGCCATGTAGGCATATATGACGGTTTTATCCAAAGCGACTTACATTGCAGTGACTGCATACATTTTCATAATATTCATACATGTTTCAGTATACAGTATGAGTATATAGTCTCAGGGTGAAACGAAACCACAACCTAAGTGTTGTTCGCGCCATCGGGCATGGTGCCACGCTGCCACGCTCTACCAACTCAGCCACAGAGAACCACTTTGAACAAGGGAGCCCTGAACACACACAATGTACAAGCATACGTCATACAAAACTACAGTATTATAAAACACAGTCAGGAAAAAACATCAACATTTTCAACAAAGTCGGTCCTTGATAAAAAATAAATAAATTTGCCTGAATGGCACCAGAACAACCAACTGTAACAAACGCTGTAGATTGTACCAGCAGCACCGAGATGCACCAACACTAAATACATTAATCTGTTAGATTTGAGAAGTGACCTTCTCACACAGTATGATGGGATATGATACAGTATGATGGGATATGACACAGTATGATGGGATATGATACAGTGTGATGGGATATGATACAGTGTGATGGGATATGATACAGTATGGGTTCATGGGATCTGATGTGGAGTCTCACGTAGGCCTACTGTGATACTTCTACACTTATATTTCTGTTTCTGATACATGGCTTGAGCATGTGACGCTTGTTTCTTAAAATTAGTTTCCAGAGAGTTGGTGTTGCAGTGAGCATGTGACACACTGGAGAGGAAGTGGGTGCTTTTAGAGCCAACCAGCGTCACCCTGTGTGGGAGAGAGTATCAGATGTGGGGAGGGGAGAGGAGAAGGGAGAGAAGGGTGGGATTAAGTTAAGATAAGTTACAGTAACGCGGTGGGGTCGAAGGTTTGATGTTTCGATCAAGTCTAGGGGACAGACAGGCTTTGGGAGGGGAAGAGGGATCACCTCCACAGAGAGAAGACAGACCAACCAGTTATTGGGTTGAGGGGCTCAGGATTTGGGGTTCAGAGATAGGGTTCTCTAGTGGTTTTTTGGGGGGACAGTTGGTACAGCGCTGGCAGTGTGCTGGGAGTTTTTCTCTGGAACCATAAACCCACTGGAAAGATGAGGACCTTGTGGATTCTAGGTGTCCTATCCCTTCTGGTTGTGTCTGTATGGAGCAATAGAAAAGGTTTGATCACTTCAACACTTCATAAAAATTTTCTTTTACCGTACAGGTCTGTACTGCTGGGGTCGGTGGCGGTGAAAGGCAGTCACATCACGTCACGTCTGGTCAGGATTTGTTTTCACAGCGTCTCAATACATTTGACAAAAAAAATGGGACTATGGTCATTTATCAGTGTGTGTTGTTATTGTTGGGTTGCAAACCGCATCAAATTAGCCATTTGTGATGGAAACGTGTTTTGCTGCTCTATGTTTTTATTGAAATGTTGTTGAACATCCCAAATACTATAGGCCTAATCTGTATACTGTACATGTTTGTTTTTGTATATATGGTCCCAAAGGGAAACAAAAACACCTTCGAATTGCTAGAGCCATGCTCTACCAACTGAGCCACACGGGACCAGTATTGTAGGCCTATGTCAAAGTTAATCACTCAACACGATTGAGCCAAACATAGATTTTTAAATGTGTATAGTATACTGTATATGTTACGGCACATGTTGGAAGACGGTACATGTGGGAAAACTAGGGTTAGGGTTAGGTGCTACGTCGACTTGGTACATGCTGGCATGTCTAACCCTAACCCCAATCCTAACCCTAACCCTAACCCTACCCCTACCCCTAACCTTAACCCTAACCTTAACCCTAGCACCCTAGCACCTAACCCTAACCCTAGTTTTCCATGTACCGTATTCCCACATGTACCGTAACATATATTAAAAATGTTTGGCTGTCTATTCTTTTTCTGAGGGACCGTTGTTCTCTCCCTCGACTACAACTGTGTGGGCTTCAGTAAAACCGCCAGGACCGAGATGACATGGAAATGTGTATTGAAAGTTCCATTCAGTTGTAAAGTGAATGGAACATATTTTAGAGATTATGCAGACAGGTGGGAGAGGTCTAAGAAAGTAGACTAAAGCAGCATAGTAGAGTATGACGGCCGATACGATTTCCACACGAACAAACGCGTGTTTGTTCCCCTGTACTTATAGGAAATAGTGATTTCAGAGAGACATCTGAGACAGCTGTATGATAATGCTTTTCTTCCATGTGGGGGGACTCTAAAGAGGAAGTGATATTACTGTTGGGGGTCTTGTGGGTTTCCTTGACAACCACAGGGGTGGGTTACACCTGTCGAAAGTAGACATAAACATAGAGGAGGGGGAAAGTCTGTGACCCGTTAACCACGGCAGATATATACGTCTGGAGCCAAACCGTCAACCTCCCATGATATCACAGTTTACGTGTGACAATAGGAGCTATTTTTAGAATGTGACTATAAACAGAACAAAAGACAAAAACATTGAGATACTTGTATGTACTAGTGGGCCTACTGTGTTTTACATGAGTATAGGTTCACTACGGCTTGTCAGGAAAATGCTTCACTAACAACTGGTGTAACAACTTCTCACTCTGAATCTGGCTAAATCAACTTTCAAATGTTCAGTTTGGTCAGGACAGAGACCATCTTGTAAAAACCTCTGTCACTGATGTTTAAACTACTGGCAGATACATTGATCAGCCCATGTGTCTTTCTCAGCATTAGGGGAGGCTGGTGGAGGTCGGAATCGGAGGACGGGCTCATTGGAACGTTATGGAGAATGGTATCAAACACCATACCTGTCATCATTCCGTTCCAGGCATTACAATGAGCCTGTCCTCCAATGTCTACCTCCACCAGCCTCCCTCTGCTCAACACAGAATCTTCTCGACTGTTTCTGATTCCAGCTCATGTTAACCATGCTTCCTTTAATGTGCTGCTTTGTTGATTGAACTTACATTGGAATTAAGAATGAATAATTGTGGATGCTAATGACGCTAATGACTCATAGCATTTAGATACTAACATGCTACTCAGCTAACACACGATTCCATCCCCTCTCAGGACGTAACAGCTCTCACACTACCCCTCCCTCCTCCGTGCATGTGTGCCCGAAACAACTCATCCATGGTAAACGTCCTTCCTCTTCACCTAACCTGCTCACTTGTCACTCGTGATCTTAGAATGATAAGGTTCTATCTCCGTTTAGAATGATAAGGTTCTATCTCCGTTTAGAATGATAAGGTTCTATCTCCGTTTAGAATGAGAAGGTTCTATCTCTGTTTAGGGTAGTTCAGAGATATTGAGCGTCAAAGTTTTTATATTCCATTATGTTTTGTGAGATGGAACCTTTGTATTTGATTAATTACTAACTCAAAAATGTCAACATTTAAAAAAAACAAAAAACACACAGGCATTAATAAACACCTAATGGATCAGATTATGTAAAAAACTAAATTTGGACAAAAATGGAGATAGAACCTTATAATTCTAACGTCACGTGCTGTCTGGGCCTGTATGAGTGTTGTATGTCTGGGCCTGTATGAGTGTTGTCTCACAGCAAACTGCTGTTCAGAAAAACGGTTATATCTTTAGGAGAGGAGAAAGAGGAAATTATGCATTTCCTGTTTCTGGGATGAAGCTTGTTATTGTGTGTGTCTGTGTCAGATTAGTGTTGATGTATCCGGCAGTGCCACATCGAGCCACTCAATGTGCTGTATGACTGCTGTAAAGGAACAGGATTATCCACTTCATGTAGTGCCTATACTTGTGATCATAACACATGTTCAGATACACATGAAAGAGATCAATAAAGTCCCTATATATCTCTATGTATCTATCTATACCTTATAACACATTTGGATTTGTCATTGTCTGTTTTTTAAATTTAATTTAATTATTCTAAAACGGCATTTTAATTCCTAATTCATTTCAGTCTTCCAAAGTAAACACTTTAAACTGGACAGTGACGTCAACCTCCAGTGCAGCAACAAGACGTGGAGTGAGATGATCTACACAATCTGGAACATCGAACTGGCCGGGGGGAAAAAGTGCCGTATATCGTTGAGTAACGACGGCCAAGATGAAAACTCGTGCAACGACGAGACGTTGATGCGGAACACATCCAGCGGTGCATCCTACCTGCACATACCGGGGTTCTCCAACGAGGACGTGGGGACCTACTGCTGTGAATCTGTGTACCGAGGCGGGAGCAACTCTGCCAACTTTGACGTGTCTCTAGTAGGTAAGAAAACCATTGCTTTTCCTTCTATTAGATTATCTTCGCTAATGTGCAAAGTACTCATGTTAAACCCTGTACATTTCAGCATGTCTCTGTGTTGTCGTCCGTGCTTTTGTTCACACGAGTAGCCTATGTATGTTGTGCTTCAGGGGGGAGGCGGGTGGGGGTAGACATCAGAAAACGGGCTCATTGTAATGCATGGTGCAATTGCATGAGGTATGGTGCCAAATGTATGTGTTTGACACCATGAGCCCATCCTTCGATTTCTCTCTACCAGCTCCCCCCCCCCCTGTGGTGCTCCTGTGCTGTGTTGAGTGAGGGTAGGCCTATTCGGTTGTTAAGTCGTGACGTGTTTCCGGGTCCAAAGTTGGCAGAGGCGCTCTCTTCGAAATGTCTCAGTAATAATAATAATTCATTATATTTGTATAGCGCTTTTCCGAGGCTCAAAGACGCTGACACATATGGGGAAAACGGGAAAGTGCTGCTGTGTCCCTTGTTGTATGAATAGATCCCAGTCTAAAAAACGATTGAACTGTCATTGTACCGCTTTAGTACACTGGTACTCTGGTGCTTTAGTACACTGGTACTCTGGTGCTTTAGTACACTGGTACTCTGGTGCTTTAGTACACTGGTACTCTGGTGCTTTAGTACACTGATACTCTGGTGCTTTAGTACACTGGTACTCTGGTGCTTTAGTACACTGGTACTCTGGTGCTTTAGTACACTGGTACTCTGGTGCTTTAGTTCACTGGTACTCTGGTGCTTTAGTACACTGGTACTCTGGTGCTTTAGTACACTGGTACTCTGGTGCTTTAGTACACTGGTACTCTGGTGCTTTAGTACACTGGTAC
>NC_137677.1:64912820-64932820 GCF_963989245.1 Nansenia antarctica
TCATCCCCCCTACCCCCCTGTACAGACCTCTTCATCCCCTCTAGTGAGTGTGTGAGTGTGAGTGTGTGTGTGTGTGTGTGTGTGTGTGTGTGTGTGTGTGTGTGTGTGTGCGTGTGTGCGTGTGTGCGTGTGTGCGTGTGTGCGTGTGTGTGTGCGTGTGCTGAATACATAAACAAACAAGCTAAAAGACGACAATAGAAAACGTACCATGCTGACGATATTACTAAATGTTTGAAGTAGCTTTTATCTTAGCTGACTCTCTTACCTTCAGGTCGAGTTTGTGTATTCTGGCTTCGCAAAACACCAACAGTAGCAGCCTAACAGCCGCGGAGATTGCGCGGAGATTGCGCGGAGATTGCGACCACAAACGAAGTTTGACTTCGGTAATAGTTCCAGTTGTAATATCCTCAAGCAGGGGAGGCTGGCTCCTCACCAAAGGGAGAAGAGAGAGATTTTTTTTCTATGACTTCTAGACAGTGTTGCTTCTGAATATCATAGTCCAATCAGCTAGTGTTCTGTGGCGTATATCATAGTCCAATCAGCTAGTGTTCTGTGGAGTATGTTCCAATCAGCTTCAAGTCCCGCCCCTTTCGGTGCATGTCCCAAAACCCCATAGACAATTGACCGAATGGCCTGAAGTTACCAAAATAGATTTTACATGCAAGTCTACGAGAACAGCCTAGTGCAACTTCGAGTAGACTGAAAGTTGCCCCGAAAGGGGCGGGACTTGAAGCTGATTGGAACATACTCCACAGAACACTAGCTGATTGGACTATGATATACTCCACAGAACACTAGCTGATTGGACTATGATATTCAGAAGCAACACTGTCTAGAAGTCATAGAAAAAAAATCTCTCTCTTCTCCCTTTGGTGGGGCATTGCCCAATTGCACCTAATGAACCAGCCTCCCCTGCCTTTAAGTCCCATATCTCAAAGCTAGTCTCTAAACTCAAGGTAAAGTTAGGTTTCTATTTTAGAAACAAATCATGCTTTTCCCGTGTCCTTGTGCTGCCCCTCTTAGCCAGGGCCCTCTTGGAAAAGAGATTCCTTATCTCAATGAGGTCACCTGGTTAAATAAAGGTTTAATAAAAGTAAGTAAGTAATAAGAATATTGTAAGTGTGAGCTTAGAATGCAACATTCGGTAGGACAGGTTTTGTTCAAACACAATTTGTATTTGTTTTGTTTATATTAACACAACGTTGTTATGTTCATATTCATTATCACTGTTTTTCTGATGACTTTTGACCAAAATAAATAAATAATCAAAGTTGGTCAGTCAGTGCATTTGAGAAATGGTCAAACCTTAACTTTGTACTATACTATTTATTAACAAATATTGTATTGTGTTTTGGTTGTACTTACAAGTTTCACTATCTCTTCTGCACGTAGGTTGAACCTGTGGTGTCGCGTGGAAGTGTGACTGGTACAATTCATGTCACAGTAGAAACCCTAGAGGACTCAGTATGCTGGGCTGTGGTGCCCTCTACTGGAGGATATTGGTAATACCAGTTTATAAGACAGGACGTGTGTGTGCGTGTGTGTGTGTGTGTGTGTGTGTGTGTGTGTGCGTGTGTGTGTGTGTGTGTGTGTGTGTGTGTGTGTGTGTGTGTGTGTGTGTGTGTGTGTGTGTGTGTGTCTGTGTGTGTGTGTGTGTGTGCGCGTTTTTTTTTTTTTTTTTACATTTTCAAAGAAAGATCTGCTGTTGATAACGCAGCATGACAACTGACAGAATAAAAGTCTTTAATGGCCTTTTCCAATAAACAATGAATCCAAACATTTTACACCCTCACTGAAAACATCATGAAATAAACAAATCAAAAAATCATAACAAATTAACACAAATCAAGAATAGAATGTTCCATAAATTAACAATCTCACATACCGCACTTTCAAATAGACCGTTCAAACACATAAACGAACCATAAACAAACCACGCCTAAACGTCTCTCTCTCTCTCTAAGGCAGAGATGTCACACTCATGTTAGCTCCGGGGCCACATGGAGGAACATCTATCTCAAGTGGGTAAAATCCTGCTGGCATCATAACTTAATAACCACAACTTCAGATCGTTTTCTTTGTTTTACTTTGGTCCAAAAGAGTACAAGCACATTCTGAAAATGTCCACATCACAATAATCCTCTTATATGGAAAAAACAACAAGAACACAATGCCTCAGTGTGACTTTGTCTCAGTGTGTCGACAAAGCCATAGAGCTTTAAGTCACTGCCTATCTGGGATTGAACAAAATACAAAATAAATAATAAATGAATAAAACAACTCTTCGAGGTCAAGGTATCAAATACCTAATTTGTCATTTCCACATATTAATCCTGTGCTAACTCAACAAACCATGCAAACTGAGGTAGAAACTATTCAAGAGGGTTGAGTTACTCCCTGCCTTGTAGGCAACACTATTTATTGATATAAATAATCATTAAATCTTTTTTTTTTCTTTTTCATTTCCGCGTTGTCGAAAATCAACAACACATCGCTAGTCAGCTAACACAACTTGTTTGTTGTGGTAGCTGGTTAGTAGCTGGTCTCTTTCTTCAGTCAGTTTGTTGTAGCTGGTCGGTAGCTGGTCTCTCTCTTCAGTCAGGTTGTTGTAGCTGGTCAGTAGCTGGTCTCTCTCTTCAGTCAGGTTGTTGTAGCTGGTCAGTAGCTGGTCTCTCTCTTCAGTCAGGTTGTTGTAGCTGGTCAGTAGCTGGTCTCTCTCTTCAGTCAGGTTGTTGTAGCTGGTCCGTAGCTGGTCTCTCTCTTCAGTCAGGTTGTTGTAGCTGGTCAGTAGCTGGTCTCTCTCTTCAGTCAGGTTGTTGTAGCTGGTCAGTAGCTGGTCTCTCTCTTCAGTCAGGTTGTTGTAGCTGGTCAGTAGCTGGTCTCTCTCTTCAGTCAGGTTGTTGTAGCTGGTCTCTCTCTTCAGTCAGGTTGTTGTAGCTGGTCAGTAGCTGGTCTCTCTCTTCAGTCAGGTTGTTGTAGCTGGTCAGTAGCTGGTCTCTCTCTTCATCAGTCAGGTTGTTGTAGCTGGTCAGTAGTAGCTGGTCTCTCATCCTCACGAGCTGGTCTCTCTCCCTCACGAGCTGGTCTCTCTCCCTCACGAGCTGGTCTATCTCTTCAGTCAGGTTGTTGTCGCTGGTCAGTAGCTGGTCTATCTCTTCATCAGTCAGGTTGTTGTAGCTGGTCAGTAGCTGGTCTATCTTCCTCAGTAGCTGGTCTCTCTTCCTCAGTAGCTGGTCTATCTCTTTAGTCAGGTTGTTGTCGCTGGTCAGTAGTAGCTGGTCTCTCTCCTGATTCAGGTTGGCTCCAGTCATGTGATCTGCAACACAAACAGCAAACTAAACTACTACTACAACACTCTTATGTCAAACTAAAGTACGACATCAAACATTGACATCCAACTGGTTAGTGTATTCCAGGTGCTGTGTGTAATAACTAGGAGTGTCTGAAGGTACCAAACTCACAGTGGGGGAGGAGACCTGTAAGGGTTGGGGAAGCGACCTTATTGTGGAGCGACCCTTTGGCGCCCTCTGGTGTTTTATGTATGCATTTGTCTGTCCTAATTAAGTGATTTGTACCTGGTGTGTGTTGTTTGGCTGTGGCTATTTAGATCCCTCTGTTTCCCCTCTGGTTGTCGGTTGTTCACTTCATGTTGCGTTTGTTATATGTATACGATTCTCCTTAGCCTTATTGTTCCTCGCCGGATTAGGAAATAAGTATAGTTGACGATTGTAAGTACATTGCTCTGCCTTGTTCATATTATTTATTTAAAACGTTTATCGGAGACTTGTTTTCTCCTCTTTTGTTTATTCGCTTACTGTGCGGTTATTATTTGTTCCGTTTACTCAAAATAAAGAGTACCGTTATTATTTTATACTCCTGCTTCCGTCTACTCTGTTCTACTCTGCGCCTGGGTCCAAACACATTACCCCATCGTAACAGAACAACCGACCATTATGGACCCAGCAGATGTAGAGCAGATTCGCACGGTGCTGAATACCCCGGGGGCTATGGTAGCCCAGCAGGAGCGGAACCAGCTGGCGATGTTTGCGGAGATCGAAAAGCTGACCATCGCCGTGACTAGCCTGGTGGCCGCTCAGGCCAACCCCACTCCACCAGCGGCAGCAGCAGCAGCAGCTATGCCTCCTCTACCGCCGGTGACCACGCGGGAACCCCGACTACCTCCTCCCGAACGCTATGATGGACGTCCAGAGGGCTGCAGAGAGTTCCTGACTCAGTGTTCACTGATCTTCAGCCTGCAGCCCCTGTCCTTCCCCACCGAGCACTCCCGAGTGGTCTACATCATCACCCTGTTGACGGGCCGTGCCCTGTCCTGGGCCACGGCCGAGTGGGAGAGTCAGTCGCCGGCGTGCTCCGACGCTACAGCATTCACCCGGGAGTTACGCAAAATATTCGACACCTCCCGGGTGATATCGGGGCACGAAGCCGGTCGGCGGCTCACGGCGTGTCGACAGGGGGATCGCTCGGTGGCGGATTATTCCATCGAGTTCCGCACTCTAGCTAGGGAGGCGGGTTGGGAGGAGAAGGCCCTGGCCGTACTCTATACCCAGGGGCTCTCGGAGGCGATGAAAGACCAACTTGCCCTCCGGGACCTCCCAGAGCGGCTAGACGGCGTAGTGGAGCTCTCGGTGCGTGTGGACAATCGGCGCCGAGAGCGATCACGTGAGAGGGGCTCGTCGAGGGGCGCTCCGTTCCAACCTCCGCCTGCTAGGGAGGCGACTCGGCGGTTCCCGGAGGAGACCACGGAGGAGGAGGAGGCCATGCAGCTGGGCGCAACACACCTCTCCAGCACAGAGAGGCGGCGTCGGCTGGACGAGCGGCGCTGCTTCCGTTGCGGTCGCAAGGGTCACCGCTACAGTGCCTGTCCAGGGACCTCGGGAAACGGGGCAGCCCGCTAGTATCGGGAGGGGTATTAGCGGGTAGGGACATACCCTCGGGTTTCAATGACCCACGAACCTTTTTTTCTGTTAAGGTGCGGTGGGGACACTGTACCCAGCGAGTTCGGGCTCTGGTGGACTCAGGGGCAGCGGGGAATTTAATGCACGAAGGCCTGGCCTGGGGGTGGGGGGTTCCTTTGGAGGAATTGAAAGAACCCGTTCCTGTTCGAGCCCTAGACGGCCGGCCATTGGGGTCGGGGATCATTACCCAGCGCACTATGCCTGTACATATCCAGGTGGGAGGGGGTCGTTGGGAACTCATACGATTTTTTATTGTGGCCTCTCCTGATTGCCCTATTGTGTGAGGTCACCCCTGGTTAGCTTCTCTCAACCCCCGCATTGACTGGTCCACAGGTCGACTCTCCCTCGAAGCAGGCTCCGTCACAGTGCGTACTGAGTCTCCGCCCACGACTCTCGCATCCCCGTTGCAGCCCCAGTTCTCGCCTCTCCCCCTTTCCACCCCTCTTCCTAATTCCCCTGGCCCTGCTTCCCTTTCCAGCCCCGACCTGACAGGGGTGCCTCAGATATATTGGGATCTGGGGGAAGTGTTCAGTAAATCTCGGGCCGAGAAATTACCCCCCCATAGACCCTATGACTGTGCCATCAATCTGCTGCCGGGTACTGTGCCGCCGCGGGGATGCCTGTTTTCCCTCTCTCGCCCGGAGAATCTCTCCATGAATAAATACATAGAGGAAGCACTGGCCGCGGGTCATATCCGTCCTTCCACCTCACCCGCTGGCGCAGGCTTCTTCTTTGTGGCAAAGAAAGACGGGGGACAGCGTCCCTGCATCGATTACCGCGGTCTAAATGACATTTCCATAAAGAATCGCTATCCCCTGCCCCTCATGGATACCGCCTTTGAGTCACTGCAAGGAGCAAGGGTGTTTACCAAACTGGATTTACGCAATGCATACAACCTGGTGAGGATGAGGGAGGGGGACGAGTGGAAGACGGCTTTTAACACGCCTAACGGACATTATGAGTATTTAGTCATGCCCTTTGGTCTCGCTAATGCACCCGCAGTATTTCAAGCACTAGTCAACGACGTACTGCGGGATTTGATTGGTCATTCGGTTTTTGTGTACCTTGACGATATCCTCATTTTTTCCAAAGACATTATTCAACATCAACGTCATGTCCGTCAAGTCCTCCAGCGCCTCCTCCACCACCAGTTATTTGTCAAGGCAGAGAAATGTGTCTTTCACGCCGACACAGTGTCATTCCTGGGGTTCATTATAACACGGGGGGATTTAAGCATGGACCCTGCCAAGGTTAGTGCGGTGTTAGACTGGCCCCGCCCCTCCTCTTTGAAACAGTTACAGCGGTTCCTAGGGTTTGCTAATTTTTATAGACGCTTTATCCGCAATTTTAGTGCCCTAGCTGCCCCTTTAACTGCCCTCACCAGGTCTACCCTCCGTACGTTCGCCTGGTCCTCGGAGGCGGAGGCCGCCTTCGTGGACCTCAAGCAACGGTTCACCTCTGCTCCGGTCCTAGCCCATCCGGACTCGGAAGTACCATTCCTGGTGGAGGTGGACGCCTCAGATCTCGCGGTGGGGGCGGTGCTCTCCCAGAGGTGCAGGAAGGATGGGAAGGTACATCCCTGCGCTTTTTTCTCACGTCGGCTGTCCCCGGCCGAGTGTAATTATGACGTAGGAAACCGGGAGCTGCTGGCCATTAAATTGGCTTTGGAGGAGTGGAGGCAGTGGCTGGAGGGGGCCGCACAGCCGTTTGTGGTGTGGACGGACCACAAGAACCTGGCCTACATCCAGGGGGCTAAGCGCCTCAATTCGCGTCAAGCCAGGTGGGCGCTGTTTTTTACACGCTTCCAATTTTCCATCTCCTTTAGGCCGGGGTCCAAAAACGTCAAGCCGGACGCCCTCTCCCGGCAGTTCGATCCGGCGGACCGGGAGGAAAAACCCCACCCCATTGTTCCGGAGACCCTTTTTGTTGCCCCTGTGTCGTGGGGGATCGCTAAAGTGGTGAGAGCGGCGCTCAGGCGGGAGCCGGATCCGGGGGGAGGACCCCCGGGGAGGCTGTATGTTCCCAAGACTGCGCGCTCACGGCTGCTGCAATGGGCGCATGCGTCGTCCCTCACTGGCCACCCCGGGGCTGCCAGGACCCTGGACTTTATTCGCAGGAGGTTCTGGTGGCCCACAGCGGAGAGGGATACGCGCGCCTTTGTGGCAGCCTGTCCTGTGTGTGCGCGCAGCAAGACATCTCGCCAGCCTTCAGCGGGGCTACTCCGACCCCTCCCCATCCCCAAACGCCCCTGGTCCCACATCTCCCTTGACTTTATTTCAGGTCTCCCTCCCTCTGACGGGTTCACTACCATCTTGGTGGTAGTGGACCGTTTCTCCAAGGCGGCCCACTTCATCCCCCTCCTCAAACTCCCCTCGGCCCGAGAGACGGCCGACCTGGTGGTGCAGCACATCTTCCGGGTGCATGGTCTTCCGCAGGACATGGTGTCGGATCGGGGTCCTCAGTTCGCTTCCAGGTTCTGGAAGGCGTTCGCGACCAGCCTCGGCGCCTCCGTCAGCCTGTCCTCCGGTTTCCATCCACAGTCCAATGGGCAGACGGAGCGTGTCAACCAGGACCTGGAAGGCGTGCTGAGGTGCTACGTCTCCGGCAATCCGGCGACGTGGAGTCGGCGACTGCCGTGAGCGGAATACGCCCACAACACCCTCCTCTGCTCATCCACTGGCCTATCCCCCTTTCAGTGCCAATATGGCTATCAACCCCCCCTATTCCCTGAGCAGGAGGAGGAGGCGGAGGTGCCCTCCGTCCAAGCCCACGTCGGTCGCTGTCGCCGGACCTGGAGGCGGGTGAGGGCGGCGCTTCAGCGGGCGTCGGCTCGGTCCCAGCTTCAGGCCAACCGCAGGCGTCGCCCGGCCCCGATCTTTCGCCCGGGGCAGAAGGTGTGGCTCTCGACCCGGGACCTTCCCCTCCGGGTCGAGTCCAGGAAGCTAGCGCCCCGGTTCGTGGGTCCGTTCAAAGTGGTGCGGCGGGTGAACCCGGTGGCGTATAGACTACTACTCCCACCTTCCATGCGGGTTCACCCGACCTTTCATGTGTCCCTACTGAAACCCTTCGTCACTTGCCCCATGTCCCCACCACCCCCCCCTGTTCCCCCGCCACGCATCATTGATGGACAGACTGTTTATACAGTACGGAGGATTATGGATTGCCGGCGGAGGGGTAGGGGCTTACAGTTTTTGGTGGATTGGGAGGGGTATGGGCCGGAGGAACGGTCCTGGGTGCCTCAGAGGGACATATTGGACCCAAAACTAATTACAGACTTCCGCCAACTACATCCTGAGGCACCCAGGTGAACGGCAGGTGCCGTTCGTCGGGGGGGGATACTGTAAGGGTTGGGGAAGCGACCTTATTGTGGAGCGACCCTTTGGCGCCCTCTGGTGTTTTATGTATGCATTTGTCTGTCCTAATTAACTGATTTGTACCTGGTGTGTGTTGTTTGGCTGTGGCTATTTAGATCCCTCTGTTTCCCCTCTGGTTGTCGGTTGTTCACTTCATGTTGCGTTTGTTATATGTATACGATTCTCCTTAGCCTTATTGTTCCTCGCCGGATTAGGAAATAAGTATAGTTGACGATTGTAAGTACATTGCTCTGCCTTGTTCATATTATTTATTTAAAACGTTTATCGGAGACTTGTTTTCTCCTCTTTTGTTTATTCGCTTACTGTGCGGTTATTATTTGTTCCGTTTACTCAAAATAAAGAGTACCGTAATTATTTTATACTCCTGCTTCCGTCTACTCTGTTCTACTCTGCGCCTGGGTCCAAACACATTACCCCATCGTAACAGAGACCTATGAGTGCAGCCAGCACGAGAACACACAGCCACAGACACACTGCAGAAGCTCTGGAACATCTGCCTCTTCTCTCTGAGCCCACAGAACAACCTGAACACAGAAGAGAGGAGAGGAGAGGAGAGGAGAGGAGAGGAGAGAAGAGGAGAGGAAAGGAGAGGAAAGGAGAGGAAAGGAGAGGAAAGGAGAGGAGAGGAGAAGAGAGGAGAAGAGAGGAGAGGAGAGGAGAGGAGAGGAGAGGAGAGGAAAGGAGAGGAAAGGAGAGGAGAGGAGAGGAGAAGAGGGTTATATCAATAGGCCGTCCCTGAAGGTAAATCATCCCTCACTCTCGCATACCCTCCTTTCTGTCTCTCTCTCTCTCTCTCTTTACCTGATGGTTTAGTCCCAGTCTCTCTCTTGGAGTCTGGAGGGTCGGAGGTGTCTGGGTTGGCATAGATCTCATCCTGATTCAGGTTGGCTCCAGTCATGTGATCTGCAACACAAACAGCAAACTAAACTACTACTACAACACTCTCATGTCAAACTAAAGTACAACATCAAACATTGACATCCAACTGGTTAGTGTATTCCAGGTGCTGTGTGAAATAACTAGGAGTGTCTGAAGGTACCAAACTCACAGTGGGGGAGGAGGCCTATGAGTGCAGCCAGCAGGAGAACACACAGCAGCCCCAGACACACTGCAGCAGCTCTGGAACATCTGCCTCTTCTCTCTGAGCCCACAGAACAACCTGAACACAGAAGAGAGGAGAAGAGAGGAGAAGAGAGGAGAGGAGAGGAAAGGAGAGGAGAGGAGAGGAAAGGAGAGGAGAGGAGAGGAGAGAAGAGGAGAGGAAAGGAGAGGAAAGGAGAGGAGAGGAGAGGAGAAGAGAGGAGAGGAGAGGAGAAGAGAGGAGAGGAGAGGAGAGGAGAGGAAAGGAGAGGAAAGGAGAGGAAAGGAGAGGAGAGGAGAGGAGAAGAGAGGAGAGGAGAGGAGAGGAGAGAAGAGGAGAGGAAAGGAGAGGAGAGGAGAGGAGAGGAAAGGAGAGGAAAGGAGAGGAGAGGAGAAGAGAGGAGAGGAGAGGAAAGGAGAGGAGAGGAGAGGAGAGGAGAGGAGAGGAGAGAAGAGGAGAGGAAAGGAGAGGAAAGGAGAGGAGAGGAGAGGAGAAGAGGGTTATATCAATAGGCCGTCCCTGAAGGTAAATCATCCCTCGCTCTCGCATACCCTCCTTTCTGTCTCTCTCTCTCTCTCTCTTTACCTGATGGTTTAGTCCCAGTCTCTCTCTTGGAGTCTGGAGGGTCGGAGGTGTCTGCGTTGGCATAGATCCCTTCCTCAGACATATCCATGGTCTCAATGTTCATATGACTCTGCCAGGTGATCCGTGCAGCAGTCTCCTTATTGGAGAGACTGAGAGAGATACCCAGTGAGACTTGTTATGAATGAATGAATGAATGAATGAATGGTCTTTATTGTCATTGCTATAGTACAGGTACCAAACAACGAAATTTGGGAGCAGGGGCTCCCCTGGTGCTAGGAAAGAAAAAAAAAAACAAGAAGGGAAAAGAGCCTGTTTACATAAATAAAGGCTATGTACACTATCCACTATACTATACTGTACAGATAAAACACTGTGCTGTACTCTATGCTATGCTATACCTATTCTAACATTTCCTATTTCTCTGCAACCTTATGTACCCGAGGGTTGTCATATTGCACATAGTGTTATTGCACATTCATTTAAAGTGTCGCAGTTTGCAGGCTTGAAATGTACACATTTACACTACGTCTACGTAGCTCTTGTTATATAGGACTGGAGTCTGACAAGGCAGGCAGAGAATGTGATTGGCTGTTGGTAAGATATGGTAATAAGATGTGTCTGACCTAACACAACCCCCCTCACCACCAGGGGCGCCCAGGGGAAGTCAGAACAGAGATGTTGAGAACCTGTGGTTATATATGAACGACATCAAATGGGAAAATCATCTGCCAAAAACTATTTCTGGATATTAAATAAATAAATCAGCAGCCAGATGCTCTGATAAAAGCCTCTCATACAGTAAATGTCTTAAACACGTCAGTCACAGTAACTTATATTGATAGTAGGCCTAAATAGTTAGGGTTCATAGTTAATATAAATGGGGTGTAGTGACTACATTATGGGTTCATGTTCTCCTCTTACTGTTGGTTGTGTAGTGGGAGGGAACCAGTTCTGGCACTAGGGGCAGAGGGGAGGATTATTAACGTTGCAACTTCCTGTTTAGATACAAGTGTTTTGGTGATCGATTTCCTGGTCCTGTACGGAGTGTACAAGTTGTTATTTTGATTAAACAGTTATCATTACGTTGCCTACGTCTTTCCTTTTTCCTCCGGCACTACACTGGTGACCCCCGACGTGGATTTTTGTTAACGTGATTGTGTACAAAAACCAGCGAGCGAACATTGCAATCCTGCAAAATGTCCGGGCGAGGAAGACGTTCAAACCAGCGGCAGCCATCACCATCCCCTGTCAGGGTAACGCGTGGTGCGCACACTCCCACTCTCAAGCTACCAGAATTCTGGGACTCAACGCCTGCTGCATGGTTTGCTATTGTAGAGGCACATTTTAACAAAAGTGACATCGATGACGACGACGACCGGTACAACCATGCTGTGGCAATGTTGGGCAGCTCCACCGCAGCTCGAGTGGTAGGTTTTTTGTCTGCTCCCCCGACGACGAACAAATATGAGCGCCTCAAGGCCCTGCTTCTAGAGACATTTGAACTGTCCACTGCGGAGAGGGTGCGTCGCCTATTTGCCATGTCGGACTTGGGTGACGAGAGGCCTTCTGCGCGCATGGAGAGGATGCTAAACCTGCTCGGTACAGAAGACCCCATGATCCTCTTCACAGAGCTGTTCATGCGCACATTGCCAGCTCAAGTTAGGATGGCGCTGGCCAACACCGCCATCATGGAGCCCCGCGCCCTGGCCAGGGAGGCGGACCGGTTCGTCTTGGCCATGCCTCAACGGTCCCCCGACCTGCTCGCTCCCGCGGCCGCCCCGCCACCCGACCGTCGCAGGAGAGCGAAGGATGACGCCAGTAGTGGCCCTGAGCGCTGGCGTCACCAACAGGCTGCTCTTCATACAAGACACCGCCTCTGGTCGCAGTTTTCTTTGTGACACAGGTGCCCAGTGGAGCATCATTCCGGCAGAGAGATCGGATGTGGCGAAGGAGGAGCGTGGTCCGCAGTTGGCAGGCGCGGACGGCACACCTATCTGCTCTTATGGCACTAGGGCGGTGGACGTGTGCTTCGGAGGACAATGCTTTTCGTGGGATTTTGTCATAGCGGCTGTCACATTTCCCCTCCTTGGTGCGGATTTTCTGTGCGCCCACAACCTGTTGGTGGACGTGGGGAACAGGCGCCTGGTCAACTCACAGACTTTCGCTTCCTTCGCCTGTACGCAGGGGGAGGCGGTCTACAGCGGGTGGTCCTATACGCTCGCCGAAAGTGACCAGTACCTTCGGCTGCTCGCCGAATTCCCCGACCTTACCAAGCCCACCTTCTCCGCGCCCACGGTGAAGCACGGAGTGGAGCACCACATCGAGACCGAGGGGCCTCCCCTCCACGCCAGGGCCAGGCGCCTCAACCCGGAGAAGCTGGCCATCGCCAGGGCGGAGTTTGCGCATATGGAGCAGGTGGGCATCGTTCGGCGCTCGAGCAGCCCCTGGGCGTCTCCCCTGCACATCGTCCCTAAGTCAGACGGCGGGTGGCGCCCATGTGGGGACTACCGCCGCCTCAACGACGCGTCCAAGCCTGACCGCTACCCGGTCCCACATGTCCAGGACTTTTCAGCGAACCTGGCAGGCAAACGCTTCTTCTCCAAAGTGGACCTGGTACGGGGGTACCATCAGGTGCCGGTGCACCCCGAGGATGTCCCTAAGACGGCCGTAATCACGCCATTTGGACTCTTCGAGTTTCTGCGGATGCCGTTCGGCCTGAAGAACGCGGCGCAGACCTTCCAACGCCTCATGCACTCGGTGCTCCGGGACCTACCATTCCTCTTCGTCTACTTGGATGACATCCTCGTCGCAAGCACCACGGAGGAGGAGCACCTGTCCCACCTCCGGGCCCTTTTCACACGGCTCAGCCAACATGGGCTGATTGTCAATCCGGCGAAGTGTGAGTTCGGACGGAACACCATCGACTTTCTCGGGCACCGGGTCTCCGCAGAGGGGGTGACCCCCCTCCCCTCGAAGGTGGAAGCTGTCGCTGCTTTCCCGCGCCCCAGCACAATCAGCGAGCTCAAGGGGTTCATCGGGATGGTAACCTTCTACTATCGCTTCCTCCACCACATCGCTCACATCCTGCGGCCTCTGTACGATGCCCAGAAGGGCAAGACTCTGAAGCAGCCGGTGGACTGGACGGCGGAGCGTGTCAAAGCCTTTCAGGACACCAAGGCGGCCCTGGCCCGCGCTGCCATGTTGGCCCACCCCTCGACCTCGGCACCCACTGCTCTCACCACGGACGCCTCTGACTTTGCTGTGGGAGCGGTGTACGAACAGTGGGTTGGGGACGCCTGGCAGCCTCTTGCATTCTTCAGCCGCCAGCTGTCTCCCAGAGAGCAAAGGTACAGCACATTCGACAGGGAGCTCCTCGGGCTGTGGCTTGCTGTCAGACACTTCCGTTTTTTACTGGAGGGCCGCGAGTTTACGGCCTACGTGGACCACAAGCCACTCACGCACGCCATGTCCAAGGTGGCGGAGCCGTGGTCCGACCGCCAACAGCGCCAGCTCGCCTACATATCCGAGTTCACCACAGACATCCAGCACGTTGCTGGGAAGTCCAACCAGGTCGCGGATTGTCTCTCCAGGGCGGTGGTTGGTGCGGTCCAACTGGGTTTGGACTACGCGCGCATGGCTGCAGACCAGGCCGCCGACCCCGCCGTCCAGGCTCTCAAGTTGTCGGACACAGGACTGCGCCTAGAAGAGGTGGTTTTCGGTGACGCAGGGGCCACGCTCCTGTGCGACGTCTCCATGGGTCAGCCACGACCGGTGGTCCCCGCCAACTGGAGGCGCCCCGCCTTCGAGGCGATACACGGCTTGTCTCACCCTGGTAGGAAACCGTCCTCGCGGCTGGTGTCAGAGAAATTCGTCTGGCATGGGCTCAAGAGGGATGTGAGGGCCTGGGTAGACACGTGCATCGCCTGCCAGCGCGCCAAGGTGCATCGACACGTCAAGGCCCCCCTGGAGCAGTTCTCTGTGCCTGAGCGGAGGTTCGATCATGTAAACGTGGACCTGGTAGGGCCGCTGCCCCCCTCGCACGGATACACCTATCTCTTTACCATGGTGGACAGGACGACTCGCTGGCCGGAGGCAGTTCCGCTCTCCTCAACGACAGCCCCCGACCTGGCCCGGGCGTTCATCGCGGTGTGGGTCTCCCGCTACGGCACCCCTGCTGATCTCTCCTCTGACCGTGGCTCACAGTTTACTTCAGAGCTGTGGGCAGCGGTGGCGGAGAATCTGGGGGTCAAGCTCCACCGCACAACCGCCTATCACCCGCAGGCGAACGGGCTCTGTGAGCGTTTCCATCGATCCATGAAGGCCGCCCTTCGAGCCAGCCTCACGGACAGCGACTGGCTTGACAAGCTGCCGTGGGTCATGCTGGGGCTCAGGACGGCGCCTAAGGAGGACCTCCAGTCGTCGTCCGCTGAGCTGGTGTTTGGACAGCCGCTGCGGGTCCCCGGTGACTTCATTCCCAAGTCAACGGAGCCCTGGTCCGCCGCCGCTCAGCGCGCCTCCCTGCTGGACAGCGCCAGGACCTTCGTCCCGGTCCCGACTACGCAGCATGGTGTCCCTACTTCGAGGGTGCCCCCGGAGCTGCACTCGGCGAGGTTCGTTTTCATTCGTCATGATGGCCACAGGACTCCACTACGTCCTCCTTATGACGGGCCTTTCCGTGTCATCGAGGCCGGAGCCAAGAACTTCATGGTTGACATGGGGGGTAGGCCTGAGTGTGTGTCCGTTGATCGCCTCAAACCGGCCCACTTGGACCTTGAACTGCCCCTGGACTTGGCCCTGCCACCGCGCAGAGGCCGGCCTCCAGTCCTGCCTCCCCTGCAGCGCCCTGGCCATTCCCCCCTCCGACCCCGACAACCCCCCGCGGCTCGCGAGCCCCCGGTCGTCACTGCCCCCCGTCCTTCCCTGCAGGAGGACGTGATGGGCGATGTCACACCTCCTCCCGCACCTCCTGACTTTACCTACGATCGTAGGGGCCGGGCCATACGCCCTCCTCGCCGTGAGGATTTCCAATATTGAGGTGAACACTGGGGGGGCTGGTGTAGTGACTACATTATGGGTTCATGTTCTCCTCTTACTGTTGGTTGTGTAGTGGGAGGGAACCAGTTCTGGCACTAGGGGCAGAGGGGAGGATTATTAACGTTGCAACTTCCTGTTTAGATACAAGTGTTTTGGTGATCGATTTCCTGGTCCTGTACGGAGTGTACAAGTTGTTATTTTGATTAAACAGTTATCATTACGTTGCCTACGTCTTTCCTTTTTCCTCCGGCACTACAGGGGTAACTTTTATCAAGTCACCAATAATATAGCAAGCTAGCTAGAATGGAAGGGGGGTAACTTTAGAAATTGGCGTTACATTAGTTAGTTAGCGAGCTAGCTAGCTAAGCTGTAGCTGCCTATGTTAACAAGTTGTTGATGAGCTAGCAAGCTAACCAATGCTAACGACGTTAGCTAGCAAACTACACGTGGGGGCGCTATAGGGTTAATAGTCCGGGTTACATTTAGCTATTAAATTGTGTGTAAACGTGTCTGGTATAGATCCGTCAGTCAGTTTGAGATGAGAAGAGAAATGACCAGAGAAAAGCAGGAAGAGCAGAAGAGGAATAACTCACCTGTTGTCTGAGAGAATGAGAATCATCTGCCTCGTCTGTTTGAACATAAACACTTAACAACAGCCACGCGCATCATTCCACTGATTCTCACGAGACGTTGCTAAGAGACGTGTATGTATTCAATGTACAAAGACGATATGAAAATGAACGTTATTAATTTGTTTAAAATTAAAAATCCTTGAAATGATTGAGATCAAAATGATGTACATTAAATGAATAATACGCTTTGTGACTGAATTTCCCCACGGGGATAAATAAAGTATAATTGAATTGCACTCATCTGATACACTGCAATACTCGTTTATAAACACTTGGGGGCGCCATTGTCACGGCCATATTGCCTCTGTTCAATATTCGACTGAATTAAAATAATGGAAAGTGTTGACATGCACTCCTCATAATGTACATCATTTGTAAATCCCACAGTTGGTTTTCTAGCTAGCCAGCTAGATGTCTCAGTGCACTTTGGATAAATTACTGCAACGTACTCCTGGCTGGGCTCCCCGCTTCAGCCATTAGACCTCTGCAGCTCATCCAGAATGCTGCTGCCCGGCTGGTATTCAACCTCCCCAAATATGAATGAATGAATTGACTTTATTGTCATTGCTACAGTACAGGTACCAAACAACGAAATTTAGGAGGGGTGGCTCCCCTGGTGTTAGGAAAGGGAACAAAAAAAAAAACTTTTAGAAAAAAAAATCACAAGAAGGTAAGGAGCTGGTTTACATAAATAAAGGCTATGTACACAATCCACTGTACTATACTGTACAGATAGTCAACTAGGGTTGTCATATTGCACAATAGTATTTTTTCACGTTATTTAAAGTGTCACAGTTTGCAGGCTTGAAATGTACATGTTTGTGCCTCAGCACTACACCTGATTTTTTCAGTCCAGCAGCTGCCATACAATCCGTCCAGACTGTCCAGGGCCCAGAACTTAGGTCTTTGCTGTGTTCAGGGCCTGGACGGCCCTGTGGTAGAAGCAGTTCTTCAGTCTGTTTGTCTTAGCGGCCAGGGTCCTGAACCTCCTTTTCGAGGGCAGCCTGGTAAAGTGTACGTGCCCAGGGTGGGTCGGGTCCCTGGAGATCTTTGAGGCCTTCCTGAGACAGTGTGTGTTGTACAGCTCTTCCAGAGAGGGGAGGGGGGCGCCGGTGATCTTCTGTGCTGTTCTCACTACTCTCTGTAGCGCATTTCTCTCCGCTGTTGTGCAGCTGGAGAACCAGTTGCAGATGCCGTAGGTGAGGATGCTCTCCACTGCGCCGCGGTAGAAGGCCACCAGTATCTCCTGCTTGTTGTGTTCCTTCCTGAGGCATCTCAGGGTGTATAGCCGCTGTTGTGCCCTCTTGATGGTGCCTTTTGTGTTGTCCTTCCAGGTCAGGTCGTCCCGCATGTGATGTCCCAGGAATCGGAGGGTTGAGACTCTCTCCACGCTCTCTCCGTCGATGAGCAGGGGCTGGATCTCGGACTTTTTCCTCCTGAAGTCTACGATGAATTCCTGGGTCTTTGACTTGTTCAGCAGCAGGTTGTTAACCTTGCACAGCTTGCTCAGTTGCTCTACCTCATCCCTGTACGCCGCCTCGTCCCCCCCCGAGATACATCCCGACACGGTGGTGTCGTCTGCAAACTTTACGATGTAGTTGCTGGGGTGGACGGGGGTGAAGTCGTAGGTGTAGAGGTTGTAGAGGATGGGGCTTAGCACGCAGCCCTGGGGGGACCCAGTGCTGAGGCTGAGGGCTGTGGAGGTGTGGGGGCCCACCCGCACCCTCTGGGGGCGGTCGGTCAGGAAGTCCTTGATCCACGCACATATAGAGTGTGATAGACCCAGGTCTAGTAGTTTGGTCACTAGCCTGTCTGGAAGGATGGTGTTGAAGGCGGAGCTGAAGTCCACGAAGAGCAGTCTCGCGTAGCTGTTTCCCCTCTCCAGGTGGGATAGAGTGGCGTGGAGAGTCGGCGCGATGGCGTCCTCTGTGGACCTGTGGGCTCTGTAGGCGAACTGGTATGGATCCAGGTTGGGCGGGAGGCGTGTGAGTATGTGGGCCCGGACTAGTTTCTCGAAGCACTTCATGATGATTGGTGTGAGTGCCACCGGGCGGTAGTCGTTTAGGCAGCTCACCGTGCTTTTCTTCGGGACTGGGATGATAGTTGAGGTTTTCAGGCAGGGTGGGACGGTGGCCTGGGACAGGGATTGGTTAAAGATGTTGGTGAAAGCCCCGGCCAGCTGGTCGGCGCAGTCTCTCAGCACCCGTCCCAGGACGCCATCCGGCCCCGAGGCTTTCCTGGGGTCCACCGCCTTCAGTACGCGTCTCACTTCATGCTCTGTGAGGGTGAGGCTGCTGAGAGCTGGAGAGAGTGGTGTTTGTGTTGCGGTTACCTCCGTTCGCCCCTCGTCGAACCGGGCGTAGAAGGTGTTCAGCTTTCCCGCCAGCAGGGGGTCGTCCTCTGCGGCTGTGAGCCTGTTGGCTCTGAAGTTTGTCATCTGCTGAACCCCCTGCCACATCCGCCTGGAGTCGTTGCTCAGGAGGCATTCCTCAATCTTCTCTCTGTGCTCTGCCTTGGCCGCTTTGATTCCGCGCTTTAGGTTGGCCCTGGTGGAGCTGTACAGCGGTGTGCTCTTCCCTGCGAAGAAGGCGTTGTCCCTCTCGTTGATCAGTTTTTGGACCTTCCCAGTCATCCATGGCTTCGTGTTGGGGTAGACCCGGACCCGTTTGTCCACGGTGACTGAGTTGGTGCAGTTCACTATGTGGTTCAGAACCGACGACGTGTACTGTTCCAGGTCCTCATGCTCATATTCCTGCCATAGGGTGTCATTTAGGCAGATCTGCAGTGGAGCGGACCCTTCTGGCCAGGTTCTGACAGTCTTAGTGGTGATGGGAGCACTTTTCCCCATGGTAGTGTATGCAGGAATCAGGAGGATTGACACATGGTCAGACATGCCTAGATGAGCTAGCGGACTAGCCTTGTAAGCACGTTTGATGTTGGTGTATACCTTGTCCATACATGTAATACTCGCATGTCACCCCCCTCCTTCGCACCCTGCACTGGCTCCCGATAGCAGCTCGCATCAGATTCAAGACCCTGGTGCTTGCATACCAGGCAGCTAAAGGGACAGCCCCTGCC
This sequence comes from Nansenia antarctica, assembly GCF_963989245.1. Taxonomy (NCBI): domain Eukaryota; kingdom Metazoa; phylum Chordata; class Actinopteri; order Argentiniformes; family Microstomatidae; genus Nansenia; species Nansenia antarctica. Next base: position 64,931,581 of record NC_137677.1, read on the forward strand.
TACCTGAAGGACATGGTCACCCCCCTGCCCCCTGCCCGCTCACTCCGCTCCTCCACCTCGATGCCCGATCACGTCTCTTCACAACTCTGGCTCCCCGCTGGTGGAATGAGCTCCCCACGGCTGTCAGAACGGCAGAGTCACTACACATCTTCCGTCGTAGACTGACGACCTCCATCTCCTCAGGTTACATCTTAACTGCTCCTCCTGAGACATCTTCTGACCCTCACCACTACGTCTCCTAAAGACACCCGCTTTCCCCTCTACTGTGTCCCTAAGAACTTCTATTGCCCCCCTTGTACTGTTTCTCAGTTTCTCCAGTAAGAAAAAAAAAAAGAAAAAAAAAGTTTTCGTAGAAGGCGATAATAGGGAGAAGGTTTTTTCTTCTATCAGTGGCCCCGGGCCCGAGCTAGATTACTCTTCCTGCAACGACAGAGAGGGACGGTGCAGCTCATCGTGAGTTTAGAATGATAAGGTTCTATCTCCGTTTAGAATGATAAGGTTCTATCTCCGTTTAGAATGATAAGGTTCTATCTCCGTTTAGAATGATAAGGTTCTATCTCTGTTTAGAATGATAAGGTTCTATCTCCGTTTAGGGTAGTTCAGAGATATTGAGCGTCAACGTTTTTACATTCCATTATGTTTTGTGAGATGGAACCTTTGTATTTTATTAATTACTAACTCAAAAATGTCAGCATTTTAAAAATAACACCACACAAGCATTAATAAACACCTAATGGATCAGATTATGTAAAAAACTAAATTTTGACAAAAATGGAGATAGAACCTTATAATTCTAACGTCACGTCATGTTCCAGCTAACATCATACCAAGAGAACCAGGATTAAGTCAGGAAGCCACAGGTAGCCACATCCTCTACCACTACGACAAATGGCCCCTGGCGCGAGCATAGATGACCCTCTCCTGCTATGCCTGGTGGATAGATGATTCACTTACTTAGACAAATGAATTTGTTGTAAGACGCTTTGGATAAAGGCTTCTGCTACATTTTACATTTTACATTTTTGGCATTTAGCAGACGCCTTATTCCAAAGCGACTTACAATCAATACATTTGAATACTAAGCAAGTGAATCATCAATCCACCAGTCGTAGCAGGAAGAGTAATCCAGCTCAGGCACATTAAAAACACACATAGGTCACATACATTAATACATACAATAAAAGCAGACAGACATAGCAGTGTTTATAAAATGTAGTACCTATTTAAAAAGTCCAGTCAT
>NC_137677.1:64942820-64950320 GCF_963989245.1 Nansenia antarctica
GCTCAAGGAATCGATTTCACCTGTAGATAATTCGGTAGGTTTTCTGGACACATCCCAGTGGTCAATGGTGAGGTTCGTACAAAGTTGAGAGAAATGTTATCTGGAAATATATTTTGAACCAGTATACCATTTGAAGAGCTGAAGCACTGTGGTTTTATGGATTTAAGGTGATAAGGATACAATAGATATAAGATAATATCAAATAAAAACCTCGATATTTTGTCTCTTTCTGCAGGAAACGAAAAAAGGAACCAAGTCACAGTGATACAGGAGAGGTCTGTAGGAAACAACTATTAATCATTTTTGCAAAAACGTCTCTTCTCATAATTATCCGTCTCACCTGTCACCTCTTGTCCTCTCTTCTCTCATCCTCTCTTCTCTCCTCCTCTCTTCTCTCATCCTCTCTTCTCTCATCTTTCCTCTCATCTCTCTGTTCTTTTTCCACTACAGGACAGCAACACCCAGACTCACGTTCAATACAACAAGTCAGTACTTTGAAAGACTCAACTCAGTCTATGGACAGACATGAGGAGAGGGTTGGGCAACATCACAGGAAGCAATTTGTGACGTTTAGAATGATAAGGTTCTATCTCCGTTTAGAATGATAAGGTTCTATCTCCGTTTAGAATGATAAGGTTCTATCTCCGTTTAGAATGATAAGGTTCTATCTCCGTTTAGAATGATAAGGTTCTATCTCCGTTTAGGGCAGTTCAGAGATATTGAGCGTCAAAGTTTTTACATTCCATTATGTTTTGTGAGATGGAACCTTTGTATTTTATTAATTACTAACTCAAAAATTTCAACATTTTAAAAATAACACCACACAGGCATTAATAAACACCTAATGGATCAGATTATGTAAAAAACTCAATTTTGACAAAAATGGAGATAGAACCTTATAATTCTAACGTCACATAGTGTTGAACAGGCCAGAGGAGTCAGAGATGGAGGTGGAAGAGTATAGAGTTATATAAATATATATTTCTTATAGTACAGAAATGTAGAAACCACAGTTACGTTGATGAGGTGGAGGACAGCAGCGTAATTCATTAGACAGTTGAACTGATCTACATATACAGACTGCTCAGGACACAGCCAGAAGCCTGAGGACAGTGTTTGATAGACTACTGCTAGTCTCTCTGTTTGATAGACTACTGATAGTTTCTCTGTTTGATAGACTACTGATAGTCTCTCTGTTTGATAGACTACTGCTAGTTTCTCTGTTTGATAGACTACTGATAGTCTCTCTGTTTGATAGACTACTGCTAGTTTCTCTGTTTGATAGACTACTGCTAGTTTCTCTGTTTGATAGACTACTGCTAGTTTCTCTGTTTGATAGACTACTGCTAGTCTCTCTGTTTGATAGACTACTGATAGTTTCTCTGTTTGATAGACTACTGATAGTTTCTCTGTTTGATAGACTACTGATAGTGTCTCTGTTTGATAGACTACTGCTAGCTTCTCTGTTTCTCCAGTGTCTGGTGTCTAACTAGGTTTAGAAGAAGGTGATAGAAGAAGGTTTTTCCTTCTATCAGTGGCCCCGGGCCTGAGCTGGGTTACTCTTCCTGCTACGAATGGTGGATTGATGATTCACTTGCTTAGTATTCAAATGTATTGATTGTAAGTCGCTTTGGAATAAGGCGTCTGCTAAATGCCAAAAATGTAAATGTGGTAGTGAGACTTCTGCCTCCTCTTGAGGTTGACTGAATGTGAGAGACTCTGGCTGGGCTTGTAAAATGTCAACAATCATATGGTAGGCAGGCTGGTAGGCTACTCTATTGATATTAATCTAATGTATTGTTTGTAGTAGAGTAGTGTGATGTAATGTCATTCTGAATGTAATGCATGTTAATGTAAGCAGGGCCTCCATGAAAGGGAGACCTTGGTATCAGTGGGACACCCCTGTTAAAATAAAGGTTTATTAAATGGTAAATGGACTGCACTTATATAGCGCCTTTTTGCTGCTCCAAAGCTGCTCCAAAGCGCTTTACAACGGCCTCTCATTCACCCGTTCACATACACATTCACACACCAATGGTGGCAAGCTGCCATGCAAGGCGCCGGTCCGCTCACTGGGAGCAATTTTGGGGTTCAGTGTCTTGCCCAAGGACACTTGGACATGTGGCCAGCCGGGGCTCGAACCGCTGATCTGCCGACCTTGTGATCATTAGACGGCGACTCTACCTCCTGCGCCACAGCCGCCCCAATGTTATTATTATTATTATTATTATTATTATTATTATTATTATTATTATTATTATTATTATTATTATTATTATTATTACTACTACTACTACTATTTAACATTAACATTGTCTCACATATCCTGTGTACAGATTTCCTGTATCCTGTATTTCAGAATTTAAATAAATGTTGTATTCTTGTATTTGTGTGTTTTATATTTGAGTTTGAAAACATAACAGTTTATAACAGGCTACTGTACGTATGTAGTGTAACACTGAAAATGCAAAAGGCCTACTGATAATCTTATCATAGTACTGTTTTTCACTGATCATAGTGTTTTCCATTGTGCACATCAGTGTTCAATTTGTTCTCACAAGTGTCTATTCACTTGATGGTGTGTGTGTGTGTGTGAGTGTTTGTGTGTTGTGTGTGTGTGTGTGTGTGTGTGTGTGTGTGTGTGTGTGTGTGTGTGTGTGTGTGTGTGTGTGTGTGTGTGTGTGTGTGTGTGTGTCATTTGATGACAACATTTCATTTTGAGAAGACAACATTATGTTGAATGCAGTGTTTGCTTTTGCAAGAGATTTGTGGAGTTTAGGGTTTTGTGTGTGAGCTTTTGGATGTGTGTTAAGAGTTAAGAGTTAAGAGAAAATGAGCTATGCTTTGAGAAAAAAGCGAGTGGGTGTTAAAGCCATAGAGAAAAACTGTAATGAACCAACCAGGGGACGTCTGTAAATAGGCTGCTGTTCGTCTAGTCAACCAGAAGATGGCGCTAGCGGGCTTTAAAGAAGACATTCATTCCGAGACCTCTAAGTTGCAGTTCTGATTCTCTTCGCCATCTGTCATATCTCGACTACAACTGGACTGGGTTTAATTTGTCAAAATTAGACTTCAAAATAAAAGCGTTAGGGTAAGTTAAAACATGAATAGAAAGTGATGGGATCACAATATTATAATACAACAGAAAGTATATACAATTGTGAAAACGTTTTTTTGATCTTGAATGTACATGATGTTGTTGACACCTGATAAACTAATAGATCCATTATTTTCTTTTGTGCTCCCAATAAAGCGTACTCTCTCACCCAATCCATTCACATGCTGGGTAGAGCCAGTGTGTAAGATAACTGAGTCAGAAGTTATGGTCCCCTGGAGTTTCCCGTGTCTTTTTCTGCCATGTGATCTGAGTGAGCTCCTCGTCAGTCTGGATCAGCTGGCAGAATAAGTCCACATCCTCCCCTTGTGTCGCCGTCCTGCTTCCCCCAATCACCTGCACAGCTGGAGAGAAAACACCGGGTCATCCCCTGTCAGGACTCAGTACTGATGGGCTCATCTGGGATGGGAGGAGAGAAGAGTGAAGAAGAAGAAGAAGATGTGGGAATGGTTCTTGCAGGATGAAGAAATATCAGTTAAAACATTCGCAAGACAGCATTATGTAAGCCTCTTGTTTTGAAATTGTAGGCTGATTAAATCCTACTTTTAATGATGAAATGAAGTTGCTAAATTTGAACTTTAAACTCATTTGAGCAGAATAACTTACGGACATCAAGTTTATCCTACACTACAATTTAGTCAGTTGTAAATAAGCCTGTTGTGGGCGTTATTACTAAAAGAAAAATAAATTATAGGACACATGATCAGAAGCATGACAAGTTTCTGTTTCACTCTATAAATACCTTCGCAGTCTAGGAAATGGCAAAAAAAGAAAGAACAGAAAAGGAAAAAAGAAGGAAAAAAGAAGTAATTACCTTCAGAGACCATCCTCGTCATCACGAGGAATGCCATAGACCTTTTCATTTCGGAGTGAAACGTAAGGCTTTACTACTGTCAAGGTGTAACCTGAAGAATTAAATTAAATTAAAATTAATAAATTAAATTAAATTAAATTGAAGAGATGGAGGTCTTCAGTCTCCGACGGAAGATGCGGAGTGACTCTGCAGACACCAGCGGGATGAGCTGATTGGTCTGTCCTCACACGTGACTCAAACAACTGTCGACTGTAAACTGTCTCCATTCGTATTTTCCTTAGTGGACTCGCACTTTCCCGTGTTTAATACCGTGTTTAGAATGAAATAAATAAACAACATATAAAGGTGAGAGGGTGAGTAAAACTTTGCAAAAAAAACAAAAACGAATCCGAGATGTAAGAGGGTGTAAACCTTTGAAAACCCTATGATTGCCAGTAACAGTAACAGTAACGCCTTCAGAAATGAAAACGTCTGTCGTTTGGCGATATTGTGGTCTTGTATTGTGCTCCTTCCTCGTGATGACGGGGATGCTCTCTGAAGGTAATAAAACATCTTTACACTTTTCTGTTCTTTCTTTCTTCTTTCTTCTTTCTCTCTTTCTTTGTTCTTTTTCTGCCATCTTCATCTTCTTCTGTTGGTGTTAGCGGCAGTGTGCATCCTTGGTGTTTCATTACTGCTTCTGTTGGGATCAGTTACCTCCTACAGTCTGTTTCTGGTCAGATGTGTCTTAGAAGGTAGCTGACCAGACCCTCCCTGCCTGGTCCACATCCACAATGAATGAATGAATGAATGAATGAATGGTCTTTATTGTCATTAATACAGTACAGGTACCATACAACGACATTTGGGAGGGAGGGCTCCCCTGGTGCTAGGAAAGAAAAACTAAAAACAAGAAGGGAAAAGAGCTGGTTTACATAAATAAAGGCTATGTACACTATCCACTATACTATACTATACAATAAAACACTGTGCTGTACTCTATGCTATGCTATAAATATCCTAACTTTTCCTATCTCTGAACCTTATGTACCCGAGGGTTGTCATATTGCACATAGTATTATTGCACATTCATTTAAAGTGTCGCAGTTTGCAGGTTTGAAACCAGTCCAGTCTGCCCTTCAAACCTGGGTTAGGATATATCTTCTTCAAAGGTCCTTTTGTTCCATTCTGTAGCACCAGCTGCTTAGTCATGATGTTACTTATCTTATCAGTCTTCCTGTTTTAATAATATGCACATTATCAGACTTCCTGTTTTAATAATATGCACATTATCAGTCTTCCTGTTTTAATATGCACATTATCAGTAGGCTATTGTATCCTAAGAACACACACGACCAATTGTAAGCTACTGTCTGGGAACGCGTCTGATGGCCATGAACACTCAATTCATAGTTTTAGAACATTCTAGCCTAATCAAAGGCCATCAGCTCTTACATCATAGTGGCCAAAAGGGGAAGGTCTCTGTTTTGTGAAAATATATATGTGATGATTTGAAGACTTAGAGAGACTTTTCCTCTGAGACCGCCTCAGGTTAAGGTGCAACTCTAACTCTGTACTACACGTGTGATCTTCAATAAACTTCCACTTGTGCAATAGAGAACATCTCTCCTCTTCCTCGGAGCAGTCAACCTAAAGAACCGATTCTAAACACCTGTCACCTGTCACTCCTGCTCTTTTCATTCCCTCCATCATGTCCCCCCTTTCTGATGTAGATTTCCTGCAATTAACCACTACATGTTCCACTGTTTCTCCTACCTGACAGCAGTCACATAATCCTGTCAGATGTTTTCCCATAATTTTAAGAGTTCCCTTGTGATGATGACTGTGCCCTATTCTTAGCCTTGTCATCACCCCCTCCTCTCTTCTACTTCCTCCCCTATTTCTCACCCTATCCTCTCTATATTGTATTGCACGTTATTGTCTTCCTCTTGTCTCCTGATCCCACTGCTACTGCCACTCTTTATTGGCTTCCCTCCACACAATACTCTCTCCCTCTGATTTAGATATTTGAATTACGGTGTCTATGTCACCTTTTTTAACAGCTTGTTTGGCTAGTTTGTCCAGTCTCTCATGACCCATGATGCCCATATGCACAGGGACCCAAATGAATGTGACCACAATTCCTTGGTTCACTACTCTTGAATGTATTTCCATTATTTTGTGTATCAAGTCTTGGCGCTTGCTAGGTGTTCCACGCTGCTGTACAGACCAGATGATTACTAGATGTACCACGCTTTAAACTGTACAGACCAGATGATGAGTCACTGCAGATCAGCACTCTGCTGGGTTTAGCTTGTTCAACCCACTCTTAAACCATCCAGATGGAGTACAACTCAACTGTATCGACACTTAAGAAGTTTGGAGTCATTTCACATATCTCAACTCTGTGGCTAGGAACTGCCATTGCAGAGCCAGTATTTTCTGTAATTGGATCTTTTGATCCGTCCGTAAACACCTGTATATATTCTGTATATTTCATTTCTGTATACATATCTTTTGTTTGCCATTTTCTCTGCGAAGGTAATTAGGCTATAGAGTGAAACAGCTATCATTGTCATGCTTCTGATCATGTGTCCTATCATTTATTTTCTTTTAGTAATAACGCCCACAACATACTTATTTACAAAATGACCAAATGTAGGCCTAAATGTAGGATAAACTTGATGTCCGTAAGTTATTCTGCTCAAATGAGTTTAAAGTTCAAATTTAGCAACTTAATTTCATCATTAAAAGTAGGATTTCATCAGCCTACAATTTCAAAACAAGAGGCTTACACAATGCTATCTTGCGAATGTTTTAACTGATATTTCTTCATCCTGCAAGAACCATTCCCGCATACTTGTGTGCAGCTCAATTCAATGCTAGAACTTGTTCTCCCATCCCAGATGAGCCCATCAGTACTGAGTCCTGACAGGTGATGACCCGGTGTTTTCTCTCCAGCTGTGCAGGTGATTGGGGGAAGCAGGACGGCGACACAAGGGGAGGATGTGGACTTATTCTGCCAGCTGATCCAGACTGATGAGGAGCTCACTCAGATCACATGGCAGAAAAAGACACGGGAATTTCCAGGGGACCATAACTTCTTTGTCATCTCGCCCTCTGGCTCTACCCAGCATGTGAATGGATTGCGTGGTAGAGTACGCTTTATTGGGAACACAAAAGACAATGTTGGATCTATTAGTTTATCAGGTGTCAGATTGTTGGATGAAGGCACCTACACTTGTATCTTCACTGTGTTCCCCAGTGGGCCATTCAAGACGGAGATACCTCTGAACGTGCTGGGTAGGCCTGCTGACCTTTTCTCTAATCTCTAAACCGTTTAGAAATGCAACAATTAGGCCTAGCAATGTTTTGGGTTTGGCATATTTCTTAATTACTTGTCTTGTTATAAATGTTCCCGTGATCACAAGATACTGCAGGATTGGGGTCAATGTGTGTGGGCATGCACCCTAAACATAAGCTACAGAAGAAATTAGGCCTACAGTGAATAACAGTAACAAAGGATGTCCCACAATTCATTGCAGTTCATTCCACTCGCCCGAACAGCCATTAGTGGTCGCTATTTTATACC
>NC_137677.1:64955320-64970320 GCF_963989245.1 Nansenia antarctica
TGTTGTGGAATGATTATTATTTTATTTTTTAATGTTTAATGACATATTTTAAAATGTGTTTTATTTCCCTGGACGCTGTTCTGCTTTTCTGCAGTTTGGACGTGTGCAGGACACCTTTACAGGTATGAGACAAGGTCATGATGAAGTCAAGTACTACATCTATTCAAGATTGATAACCATATCAGGGGTGCAAACTGGTGATGGCCCAAAAAGGTGACACATTTTTCTTTTTTGCGGCTAACCTTAGGTGGGGGGATAGCGCTAATGGTGTTAAATAGATATCGCTAGCACTAACGGTGGTCTAACAATGATGCGTGTGTAAGTAGCGGCAGCCCTGACCTCAACACCTGCAGAAATACTTTGAAAACAGTTTACCAAAATATTTATTTTGCAGATCTACACAATTCACATGGATGACCTATTTTGAGATAAAAAACAGTTAATTTAGCAGAAAGGTGACAGGTTTGCACCCCTGCATATGCTTGATTCCAGGTATGCTTGCAGGGTATCCGCGGTGTCTTGAAAAGTATTAAAAGTTGATAAATACATTTTGGGAAAATCAAGACCCTTAATAAGTATTAAAAAGTATTATCACGATTTTATGAGGTCTTGAATTTTGTAGGTATTTTTCTGAATTAGACTCTGTCCAAAGAGTTTGAGTCCTAAACACTTTTATTAAAAGTTTGTGAATTTATTCGTTTTATTAAAAAACAAAGATGAACCGGAAATGGTGTTGTATGATAGTGGTCTAGTCTGTTGCAAACTAAAGCTGTTAAGTTAAAGGTGTCACTGATGTCAACGGTAACAGCTCGAAGTGGCGGTGAGGTCTGGAAAAATATTGACAAGGTCTTTAAAAAGTCTTAGAAAGGTTTTGAAATTAACCTCAAGATTCCTGTATATACCCTGAGTAGGTAACATAGACACGGCTGCTCTAGTGTCAACTGTCACTTAGATCCAACTGTCACTTAGATCCAACTGTCACTTAGATCCAACTGTCACTTAGATCCAACTGTCACTTTCAAATTAACCTCAAGATTCCTGTATATACCCTGAGTAGGTAACATAGACACGGCTGTTCTAGTGTCAACTGTCACTTAGATCCAACTGTCACTTTTTTTTTTTTTTTTTTAGATTGATAACCATATGCTTGATTCCAGGTATGCTTGAGAAAGGAAGGAACGAAGGAGGAAGAAGAAGAAGAATCTACAGTCCTTCCCTCCAGGAGGCCGGAGGAGGAGAGCCGACCAGCTGTAGAGATAAGCTGAGGTACGGAACATAATATGTTCCTCTCATTTATTGTTCTGGAAAGATCCTCTAGATATAAACATGGCTGCATCTACAGTACCAGTCAAACGTTTGGACACACTTCCCCATTCAATCGACTGGTACTGTACGCATCAGTAGCCCAACTTCCTAATACACGCACGCACGCACACCTAACACCACACACGCATGCATGCACACACACACCAATCACCACACCACACACGCACGCACGCATGCATGCACACACACACCAATCACCACACCACACACACACACACGCACGCATGCACACACACACGCACACATACACACACACCATAATGACTGTTACTTTTTCTTTGCTGCCACCTTCCCTACTGACCCATCTTTTCTGAATGTGCTGAAATGTGGTGCAGACAGTGATGGACTTGAATAAATGGTATATATAGTATGTTTAGTATACTATATATACTATATAAAAGGCTATAGTATGTATATACTGTATGTGTATATATAATATACTATATATAAGGGTGTGGTTGGTCTAAGTGAAGGTTAGGTATTGGGTACAGGTATCAGTATTGCCAAACAATATATCTATCCATGCAGTCACAAAGGCATATTCCAAATGTTTGATGTTTGATCTAGTGCTTCTTCATAAAATGTTGTTTATTTGTGTTTCCAGATTTATCCAAATTGATTTGTTTGACATCAATCCACATGAAGGCTTCAAGAGGAAAGCCAGCTCCAGTGTCTGCACATGCTTACAGGCCAGGACTTGAACAATTGACTGAACTCAAAAACTGAGATCCTATTGAGAGACTATTTATTCTGTAATCTGATACCTTAGACATGCCTTTCCACCATGAAAGCGCTACCGTAAGTTAATTATTTATTTAATTTAACATTTATTTAGCCAGGTTAAGTGTCAGGCAAGATTTTAAAATCTCAAGAAATCCCTTTTACAAGACAGACCTGGCCAAGAAAGCAGCATAAAAAATGACAGACCCACATTACAAACATAATACATTACAAATAAAGATATTTTAAGACAGATCAAGTTTCACATTGAAGGCAGGCAATATTATTTCAGCAATGTTACATGTCAGTAAGTAAAGCTTTATTTATATAGCACCTTTCATACAAGAAATGCAGCTCAAAGTGATTTACAACAGGAATAAGAACATTAAGTGAAAAATAAATAAATAAACATAATATATAAAAATATTTACATGCATAGAATGTATCCAAACTGATTTGGGGTAGTGGTGGTCTAGTGGTGGTCTAGTGGATAGACCACCACAAGTCCAACTCACTAGTGGATAGTGAGTTGGACTTGTGATCGGAAGGTTGTGTCATCCGGCCATCCGGCCCCGAGGCTTTCCTGGGGTCCACCGCCTTCAGTACGCGTCTCACTTCATGCTCTGTGAGGGTGAGGCTTCTGAGAGCTGGAGAGAGTGGTGTTTGTGTTGCGGTTACCTCCGTTCGCCCCTCGTCGAACCGGGCGTAGAAGGTGTTCAGCTTTCCCGCCAGCAGGGGGTCGTCCTCTGCGGCTGTGAGCCTGTTGGCTCTGAAGTTTGTCATCTGCTGAACCCCCTGCCACATCCGCCTAGAGTCGTTGCTCAGGAGGCATTCCTCAATCTTCTCTCTGTGGTCTGCCTTGGCCGCTTTGATTCCGCGCTTTAGGTTAGCCCTGGTGGAGCTGTACAGCGGTGTGCTCTTCCCTGCGAAGAAGGCGTTGTCCCTCTCGTTGATCAGTTTTTGGACCTTCCCAGTCATCCATGGCTTCGTGTTGGGGTAGACCCGGACCCGTTTGTCCACGGTGACTGAGTTGGTGCAGTTCACTATGTGGTTCAGAACCGACAACGTGTACTGTTCCAGGTCCTCATGCTCATATTCCTGCCATGGGGTGTCATTTAGGCAGATCTGCAGTGGAGCGGACCCTTCTGGCCAGGTTCTGACAGTCTTAGTGGTGATGGGAGCACTTTTCCCCATGGTAGTGTATGCAGGGATCAGGAGGATTGACACATGGTCAGACATGCCTAGATGAGCTAGCGGACTAGCCTTGTAAGCACGTTTGATGTTGGTGTATACCTTGTCCAGTGTTTTTTCTTTGGAAACAATTGATCTAAGCTCCTTGTGCTTTGTAAGTTCTACTAAATCTATTAAGAATCAATTATATCCACAACACTGTCTCAGTATGGCCTTGTAATGAAGAGGTACCCGTGTGACTCAGCCTGCGCAGTGTTAAGGAGGGCCAGCCTACTTTCATATGACTTTCAATGATGAGTTTGAGGTTTGTAATTAATGGCAAACCTCAGCGCCCCATGATACACTGTGTCCTGTCCAGCATACGTAGTGTTGTCACAGGAGTGTGCATGTGTAGAATATCACCATAGTCTATAACTGGCAGGAAGGAAGGTAGCTAATACAAGCTGACTACCAGGGCTCTGGTCATACCACACATACAATCTCCTGGAAATGTTGGACTCAAATGCATTATAAGGACACTCTTCCAGGGTGCAAACATAACCCTGCTATTAGTTATTAACTGTATGTATGTTAATTAAATCTATGACCAATATCTAAAAAGACCTTACTTTTGTGTTGCTTGCTGTATACCACAGTTGTTTAACATTCAATTAAAATTGAGTTTTGAATGGCAACCTATCATTTCTTATGTAAATACTCTTTCCTCTCTGGATCCTAATTGATTAATTCGTTTATTGTTTGAGGTGAGCACCCAGTGTATCTGTTCTTTTGTACTTTTCTCCCTGTTTAATTTCATTTAATTTACTATGTGTTTTTTAATTTATTACAATTATTTAATTTACTTAAATTATACATTTCGTTTTTGTGCTTGTTTTTTTTAATTATTTATTTATTTTAAATTGTTGTCTTGTTTTGTCTCTTACTTGAGAGTTTGGGCTGGGTGGGTGTTTAGGGGTAAAAAAAGAAAAGAAAAGAAAGGTGTTCTAGTTCTCTGTTCGAACATCAAATGGGGGCAAAAAAAAAAAACTCATTTAGTTTTTATAAAAAAAAATAAGAAAAAATGTTTTGAAAGAGTAATTTCATTTAGTGGTTAATAAAAAAAAACGTCAGTTATAAACACTGCTGTCTAACCTGTAATAGAAGCATGAGACAACAACTGATCAGAAAACGTCTGAAACAACCCAGCAGCACAACAGCGGCCCCGAGGTTAAGAGCTCAGTCTGTTGTTGACTACACACACAGTACATCTGCTGTATGAGGAAAGCCCCTAGTTACTCATGGGTGGTTTTGGTTACACCCACATTCTAGGCTGTTATTAGACCCAGAATGCACCATCTGCTTCACCACCCTCTCCCTGAAATGTGCACTAACTTCTCTCCAGCAGTACTGAACCCTCCTGTTATGTTGTGGGTCAAATCGACCCAATTAAGAATTTTAAACTAAAATGTATTTAATTTATTTTTTTCAGCGTCAGCCTTCAAATTATCCTCAAACGTGTAAATAAAAATGAAAGCAAATGAGACAAAGGATACATATGTTGTTCTGGGTCAGTTTGACCCGGTAGTTCAGCCAATAAGGCTTGTTGAGAGAGAGAGATCATCACCCTGTTTTTTTGATAGTTTTTGTGTGTGTAAAATGCTAGTTTGATAAAAAAATTAAAAAAAAGAGATTGTTGCAAATTGTGTTTTGTGATGAAAACAAGTGGATTTAATATAAGAGAAATGTGTTCTGTATTGAATAAAAAGAGCAAACAAACATCTAGTTGAACCAAAACATAAAGCATGTATTGTCATATCATAACAGCAGGGTTGAACAGCATTAGATTGATTAATGACCAACAACTATGTTTTAAGTGAGAGGTTATGGCTTCTCAAAAGCCGCAAAAGACAGGAAATTCAAAATGAGCAGCACCGCCCATAACTTCACCTACTGTATGCACTAACAAGGTTGTGTCTGAAGTACAAGGTCAGCACAGCACTTCAAACAAACACATACTTCCATTCTGTATCCAACATGTTGTTATCTATAGCAAAATAATTCAATACATCCACCAACTGTGGTTTTGTATTCCCTGGTCACTCTAGACTAAACTACTCTAGACTTTAACATGTATAAATACATGGCCTGCGTACCCTAGAGATATAGGATTAATTAGAATACTCTGGTGATACTCGTGTGCATGTGTGGAGGATGGGAGTTTGGGAGTGTGTGGAGGATGGGAGGATGGGAGTTTTTGCAAAACAACACACACAGTGTATTTGTAAGTCAGATGACAGGACATCTGGTCCACACGTCTGCAAATAACATCCGGAAAAAAACATCACATGTTCAGGGACAAGGCTTGACATCAGCTGAGCTGTAACACTCCAACATGGTTAAACATGGTGACATCTCTGGCTATTACAGTAATATCTGTTGGGATGGGAGGGGGTTAATCAGTTATAAAATAAACGGCTAAACTGGTTAAACCGATGTGTGTGTGTCATGACTGAACTTGATTCAACTGGCAGCGCATGTCCTGAGCACAGACCATGAAATGTAAATGGCTGTCCCTTCATTTGAGGGTCTGGCACAGCCCCTTCTGCTGCCAGTCATGTGTTGGTGGGTGTGGTTGGGTTGGGTCGGTTCTTTTCATGGCCATGCACTTTTAGAGACAGGCAAGCTCCACCTGCTGGCTAAAGCTAGTATTAAAGAACCAACCCAACCACACACACACACACACACTAATCTTTTCATCTCCTATCACTCTCCCACACTCTAGCACTAATATTAGACATATTTCCATGACATTCTGTAGTTATCAGGTGCTAATACATTCCTAAAATACATTCTAGACACTTCTCTTTCTCACTTACTTTCCCACACCTCCCTTCTGCTCTCTCTCTCACTCTCTGTCTCTGTCTCTCTCTCTCTCTCTCTCTCTCTCTCTCTCTCTCTCTCTCTGTCTCTCTCTCTCTGTGTCTCTCTGTCTTTCTCTCTTTCTTCTCTCTCTCTCTCTCTCTCTCTCTCTCTCTCTCTCTCTCTCTCTCTCTCTCTCTCTCTCTCTCTCTCTCTCTCTCTCTCTCTCTCTCTCTCGTTTCTCTATGGCAAACATGTGGGTCTGGGTCATTGTTGCATTGCATCAGTTGCCAGGCAGTTTGCATATGTTCTCCTAGCGTTTATGATATTTACTGACCGTTTTTACAGCTGGGGCTCCTCGGTGGCCATGGGAATAACCAACAGGGAGAGGTGGTTTGGTTATTTCAGCACAGTCAACAACAGTGTCACAGTTTTTCTCTATCGCTTTAACTCGTTTTCTCATTACGTGTTAGGGTTAGGGTTAGGGTTAGCATAGCTCATTTTCTCTTAACTCACTGACTCTCAAAAACACTGCAGTCAAAATAATGTTATATCTTCTCAAAATGAAATGTTGTCGTCAAATGACACACACACACACACACACACACATACACACACACACACACACACACACCATCACATGAATAGACACTTACTGTATAAGAACCAATTGAACACAACATGTGCACAACACTATGATCAGTGAAAAACAGTACTATGATAAGATTATCAGTAGGCCTTTTGCATTTTCAGTGTTACACTACATACGTACAGTAGCTATGTTATAAACTGTTATGTTTTCATACTCAAATATATATAAAACACACAAATACAAGAATATTATGTTTTTTTAAATTCTGAAATACTGTAGCCTACTCATCTCAGTAATGACAGCTGAATGTGTAAAGTGTTCTTCATACAGAACAAACAATAGAAAAAAGAAAATAAGCCTTCTGCATATTCTCTAAACACCACCAAAGGCCACTGGACCTCATAGACATTGTCGTATATTTTTACACATTAATAGCCTTCTTATATTCACGTATATTTTACACATATTACACGTATATTTTTATTACTTCATATATACTTTATTAAATACTTTTATTTCATTACAAACGATCTCGGGAAGATTTTCAATTGTCGCACATGCGCAGTCACACACACACGCACATGCACGCCCCCGAGGGTCTAGGCCAATCAGAGGCCTAGAAGGAAGGATCATGATTGGCCAAGAACATACTGTGATGTGATTGGCTGAGGGCCGCTATAAAACCTCTGTGCTGAGTCTGGAGCGGGCTGTCCGCTGACTACCTCGAATCACGTTGTGACTGTTTCGTGTGCCTGTAATCTGAGGACCCGATCTTTTTTGAATAAATACTTTTAAACTTTGGCCAGGAGTTTTTACCTCTTCTTTAATCACTGAAACAGAGAAATATTCGACATAAGTGGCGAGCCTAAGCAGGACTTTCCATAGCTCTGGATGACCGGTCGTTTTGCAACTCTTCAAGTCAACAAGGGTAAGTACAAGGCGGAGCTGTGCAAAATAGACTGTGTATATCGAATAAGCTATATTTAAAACGGATCTTGAAGTATATAACTGGGTAGAGGTTAGTCAGAGAGAGCCGGGTTGTAAAACCTGTATTGGGAAAAGTGTTTTAATTGTACGATTTTTATCGTGTGTGTGGTATTGTAATTGTGGTATAGCAGAGAAGGAGCTGCTGTAGTCTTGTTTTGAGAACAAGGTATTAGCACAAAAGCTAGGGGGAGACGTTTTCCTAGCGGGCTAATAAATGTGGTTTGTATCAGGCAATAGTCTGATGGAGTGTAAAAGCTTGGTTAATGTGGTTTGTAAGTAAGTGTTTGTCAGGAGATAGCTCTATTCAATGGTATGGAATCGGAATTCCTAGTTTGAAAGAGCAGAGTCCGTGCTAGTGAGCAGAAAATAGCGCTATTTTAAAGGGATACATTGTTAATTTACTTGAGAGCACGGAGGAAAAACGTGGCTTGAGTAGAAAGGGCGCCATTTTTTCTTTGTCTGAAACGCATGTCAGACCTGCGGACAAGGCCGCTAGTTGAATTGGCGCCAATTTTTTTCTTTGTGTGAATGCATGTCAGACCTGCGGACAAGGCCGCTAGTTGAATTGGCGCCAATTTTTTTCTTTGTCTGAATGCATGCAGACTCAGTGGACACAGAGCCTAGTAGAAAGCATATGCCATTGTAGGAGTATTTGAATAAGATTATCTTGGCAAATAATACGTTGAACTGCATTGAAAGATATTCTTGGAATTGCTGTGTCGTGGAGAATAATAATTATTGTGGAAAAGCAGTGTTGTGTGAAGATTAATCTTACAGTCCACAGCGGTTTGGTAAAAGAACAAAGGAGTGTTGGGTGGCTTCTTTCCCCCCTGACATCCATTTTTTCAAATACACACGCGCGGGTTTGATAGATTTCAGTACTCATCTCTTAAAAGATAACGATAAAACCATACACATAGACTAGGATTGATAAAAATAGAGATATAGTGAATTGATCTCGGGGTATTTCAAATAAGTTTAAAGGTACGGTTACTCGGAAAACAGGAGTTTACACGAGGCCAGCACATTTCAAACACAGAGAGAGCACGCGGAGCGACTAGGCCCGCTTACAGAATATTGGTGAAAGAATCTAAAAGGTTAATGCATAGATTGATGTTGTGAATGACTTTTCAGTATTACATTGATTTAACTAATTACTTATCAGTTGAATTAATTATTCAGATCATTCATTTTCTGTTTCCCAAAACAATTGATTGATTCCATAAGTTTTAAATCAATGTATATGATGATATAGTGAATAATTCTAACTAATCATTCATTCCTTTCACTTAACAATTGATTTATGTATAGATTGTAAAAGTAAAAAAGATAGATTGAGAGTTTTAGGTAAGATATAGTCATTCTGTAAGACATCTTCGGTGTGGCGGCCTCTACTGGTCGAGACACGATAGGACGTTTTTAATTATTTACTGCCATCTAGTGGAAGAGACACTATAAGACATTTTTAATTGTTTGCTGCTCTCCAGTGGACGGAATACGATAAGACACTTTGGAACACTGGTCCTCCATCAGTGCATCCGCCTGAGGTCGACGACATAGTCTTTTACAATAATAAATGGATGGTTACTTCAATTAATTTAAGTAATTACAAATTGATTGAATTAATTATTCAGATTATTTCATTTTCAGTTTTCACAAAACTTTGATCAATTGGTTTATAGTGGTCTAGGGATGACGTTTTCTTTTACAGGATTACATCAATGAAGTGTAAATGACTAAGTCTAGTTGATTGTGCATTCCTTCCGAGTAGCAGGTCGATTTCCTTACAGATTGTAATTGATAATTGATCATTTTGTTCCTTTCAAATAACAAGTCGATTTCCTTACAGATTGTAATGAATAATTAATCATTTTATTCCTTCCAAATGACAAGTCGATTTCTTTAAGTGTGTAATTAATAATTAATCATTCATTCTTTTCCAAATAACAAGTCGATTTCTTTACAGGTTATAAGTAATATTTGTAATTTACATTTTTTATTTCAAGTTAAGTTCTTTTTCACAGTTTTTGATTAAGAATAGCAGAATAGTACATATTTGATAGTTGAGCAGTAAAAGGGTTTTTGTGGATCGGTGAATACTTAGGTGTGACCAGCCTTTGTGATTTAATAATTGTGTTGACCAGAACTGTAATTAGTATTGAATGAGTAATCAAGTGACACATATTCATAAACAATTAGGAAACACATTTAAGTATAAAGTACTTACAAAGTGATTAGATTTAAGTTAATACTGCACTGACATACACAAGAGGCAAATCTGTTGTTCTGGGTTGTAGTGGTTTTGTGTGGGCGGTTAATACAGTTATATTGGACTAGCATTTGTTTAGCAAACAAGACAATAGGAAGGTGGGTTGTAAGAAAAGTACACCTTATAGAATATTTTCAGCATATTGAGCAAGTAGAATGGGATCAAATTCAACGAAGGTGTTAAAAGATATTAGTGAACATCGTGGAATGTTGGCTACGTTATCGCCTATGGCTGTAGTGGAAAAAATGAATCCTCTTGTTAGGGAAATTAGCAAAATGTCTACGAAATGGAATAGCCGTTGGGCATACATTGAACAGCCGTGGCCGAAAGAGGGCAGCATTAATTTACAATTAATTGCAACATTGGAAATACTTATCAATGGGCACAAAGCACATCAAAGAGGAAAGATTAGATCAGAGAAACGCAAGTTAGAGTTAGCTATTTTAGATCTATTTAAGGTAGAGGGACAGAAAATAGCTCAGATGGAATCGGAAAAGAAAAATGAATTGGCCAGAACACTGGAACAGAAATTGAACATTCCATCCACAGACATGTGTCCTGTCTCCAGTCCCCCTCCATATGCTAAGGCACTGGAGGACCATTCCCAGAAGAAGAAGGCCAAGAAGGAGCCAAGGGGAAAAGGGGACGACAGGAGTGACGAGGAAGATGACAGCAAAGATGGCCGTGAAGACTCAAGAGATGACGACAGTGCAGACGAAGGCTACCACGCTCTGGTCAAGAAGATGATAGCCACAGCAAAAAGACACCACAGATGGCTGAAGGAGCAACGAGAAAGGGAGGAAGAGGAAGATTGTCATCGAAGGTCATCAAATACATTAAAGAACTGTCCAGTGCTGATTCGGGGTAACAAGATGGAATATCATCCGTGGCATCATGCAGATCTGTCTGAAGTGATGGACAAACTCCCAGTTCTGGAGGAGGGAGGACATTCGTGGACTACTGAGGTTGACGTGAGACTGACAGGAACGCAGGCCGCGATGGGAGACCTGAAAAGACTCTTAGCCTTTATTGCAGGATTGGAGGCAGGACTTCATAGAGATATCAATACATCAGTTTATGATCCAGAGCTCTTCGCAGCATACAGAGTGCAGGCTTTAGCCCCACAGCAACAGCCACCTGGAGTGCAGACTGCTACTTACCAGTCCTACTCACAGGGGCCACAAGGGGGGTATCCTGCTACTTACCAGTCCTACCCACAGGGGCCACAAGGGGGGTATCCATACCCACAAGGGCCACCAGGGGTGCAAGCGGTTCCATACCAGATGTACAACCAGCCTGGCCAAGGATCACCACCAGGGGGATGGACAGCAGCAGGGAAGAAGATGCTAGAACCGTGTTACCAATGCGACCAGAATGGACATCTAGCCTGTACCTGCTACAACAGGCCCCAGGGGGGCGCAGGGGGGAGCCAAGGAGGAGGATATTGGCCTCCTGCTACACCTGCTCCAGGAGTGATGAACCCTTACAGAGGCCCAGCAGCTGGCCTACAGGGGTGCCCGGAAGATCCGAGTGGGAGGTGCCAGCTGGTGGTGACACAGAAGCCTGAAGGCGCCACACACCTCCCTATGTCTAGAGAATATGTGAAGACAATCGGATTTGAGGGAATTAAACAGCTGATTCCTACAACTGAGCTTGTAGACTTAGAGTGCAAGGGACAGAGAGCAACTCTGCCAATACTTGTGTCAGAACACACGCCAACAGGGCTGCTAGGGAAAGATGCTCAATGCCAATTGAACTGTACAGTGAAATGCACACCTGACGGTTGTCAGGTGACGGTGCCATCCGGTGTTCAGATTCCATCGACAGCCAGAGTGATTAAGCATAGAACAGACCTACAAGCTTTGCCTTTAAAGGGAGCTGATATAGAATATTGGGTTGATGGGTCTTGTTACGGGGTAGGAGAAACTTTGTGCGCTGGGTATTCCTTAGTTAAAGCACAGAATTCAGAGTTTATTGTAGAACAGGCTGAGGCAGTTCCTCAGCCTTGCTCAGCTCAGTTGGCTGAATTGATTGCCCTCACGGAGGCATGCAACTTGGGAACCGGACGGAGAGTGACAGTGTACACCGACTCTGCCTATGTACATAATGTTTGTCATTTTAATGGAGCTGTATGGAGGGGGCGGGGTTTTAAGAGAACTGATGGTACACCTATACAGCACCACGCACAGATCATGAAGCTGTTACAGGCCATGATGAAGCCAAAGGAATTAGCCATAGTGAAGTGTGCCGCACACAGGTCTGACTCATCACATGTCACACAAGGTAACAGGGCTGCAGAGGATGCAGCCAAAGCCATTACAGGAGCAGACAAGGCAGGTAAAGGTCTTCTGGTCACACATGAAAAGCAATTACAGGGCATGGTCGCACTTGAGGATTTATTGATGTTACAGAGTAGAGTAACTACGTTAGACAAGAACGTTTGGCTAGCAAGGGGGGCAAGTCAGGATGACACGGGTCTATGGAGGAATCATGAGGGGTTGGTTATAGCACCCTCAGATTTATTAGGCATGTTAATACGGGAAGCTCATGGATTAGCACATGTGGCTAGGGGGGAGGTAAGACGCAAGATCACCAAGGAATATGGGTTTTGGAGTCCATATTTGATGGAACAGATTGACCATGCTTTAGGTCAATGTGGGGTCTGTTGGAGAAACAACATCAGAGTGGGTACACCAGTGGTGTCTGGGCATATCCCTACCCCAATAGGGCCACGGGTGGTGGACAGGGGGGTGGATGTACAGAGTAGGCAGGATGTTGTGCCAACAGGTGCCGAGGTCCCCAGAGAACCTGGGAAGGAGGAGCTACGAGGAGATGCTGTGGTGTTGCCAGAGCCAGTGGGACAGTGGAAAGCTGTCCAGATGCCAATGAACCAGAAACCAACGAAGCAGAGAGTGTTGACAGTCTGGAGGTCCAGCCCGGGAGTGTCCAAAGCCTGGGCACCTGTGCTACTGGGGATGCGGGCGAGTACCTGCATCATGCTTCAAATGATGCTGAGGGCAACTCCCCAGACCTTGATCAGCGTGGGAGGGGACCAGGCGGTTGCCTGAACCTCAATGACACTGACGGACGACGACCAGTTAGGAAAAGATTAAAGACTATGAATAGGGTAGTGAAGCAGCAGATCAAAGGGAACGACGGGAATGGACAGCAGATGATAGCATGGCTGGAAACGGTCTTAGGGGCATGGGAAACTTATTTTGCTAAGATGGGTGCACCTATTATAGCAGACATGATTTTTTGACTTTCTTAGGAGACAGGGCCTCATTGACTGTTTTTGGAAAATCAGTCGCTCAGTCCACGTTAATGAACTTTTTAGAAGACTAGTCCTCACCTGAGGTGAAGATCTATGCATTAATGCATTCCCTTTGTCCTGTGCTTACTGTTGGGGAATTATGTGTTATGATAACTGAATGTCATTATTTGTGTATTGTTTGTTTATTTACATTATTTTGGCCAGTCAGGGTGGTACTTGTGCTTTGATAGGCGGTGAATGCTGCAGTTATATTTCGGATTCTGGTAACGCTTTGTATGATTTTCATGAATCTAACAAGAAGGGTGTAGAGGATTTACATAAAGAACACGGTTGGAATATGTTAGATTTCTTTGATTCTGCTTTTTCAGGTATTGGTAATATGATCAGGTCCGTCGCTATTATTTTTGTTGTCATTATCATCTGTATTATGTTACTTGGTATTTTGATCAAATTTGAAAGTGTATTTCTGATGTTCCTATTAATGCTTTAATGTTGACCAACATAGCTGATGAGCAAAAGCTGGATTCTGTTTTGCTTTCTGATTTTGTTTCCTCCTTTGATGATTTGTTTATTAAGTGATGTTTTATGATTATTTGCTTCGATTACTGTTTGTTTCTTTCTATATCATGTGATTGATGTCAGTTGAGTGGTGGTGTGGTGGTTATGCAAAGATAGGAAAGCGGTTCTGTTCCTAGCACAACGAAGAAAACGCTCTTGACTGGGAAAGGATATCAATCTGAGACAGCGGTAAAGGCTGTTCTCCAACTGGGTTCATGTGCTAGTAACCTCTGTCCCTGGCGCTTCAAGGACAAAGAAAACATCGGTCGTTGGAAGTTTCTATATTAATTTGTGCATGATGGACTGTGTTTAGTTTAATTGTGGTTGTTATTTTCAAGATTCTTTTTATTATTGGTTGGTTTCTATTTTTTGCATGATGTCTTTGGGTTCTTAATAGTTTTTTTTTTTTTTTTTTTTTTTATATATTTTCTTAGCTGTGATATGTGGGGTTTGTGTTTTTGTTTTGGTTTATGTGATCATTTAGTTTCGGAACACCCTCTGGGTGGTCCGAGGGGGGATGTGTCGTATATTTTTACACATTAATAGCCTTCTTATATTCACGTATATTTTACACATATTACACGTATATTTTTATTACTTCATATATACTTTATTAAATACTTTTATTTCATTACAAACGATCTCGGGAAGATTTTCAATTGTCGCACATGCGCAGTCACACACACACGCACATGCACGCCCCCGAGGGTCTAGGCCAATCAGAGGCCTAGAAGGAAGGATCATGATTGGCCAAGAACATACTGTGATGTGATTGGCTGAGGGCCGCTATAAAACCTCTGTGCTGAGTCTGGAGCGGGCTGTCCGCTGACTACCTCGAATCACGTTGTGACTGTTTCGTGTGCCTGTAATCTGAGGACCCGATCTTTTTTGAATAAATACTTTTAAACTTTGGCCAGGAGTTTTTACCTCTTCTTTAATCACTGAAACAGAGAAATATTCGACAACATCACAGGCCGTGTTCTCCCTGGCCAAGCAGAGGGGAAAGTATCGCCTGGCATGACGAATCCAGCCCTGATATACTTCTGATATATTTCAACACTGGAGAGCTCACCTTTGGTCCTTTTATTGCTAAAGTTATGATTGCTAATTGAAAAGCATTCTGAATAGTAATGTTTTCAATGTGAACACAAGCGATTTTTTATCAAGGAAGACTGTGATTTGGAACTGCAAAATGAGTGAAAAGCAGAAAGCAGGACATGTGTTTGTGTTTGTGAAGAGTTGGTG
>NC_137677.1:64975320-64977820 GCF_963989245.1 Nansenia antarctica
GTAGTAATTCGGAAGTATTATGAAAGTATATTTAGTCTGTACAATATTAAGTATTACGTTACAGTCAGTCAGAGATGTGACCGTGTGTGGTTGTGTTGACCGTGTGTGGTTGTGTTGACCGTGTGTGGTTGTGTTGACCGTGTGTGGTTGTGTTGACCGTGTGTGGTTGTGTTGACCGTGTGTGGTTGTGTTGACCGTGTGTGGTTGTGTTGACCGTGTGTGGTTGTGTTGACCGTGTGTGGTTGTGTTGACCGTGTGTGGTTGTGTTGACCGTGTGTGGTTGTGTTGACCGTGTGTGGTTGTGTTGACCGTGTGTGGTTGTGTTGCTGTGTGTGGTTGTGACCGTGTGTGGTTGTGTTGACCGTGTGTGGTTGTGTTGACCGTGTGTGGTTGTGTTGACCGTGTGTGGTTGTGGTTGTGTTGCGGTCCAGACGCAGCCATCCTGCTCTGGAAGCTGAACGACAGTAAGGAGCCTGAGGCGGCGCCGGCCTTCACGGAGGAGGAGGACGCCCAGCTGAACAAGGAGAGCTGGAGCGTGGTCAAGACCCTGAGGTGAGCGTGGTCAAGACCCTGAGGTGAGCGTGGTCAGAGACCCTGAGGTGAGCGTGGTCAGAGACCCTGAGGTGAGCGTGGTCAGAGACCCTGAGGTGAGCGTGGTCAGAGACCCTGAGGTGAGCGTGGTCAGAGACCCTGAGGTGAGCGTGGTCAGAGACCCTGAGGTGAGTGTGGTCAGAGACCCTGAGGTGAGCGTGGTCAAGACCCTGAGGTGAGCGTGGTCAAGACCCTGAGGTGAGCGTGGTCAGAGACTCTGAGGTGAGCGTGGTCAGAGACCCTGAGGTGAGCGTGGTCAGAGACCCTGAGGTGAGCGTGGTCAGAGACCCTGAGGTGAGCGTGGTCAGAGACCCTGAGGTGAGTGTGGTCAGAGACCCTGAGGTGAGCGTGGTCAGAGACCCTGAGGTGAGCGTGGTCAGAGACCCTGAGGTGAGCGTGGTCAGAGACCCTGAGGTGAGCGTGGTCAGAGACCCTGAGGTGAGCGTGGTCAGAGACCCTGAGGTGAGCTGTCACACACCCGAAGGTAGTGGCAAATAAGGGAGTCCACACGTGTTTAAATGATACAACTTAAGTTTTATTCAGGTAAATAAGCCAAAATAAACTAAATAACATGTGTATATGAATATGGATAAGAGTCAGTGGTGTATGCCATGAGTGAAAGGTTGTAGAATGTATGTGGTATGTGTAAGAGGTGTATGTAGTGTCAAACTAAAAGGCCCCAAAACGTACCAAAACCCTAACGGAACCAAAGCAGAAGGAAGGAAGAGAGAGTGAGCTGAGGACACACCCACCTTATATAGACATCCTCAGCTCCCCAAACCCAGGTGACCCCACTTAGCCTGACGACCTACCCACTCTGCCCAAGCTCCTCCCACAGGAACCAGCAACAGCCAATGTGCAGGCAGAGTGGGAGGCGTCACAGCTACCATCTCCACCCTTTAGCTACGACCCTCCACCCAAAACCTCCGTAACTCATTTAGTGCCGGGGGTGAATAAAGTCACCCAAGTTGTCAACATTCTAGAGCGCCATAGGCGACGTAATTCACCAAAAAAACATACATTACGGTGCTTCATTTTGTAGCCAATCAAAGTATTGTTGCTAGGTAAATACTGCATGAAGCAGTGAGTGTTACGGAAGTCTTTGGCAGTTAGTGAGTTAAAGAGGAACTTCCTCTAAGACTATGGCGCATCGGTAGTAGTCTGATACTGTAGTCTGATCAATTAAATTCTGGCCCCAAAACTGACCAAAGTGTAAAAACCTTGGACATAACGCCAGTGTTTTTCATGTTCAGTCTAAATGGAGTAACTCAGAGAAGAGAGCGTGGTTTGCAGGGAGTTATGACTCCATTTAAAAAAATAAAAATAATGAGGAGGATGAAAATCAAGGTGAAAGCAGCCAGCGCAGTCCCTCTTTAACCTGGAAAGTCAGGACAGGGCTCGACATTAACGCCGTTTTACTTGTCTGGAGCAAGTAAACTTTCGCCGGGTTTGTTTGCGCGAGCACGACGACGCTGCTAGATCCTGGATCTGTTTACCTGTGTGCAGGAAGAACAACAGACGGCGCAGGCGCCAGACCAGACTAGATGATCGTTAGTGAAGATATTATCAAAGCGTACACGCCTGTCGATCACCCGTAAGCTTTGATAATATCTTCACTCACGATCATCTAGTATATGAAAATATTTCTTCTTTTTTTTGTAATCAATTATTTATTGCAAAACAGTACACATGAAAGACTCACATTATTACACCAAACAAAATAAGTGTCTGTCCTGATTATTTTATTTTTTCTCCCCCCCCACTATAAACACATGAGTACTCTTGTAATATTTCTGAATGAAATGTATTGTTAGTAATAATATGTGTCGCGCTATTATGTAGAGTTAATGATTAAACCAGGCTGGTTGTGTTTGCAGGGGACACATAGAGGACGTGTATGATTAAACCA
>NC_137677.1:64980320-64987820 GCF_963989245.1 Nansenia antarctica
GTAAGCACAGTCGCAACACATTTAGGCTACTTAGTTTCACAAATATAAGTGGAAAGGCAGACTTTTGTAAGCTACACCATACATGAAAACACATGAACACTTAACACACCAGCTCCGCTGATCCAGGGTGCACGCCTGCACGGAAGATCATCTCTTGGAACAGCGTCTTCATTGAATGAACTGCTTTCTCAATATCTTGGTTCTTAGACAAAGTTTCAGCTGCTGCTCAATGTATTTAAATATTTGAATACTGCTCAATAATCACTGAAATATTAGACTTAGAATTATGCAGTGAACATACTTAAAGCTTTTCATAAAAACCACATGCCGCGAGACTGACTCGTCCTGAACTGTTGTAAGTCAATCAACAAAGAATGCCCCATCAAAATAAAAGTGCCCATGGTAGAGCTGTCAAAATAGAGCTTTCAAAATAAATGTACTAATACAGATAGAGATAAATACAGAACTACCTTTGCGTCACTAAGTGGCCGCGTATCTTCTGAGACATGCGTTCTGTCATCACTTTCAGTAGCGCCTTCACACACAGTGGCGCTGTGCACAAACACTCTTGATCCGTATAGCTCTTGTTTTATTATATTGTGGTTTAGTAAATACTGCACTTGGAGTTACATTCAATGCATGATTTGTGCTATAGAACATAAATAAAGTTTGATTGATTGATATCAAATCAAATCACATTTTATTTCTATAGCGCATTTCTCACAAAAGTGACCCAATGCGCTTTACAGAGAGCAGCGAAAATGATCTTATTAAATGTAAGCGAGTAATTGTAAAAAACCTTTCCTATCTACCAATAACTGAAGGCAACTATCTTTCCCATAGAGTGATTCGTTACCATTTCTTTAGCCAAATACCTGGTCACAGCAACAGTGCAGGTTTTCCATCGCATACTGTCCTTTTTATATTTGCCTTTCCCTGCGAACGCACCCATTATTTTGGGCTGTACCAGTGAAGTGGTAGGTCGCGTGGATGGGCCTGCTTGAGCAGCGTCGGCCTGTGAACACGAGACCATCCTTGCAGCAATAAGCGGGTGATTTGTTTTTAGATGGCGACGTAAATTCGAAGTATTGCCATCTTTGGCTACCACCTTATTCATGCAGTGTCGACACACGTTTGCTGGCTCACCTGTGTCATTTGGTACGAAACCAAAATGAGTCCATACAACAGAAGTCGTGTTTTTCTTGAACACCAACTCGTTCACGCTAGCCATTGTTTTTTTTCTCCTCACTCTCTGCTCTGAAGAGAAGCTGTCACGTGACCCGTCTTTTTAGACATGTCATTTATTTGACAAGTTATAACAAAGTTATAGTGTTTACAAAATCACTTTTATAGCATCTTCAACCACACACTCTTGTACACACTCTAGGCATGTATTATATAGCAATCTATGATATTTTGATAAAATGTAATATTTTTTTTTTTTTTTAAACGGTTTCAGACGGTTTTGATAAAAAACCGTTTCTATTTTTATAAACCCCGGTTTTCGGTATAACCGAAAAACCGTCCATCCC
Source organism: Nansenia antarctica (assembly GCF_963989245.1). Taxonomy (NCBI): domain Eukaryota; kingdom Metazoa; phylum Chordata; class Actinopteri; order Argentiniformes; family Microstomatidae; genus Nansenia; species Nansenia antarctica. The sequence continues at coordinate 64,981,853 of NC_137677.1, forward strand.
TAGTGTATACTGTATATATATATATATATAGAACTGAGTGTGTGTGTGTGTAACTGTGTCTCTGTGTGTGTGTGTGTGTGTGTATATAAATATAACTGTGTGTGTGTGTATATATATATAACTGTGTGTGTGTGTGTGTGTGTGTGTATATATATATACTGTATATATATAACTCTGTGTGTGTGTGTGTGTGTGTGTGTGTGTGTTAGGCCCATCGCCCACCTGCCCTGCCCGTCTAAAGCCACCCTGGCCGTGCGCTGCTGTCCTGTCTACTACCAGCTGAGGACCAGGAAGGGAGAGGGTACGTCTGCAATAACACACACACACACACACACACACACACACTGTCTACTACCAGCTGAGGACCAGGAAGGGAGAGGGTACGTCTGCAATAACACACACACACACACACACACTGTCTACTACCAGCTGAGGACCAGGAAGGGAGAGGGTACGTCTGCAATAACACACACACACACACTGTCCTGTCTACTACCAGCTGAGGACCAGGAAGGGAGAGGGTACGTCTGCATAACACACACACACACACACTGCTGTCCTGTCTACTACCAGCTGAGGACCAGGGAGGGAGAGGGTACGTCTGCATAACACACACACACACTGTCTACTACCAGCTGAGGACCAGGAAGGGAGAGGGTACGTCTGCAATAACACACACACACACACTGTCCTGTCTACTACCAGCTGAGGACCAGGAAGGCAGAGGGTACGTCTGCAATAACACACACACACACACTGTCCTGTCTACTACCAGCTGAGGACCAGGAAGGCAGAGGGTACGTCTGCAATAACACACACACACACACACACACACGTCCTGTCTACTACCAGCTGAGGACCAGGAAGGGAGAGGGTCTGTCTGCAATAACACACACACACACACACACACACACACACACGCATGCTGCAATAACACACACACACACACACGCATGCACACATGCTGCAATAACACACACACACACGCATGCACACATGCTGCAATAACACACACACACACACGCATGCAACAATACACACACACACGCATGCTGCAAAACACACACACACATGAACAGATGCATGCTGCAAAACATAATAATAATAAAATACATTAGATTTATATAACGCTTTTCTAGACACTCAAAGACGCTTTACAAACTGAACAGATGGAGTAGTAATAATAACAACAAACAAAACATCAATAAACGATAACATAAGATAACATCTCTCTCTCTCCTTTCCCTCCTCCTCCCCCCCTCCCTCCCTCTCCTCCTCCTCCTCCCTCCCTCTCCTCCTCCTCCTCCTCCCTCTCTCCCCCCCTCTTCTCCTCCTCCTCCCTCTCTCCCCCCCTCTCCTCCTCCTCCTCCCTCTCTCCCTCCCTCTCCTCCTCCCTCCCTCTCCTCCTCCCCCCCCCTCCTCTCCCCCCCCCCCCCACAGAGGATCCAGACGCCCCCCCCCTGCCCAACACCTTCCAACTGCCGTACCGTCTGGTGTTCGCCGTGGCGTCTGAGGACTCGGTCTTCCTGTACGACAGCCAGCAGAGCCTCCCCTTCGGCTACGTGTCCAACATCCACTACCACACGCTCAGCGACCTCACCTGGTACGTGTGCGTGTGCGTGTGTGTGTAGAGAGTCTGACCTTGGGTCAGTGGTCCCGGGGGCCACCCTGCCCCCCCCTCAGCTCTGTAGCGTTGTGATGTCACATCCTGTCTCTGTTGTGATGTCACGTCCTGTCTGTGTTGTGACGTCATGTCCTGTCTGTTGTGATGTCACATCCTGTCTGTGTTGTGACATCACGTCCTGTCTGTTGCAGGTCGCGGGACGGCTCCTTCCTGGCGGTGTCGTCCACGGACGGCTACTGCTCCTTCCTGTCCTTCTCCCCCGGGGAGCTGGGCGACCCCCTGCCAGAGCCCCCCGTCCTGGAGGTCGTCACCCCCGGCAACGGCCCCGAGAAGAAGGGCAAGAAGGCCCGGTCCGATGCCCGGACGGAGAGTACCCCCCAGCCCGCCACCCCCACCCCGACCCGAAACCCCAGCACCCTGGGCAAGGAGGCCCCCAGCACCCCTCTCTCTTCCCTGGCCTCCCCCTCCGGGGACGACAAGAAGGAGGACAAGAAGGAGGAGAGGAAGACCCCAGGTGCCAGAGCCAAGTCCCAGCCCCGGAGGATCACCCTGAACACCCTGGAGGGCTGGGGCAAACCCCCCAGCACCCCCAAACCCAGCACCCCCCAGACCCCCCCCTCGGTCAGCACCAGCACCCCCTCCTCCACCCCCCAGCCCCGCCCCGCCCCCCTCACCCCCTCTGCCAACCCCTCCTCCTCCTCCACCCCCCAGGTCCACCTCATCCCCAAGGTCCTCAACAGCAGTCTGACTCTGGGGCCCAGCACCCCCAAAGGACCCACTCCCAGGTAAGAGCACTGTGTGTGTGTGTGTGTGTCTGTGTGTGTGTGTCTGTGTCTGTGTCTGTCTGTCTTTGTGTCTGTGTTAGGGCTGGGACGACGCGTCGACATCGTCGACGTAATCGACTACGTCAATACGTCGACTTGCGTAATGTGCGTCGGTGCGTCGTAAATAAACAAAATGGCTGCGACCAGTGCAAACACGGAGGAGGCAGAGCCGGCAGCTAAAAGACTTCGCCCACGATCGTCCAAAGTATGGGAGTACTTTACAAAAAAAGAAAACAATGTGGTGGTCTGTAAACTGTGCAAAAATGAAATGGCCTATCACAGCAGTACGTCTGCAATGAACGAGCACCTCAAGCGAAAGCATCCTGGAGCTCTTTGTGAAGACAGCCGCAAGATAGCACCACCGTAAGTCACCGTTGTATTTCTGTTCACTTTTCCGGCCGTGTATGAGTGAAAAATGGATAGCTACTAGCTAATGTTACACAAGCAATGTAGCTCACCACAGTTCGTATGTCTTGTCTTCTGGTGTTAGTAACGTTAGCTATGTAGCTGGCTAGCTACGGTAGCCTATTGTCATTGTGGTGCTCGCACATACGCTATCTAGCTCGTAGCTCGCATGCTACGTTAGCATCAATTTAGCTAATCATAACATAGCAGCGAGAGTAACGTTAGCTAGCCATGTAGCTACTAGCTAGCTATGTGTTGTGGTGATGGACAGACTTCTAAATGGCCATGTTGGCATTCAAGTTGGCTAAACATAGCAGTGAGGTGGAAATTAAGGGGCCTACACATGATAAGAAATGTGTGCTTTTTTTATTTTCAGGAGGCAAAGCAGTGTGGAGGACTTTTTCCACAAAAAGAACACAACTCCATGCACACCCCAGATGGCTGCTCAGCTTTCTAACTGCATCTTACAGATGATCGTCAAGGACATGAGACCTGTTGCTATTGTGGAGGGTCAAGGCTTCCGTGAGATGATCAACACATTTCACCCAGGGTACACACTTCCCTCCAGGCACCACTTCACAAATTTGATGGAGAAGAAATACGAGGCTACTCTAGAGAGGGTGAAATCTGAAATAAAAAAATCACACTCACCACAGATGCTTGGACAAGTATTGCCACCGAGGCGTACTTAGGAGTCACCTGCCACTTTATCTCTGAAGACTGGGGCGGCTGTGGCGCAGGAGGTAGAGCTGGCGTCTTAAGATCGCAAGGTTGGCAGATTGGCGGTTCGAGCCCCGGCTGGCCACATGTCGAAGTGTCCTTGGGCAAGACACTGAACCCCAAATTGCTCCCAATGAGTGGGCCGGCGCCTTGCATGGTAGCTTGCCGCCATTGGTGTGTGAATGTGTGTGTGAATGGGTGAATGAGAGGCCGTTGTAAAGCGCTTTGGAATAAGGCGCTATATAAGTCAGTCCATTTACTGGGAGATGACTTCATACAGTCTGACCACGATGCCGCTTGAGGAGCGCCACACAGCGGTAAACATTGCTGGCTGGGTGGAAGAGGCAGCAGAGAGGTTTGGTTTCTCTCTCAGTGATGATGTCCTGGCTGTTGTACATGATAATGCTGCCAATGTGGTGGCAGCTCTCAGGATCCTGGAAGAGAGGCATGGAGTTGCTTCACATCGATGTGCTGGCCATACAATCCAGCTGGTGGTCAACCACGCCCTGAAGAAGGACCCCCAGATAAGCAAGGCACTGGGGGCTGCAAGATGCCTGGTAGAACACTTCAAGCGGAGTGAGCTCGCCAGCAGCAAGCTCAAAGACAAACAAAAGCAATGGGGCACAGCTGAACATAAGTTGATCCAGGATGTGTCTGTAAGATGGAACAGTTCTTACTACATGGTGAGTCGCCTCTTGGAGCAGCGGTGGCCGGTGACCGCAACCCTTTCAGACCCAGAGGTCACACAGCGAGGAAAGCACTACCTGGACCTGAAAAGTGACCAGTGGACCCTACTGGAGGAACTGGAGCAAGTTCTCAAGCCCTTTGAGCAAGCCACTGTCTTCCTGAGTGGAGAGGCTTATGTCACAGTCTCTGCTCTACCTCCACTGGTAAAGGGCCTCCTGAAAACCACACAGAAAATATCCTTCGAGTCTGCTCCCATCAACTCTTTCCAAACAGCTGCAGCAAAGGAGATAGCTTCAAGGTGGAAGGACGAGGCCACATTCAGAGAAGATGGTCAAAATGTGTGTGTCATCGCTGCTGCCCTTGACCCCAGGTTCCGCAAGCTAAAGTTCCTGTCGTCAGATGATATCCTAAAAGTGCAAGTCAAACTTCAGACTCTTGCACTTCAAGCCAAAATAAGAGAGAAGGAACAGCTTCAACAGGCAAGTGTGGGGCAGGATGGCTCAGCCAGTGCCCAGCCAGAAGCTTCAAAGAAGACGACTAAGATGCCAGTGTCTGTGCTGGACGCATTGCTAGGCTCAGGCTCAGAGGAGCAGCACAGCAATGAGGAAGACAATGCCCAGGAAAGAGACAGCGAGGACAGTGACACCGACACTGACATTGTGAGGAATGAGGTGTTAGTTTATTTTGGAGAACAAAGCGTTTCAAGGGATAAGAGCCCCCTACACTGGTGGAAGGAAAACGCAGCACGGTTCCCCTCCCTGGCTATGCTGGCCAAGTCCTACCTGTCTGTCCCTGCAACGTCCACTCCGTCTGAAAGGCTCTTTTCAGCTGCTGGGAACATCGTTTAAAAAAAAAGAGCAAGCCTGACCTCTAAGCATGTGGACATGCTCACATTCCTCCACAGTAATGCCTAAGGTGGAGGGGGGAGAAGGGAGAGAGGGGGGGAGAGAGCTAAGGGGGGGAGGGCGAGAGAGGGGAGCGCACGAGAGGGGGAGGGGGAGAGAGGAGCGCAGGAGAGAAGGGGGAGAGGGAGCGAGGGGGAGAGAGGAGGAGAGAGAAGGGTAGAGGGGAGGAGACGAGGGAGAGGGGGAGAGAGGAGTGTGGGAGAGAGGTGCGCGGGGGAGGGGGAGAGAGAAGAGGAGGCAGGAGGAGAGAGAGGGGGAGAGAGGAGTGAGGGGGAGAGAGGAGCGCAGGAGAGAGAAGAGGAGGCAGGTGGGGGGAGAGAGGAGGGGGGAAAAAAGAGGAGTGTGGGAGGGGGAGAGCAGAGAGAGGGGGAGAATGTTATATTGTTAGTTACTGAGATTGTTATTGTTAAAGATTGTTACTGAGAGGTATACGGTATTCCGGTTAGAATTTCACTTTTTTTACAGAATTTACTGCATTACTTGCACTTTTCCTTTTACTTGAAGTTAACTTTTATATTTTATAATATTATATTTTATGTTGGACTGTAAGAAAGAGAGGATATTTTTTGTTGTGTGGAATATTGCCCTGCAGTGCAAGAATAATTTAATAAAATACTGAAATGTTGATAAGAGAAGTTTTTGACATTTATTTTGGGAAAATTAAGTGATACATTAATCGGGGGAAAAAAAAATCGGTAGACTAATCGTTAAATTATAATAATCGATAGATTAATCGTTAGAAAAATAGTCGTTTGGGACAGCCCTAGTCTGTGTCTCTCAGGGAGTTTAGGGGCTGTCAACCA
>NC_137677.1:64990320-65000320 GCF_963989245.1 Nansenia antarctica
CCGGGAGCCACACCCAGCCCCTAAAGACCACCCCACCCCACCACCCACCCACCCACCACCCACCGGGAGCCACACCCAGCCCCTAAAGACCACCCCACCCCACCACCCACCCACCCACCACCCACCGGGAGCCACACCCAGCCCCTAAAGACCACCCCACCCCACCACCCACCCACCCACCACCCACCGGGAGCCACACCCAGCCCCTAAAGACCACCCCACCCCACCACCCACCCACCCACCACCCACCGGGAGCCACACCCAGCCCCTAAAGACCACCCCACCCCACCACCCACCCACCCACCACCCACCGGGAGCCACACCCAGCCCCTAAAGACCACCCCACCCCACCACCCACCCACCCACCACCCACCGGGAGCCACACCCAGCCCCTAAAGACCACCCCGCAGTCCTCAGCCAACTTACAAATACTTCTACAGAGGATAGGCTACCTTTACCTCCTAACCTACACACCCTAACCCTAACCTACACACTCACACACACATTTATTTTGTACTTCTGTGTCCAACTCGACAGTCTGTTGCTCATTTCATGTGTCACACATGATAGCCGGTTGTTATTGTTGTAAAAGTGAATTTGTTGTCAATACTTAAGCTGGCTAAAATAAAGAATACCAGCTCTAAATGAATAACTGTATGAAACTGTAAAATGGTCATTGATCCCTTCAATTTGATTATACAAATGATTGCTTCTCTATTTCTTTTTCTTTTTGTAGATATTAGTGTATTATAATGTTGTGGATTTTTGGTACAATTTCAATACAATGATCCTCGTGGAAAAAGACAATGATTTGTTGCCTCTTTCTTGCGTCTTCTCATGGAAATGAGAAAAGAAGTATCAAATGGTGCTTTTCCACTACAAGTTTACAACTCGTATCTATAACAAACGCGGAGATTGTATGAGCCCCGCGTCAGTCCGATGAGAGCGTCAAGCAAAGCCTTTCCGTAGAAATACATCGCTCCCTGTCTAACGTTACATGTTTTAAGGCTGATCTGTGCATGATAGTGCTGCATTTTGACATCATTCTTATCGCATTTCCCCCCATTGAGCTGTATTGAGCAGCACTTATTCAAGTGAAGTGCTCTTATGACACTTAACTCCTCCTACTGTCGCCGCTCGTTCCTGGTCTGTTGTGTGTAGCGGAGAACGTATCCTACCCGTACCTATACAGAACTGTTCAAATGCGTGCCGCGCCGAGCCGAACCGGTCGGGTCAGTGGAAAAGCACCAAAAGAAACAGGGCTTGGTGGAGCCAGCTCTGTCACACACACACACACACACACACACACACACATACACACCTAAGAGCTTCCACAGGACAGTACTGGGACAGAAGCATTCCAGGAACAAGGCATCACTGAAGTTGTCGGGGATCGAGGGGAGAGACAGGATGAGACAGAATCCAATGGGAGTTGCAGTACTGCTGTTCTAGAGATCTCATGGCAGCAGTCGATATTCACTCTGTTTCTGATTAGTTTCAGACTGGCTAAATAATCACAAATGTTTTCTTAAAATCATTGTCAAAGACGAGGTACTATACAAAACCATGCTCCAGAATATTCTGAGTTGTTAGGAGGTTTTGCGTAGTTCAGCACAGTTCAGCACTCTTTGGCTTAAGCAAAAAGGGTCCCATTGTGTGTTTGTATGGCCGTAGGCCCCCTTTATTCTGGAAGTCCAGCACTCCTACACACACTCACACCAGCTCACAGTACAACAGGACACCCTTCTGAAGACACTGGCTGTTATTTAAACAACAACAAAAAAGTGCATTTCAAATGTTACACTACAATTACAACTGTTGCATTGTCGTGAGCTTAGAATGATAAGGTTCTATCTCCGTTTAGGGCAGTTCAGAGATATTGAACGTCAAAGTTTTTACATTCCATTATGTTTTGTGAGATGGAACCTTTGTATTTTATGAATTACTAACTCAAAACATTTCAACATTTTAAAAACAACACCACACAGGCATTAATAAACACCTAATGGATCAGATTATGTAAAAAAACTCAATTTTGACAAAAATGGAGATGGAACCTTCTGATTCTAACGTCAAGTTGTGTTGTTATATGACACATCAGCACACTCTTATTCAGTAGACTGATCAGATGACCGTATATAACATATAATTCAGTAAATGTCTTTAGAGGGGGACAGAATCCATATAGGAGTTATGTTGGATGTACAGTACAGTGTTTCCTGATTGAATGGGGCCCTATGGCTATACTAAGAAAGCACAATACAGGGACTAAGAAAGCACAATACAGGGAGTTAATTTACTTGCTGTTATAATGTAAGTGGGTAAATCAAGTTGGCAATGGTCAAATCAACATCTTTATGTCTATCAAATTGCTTATGAAATCTGGAGAGAGAGAGAGAGAGAGAGAGGGAGAGATACAGAGAGAGGGGGAGAGAGAAAGGGAGAGAGAGGGAGAGGGAGAGATACAGAGAGAGGGAGAGGGAGAGAGAGAGAGAGAGAGAGGGAGTCAATGAGTCCTTGTAAAAGTACTGCTTCCTCACAAGGGTCAATCTGACCGGGCAGCAGCTCAGATTAGTTTATCAGCCAAAACAACCAGGAGATATTACTGCTCTGCTGGATGTATGCTGGGGGTCATAGGTCAGTTGGATGTATGCTGGGGGTCATAGGTCAGTTGTATGTATGCTGGGGGTCATAGGTCAGTTGGATGTATGCTGGGGGTCATAGGTCAGTTGGATGTATGCTGGGGGTCATAGGTCAGTTGTATGTATGCTGGGGGTCATAGGTCAGTTGGATGTATGCTGGGGGTCATAGGTCAGTTGGATGTATGCTGGGGGTCATAGGTCAGTTGGATGTATGCTGGGGGTCATAGGTCAGTTGGATGTATGCTGGGGGTCATAGGTCAGTTGTATGTATGTTGGGGGTCATAGGTCAGTTGGATGTATGCTGGGGGTCATAGGTCAGTTGGATGTATGCTGGGGGTCATAGGTCAGTTGGATGTATGCTGGGGGTCATAGGTCAGTTGGATGTATGCTGGGGGTCATAGGTCAGTTGTATGTATGCTGGGGGTCATAGGTCAGTTGGGTGTATGCTGGGGGTCATAGGTCAGTTGGATGTATGCTGGGGGTCATAGGTCAGTTGTATGTATGCTGGGGGTCATAGGTCAGTTGTATGTATGCTGGGGGTCATAGGTCAGTTGGATGTATGCTGGGGGTCATAGGTCAGTTGTATGTATGCTGGGGGTCATAGGTCAGTTGGATGTATGCTGGGGGTCATAGGTCAGTTGTATGTATGCTGGGGGGTCATAGGTCAGTTGTATGTATGCTGGGGGTCATAGGTCAGTTGGATGTATGCTGGGGGTCATAGGTCAGTTGGATGTATGCTGGGGGTCATAGGTCAGTTGTATGTAGGCTGGGGGTCATAGGTCAGTTGGATGTATGCTGGGGGTCATAGGTCAGTTGTATGTATGCTGGGGGTTACAAGTGAGACAATCTCTGGATGGCTGCAGCAGGTCGCTAAGGTTGACCTCATGACCTCATGAGCAAACACATACTGTGACCTTTCCATCTAATGACTGAGGCTGGAGGATCTGTGTGTGTGTGTGTGTGTGTGTGTGTGTGTGTGTGTGTGTGCATGCGTGCGTGCTTGTGTGTGTGAGTGAGTGCGTGTGTGAGTGAGTGCGTGCTTGTGTGTGTGAGTGCGTGTGTGAGTGTGTGAGTGTGTGCGTGTGTGTGTGAGTGCGTGCGTGAGTGTGTGTGTGTGCGTGCGTGCGTGAGTGTGTGAGTGAGTGCGTGTGTGAGTGAGTGCGTGCTTGTGTGTGTGAGTGCGTGTGTGAGTGTGTGAGTGTGTGCGTGTGTGTGTGAGTGAGTGCGTGCTTGTGTGTGTGAGTGCGTGTGTGAGTGTGTGAGTGTGTGCGTGTGTGTGTGAGTGCGTGCGTGAGTGTGTGTGTGTGTGCGTGCGTGCGTGAGTGTGTGTGCGTGCGTGCGTGCGTGCGTGAGTGTGTGCGTGCGTGCGTGAGTGTGTGCGTGCGTGAGTGTGTGCGTGTGTGTGTGCGTGTGAGGATCAGACATTACCAGTGTGCCGTTAGTGAAGCAGCGAAACCTCCTTGCCTTGATGTAATTGATGTACGTCTGGGGGGTATTAAAGTCTCACGAGACTTCTCAAAATAAGCCTGGAGCACTAAATTCCTTTAACGAGGTTGATGGAACACCCCCCTGGACAGTGAGCACTTGGCTGTTTGTGCCATCTGGCTAGGTTGCCCTTCCACAGATCTAACATCAACAATACTCAAACCCTGAGCTTAGTGGGAGGAAACTGGACTCCATCCCTGTCTGCGGTGCTCCAACCACACGTGTCAATCAGCCTTATTTAAGCAATATCACACGAGAGGGAGTGTGTTATACTGAATATCAGCAGGGCTGTGATTGGGTCGTAGGTACCAGGGCGCAGGCCGAGTAGAAGACGATCACAGCCGTGCTGATATTCAGTATATAACAGCACGACCTCGAGTGTGATATTGCTTTTATACAACAGTTCTACAGCGCAATTTATTAGTTAACAGTAATAAGTGACAACAGATTATGATTTTTTATTTTATTTAATCATTTATTTTGGCTCCGTGAACAAAAAAAAGTTCCGCAACTGGACTGTTGCCTAGTAACCTGAACACAAACATCTGCAGGCTAGCTACTTTGTATTAACGGTAATTTCGGAGTGATACATATACTGTAGTTAAAAGTCCCAGTGCTGTTATACTGTATATCAGCACTCATGGAATGCCTCTTGTCCAATCAAATTACTTGGTCGGAACTAACTGTTGTATAATGTGCTGTAACCTGCAGCTTCAACGTTTCAATGTTCAATGTTTCAAAAGCCGAGAGCCTTGCCACTGGAACTGAACCAGTGTCCTTCAGAAGAGGCTGGTGGAGGTAGAACACCAGGGGAGGCTGGGGGAGGTAGAACACCAGGGGGAGGCTGGGGGAGGTAGAACACCAGGGGGAGGCTGGGTGAGGTAGAACACCAGGGGAGGCTGGGTGAGGTAGAACACCAGGGGGAGGCTGGGGGAGGTAGAACACCAGGGGAGGCTGGTGGAGGTAGAACACCAGGGGAGGCTGGGGGAGGTAGAACACCAGGGGGAGGCTGGGGGAGGTAGAACACCAGGGGAGGCTGGTGGAGGTAGAACACCAGGGGAGGCTGGGGGGGAAGGTAGAACACCAGGAGAGGCTGGGGGAGGTAGAACACCAGGGGAGGCTGGGGGAGGTAGAACACCAGGGGAGGCTAGGGGAGGTAGAACACCAGGGGAGGCTGGTGGAGGTAGAACACCAGGGGAGGCTGGGGGAGGTAGAACACCAGGGGAGGCTAGGGGAGGTAGAACACCAGGGGAGGCTGGGGGAGGTAGAACACCAGGGGAGGCTGGGGGATGTAGAGATGGAGGGACCGGCGGCAGTATTGGAAGAAAGTCTGATTATGTGTCAGTTTGAACTTAAACTTGAGTTCACTTGAGTTCCAGTTGTCCTTCCTTGTTTGAATGAAGATGTAGTGGAGAGGAGATGGGTTAGGCTGCTTGATGATCCAGTATGTGTAATAAGTCAGGGGAGGCTGGTGGAGGTAGAAATCGGAGGACAGGCTCATTGTGATGCATGGGATGGAATGAGGAATGGTATTAAACAAGTGAGAACCTGTCCTCCGATTTCTACCTCCACCAACCTCCCCTGGTGTAAGCACTGCGTCTCCTGAAGACACCCGCTTTTCCCCTCTACTGTGTCCCCTAAAAACTTATATTGCCCCCCCTGTACTGTTTCTCTGTTTCTCCAGTGTCTAAATAGAATTTAAAAAAACCTAGGTTTAGAAGAAGGTGATAGAAGAAGGTTTTTCCTTCTATCAGTGGCCCCAGGCCTGAGCTGGATTACTCTTCCTGCTACGACTGGTGGACTGATGATTCACTTGCTTAGTATTCAAATGTATTGATTGTAAGTCGCTTTGGAATAAGGCATCTGCTAAATGCCAAAAATTTAAAATGTTAATGTAAGTGTGCATGGGTGAGACTAGTCTAATATACCCGTCCATCTGGAAGTCAGGACACTTGGCTATAGCGTATAAAATAACACATCCACTCCATTTGTTTCAGTTTGGAAGCACATATCTAGAATATAGTATTGTACCATTGAGATGAATACACAGGTATATTCTGACAATATTGAGTCTACTTATAAAACATCTTATTTAGCCTACAGAATGTCTCCACATCTTAGTAGGCCTATCTCTTGTAACATATTAGTTTCTCAAATCGTGAGCTTAGAATGATAAGGTTCTGTCTCCGTTTAGGGCAGTTCAGAGATATTGAGCGTCAAAGTTTTTACATTCCATTATGTTCTGTGAGATGGAACCTTTGTATTTTATTATGAATTACTAACTCAAAAATGTCAACATTTAAAAAAAAATAACACCACACAGGCATTAATAAACACCTAATGGATCAGATTATGTAAAAAAAAAAAACTAAATTTTGACAAAATGCAGATAGAACCTTATAATCCTAACGTCACGAAATGTGTCCATACATGCAATACACAATCATTCAAAGAATAGATGGGCCCCCCCCTCACAGCTTATTATTTCTCAATAATGAACTTCACAGTTTTTCACCAAGTGAGGAACACTGACGTCAACAACCTATCTTGTTGTATGAAAAAAAAAACTGTGACTGACAGTTCTAACGGCCAATCGGATCGTCGCTTAGCGGAGGCTCTTTAAAGTGTCTACTAATAGTGAACCACTGGAGGAGGGGCTCCCAGAGAGGCTGCCAGAGTTAGGTTGTCATGTGGTCTCACCAACAGAAGGTTACGAGTTAAAACATTGGATTATTTGATCATCTGACTGGCCTTAATATGGAATGAGACACACTACCACGGAGAGGGGAGTACATTTCTGTCTTTTGGAGAGAATCTGGTGATTTGTAACATTCGTGCGTGATCAGGGAGAGACACCTCGCTACACGCACACGCACAGGTCTGAACTCTGATGCCTGAGAGGAGATAAGAGCTGATTCATCATGTTAATGCTCTGAGTTAGAGAGAGAAAGATCTGTCACAAGTTAGAGAGAGAAAGATCACAAGTTCTACCAAGAAGGGACAGGAGGAGAGGAAGGAGAAGAAGAAGGAGAAGGAGAAGAGGAAGAGGAATGTGATGGTTCCATGTGTTGATCAGGCTTGTTGACATCATGTTCATCAGTTGATACATTGTCGCGACCAGGGAACTCTGGGAACAAGTGAACTGGTTACATTGTAACATTGTATCACTTGTGACTTGGTTACATTGGATCACTTGTGACTAGCTACATTGGATCACTTGTGTGTTTATGCCTGGAGGTTTGGCGCGATATCTCCCCACCGTTCATTTCCTACAATCACAATGGTGTGGGCGCGATTATTATAATTCTGGACATTTGTGATTGGGGTTATAATTCAGGTGACATTCAGCGTTCGAATTTCCAGCATCGAGGAAAAACTTTGACACTGAAAATGACCATTATTCATCAGCTAGGTGAACTATTCATTTTGGAATAAGGATGTTCTAGGTTTATTAACTGTTTCGGGTGCTACATTGTACATTGTCTCCATCCCCTGATGGTACGATCTATTGGGCATAGCTGGGGGATCGCACACATCATGTGGTGTGTTGTCTGTATGATGGCATCACCCAGGGCTTGTGTAGCAGCCTAGGGTTCAATTCCATCGTTGGGAGAAAACTGCTCCGTTCATCATCACCACGATCATGACGCTGGAATGTTATGGATGATAGCCAGAGAGATGCTGAATCCATGGAAGAGACGGTGACATCTTCCCCTACCAACACACAGCCTATTAGGCCTGGTTCCCTCCGCTGATGACTGTTAGAACATTCATCTATAGGCTGGTGGCCTTGTGCCACTCTCTGAGAGGGTGTCATCATACACAAGCATCTTTTAGCCGCCTAATCGGTTGCTAAACACATATAGATATCTCTCTTTTTAAGTTCCATAATTTATTTATTTATATGTTTATATGTTCGAGACCCATACTCAGTAGTTCTCGGTCCCTATCCCCGGTCCTGTCAACGCGGGTCCACGTGGAGTTCATGTCGGGACACTTGGCAACTTCCAGCGGTGACGCGCAGCTGCCCCGCTTTGAATTCGGGGACCCGGTGGAGACGGAGGAGAGGAGGGGGGTAGATCAGAGGAGGGGGGTAGATCTTGTTGGGGTAGAGGAGGGGGGTAGAGGATCTAGTTGTGGTCTCGACTCGAAAGGCGTAGGGCCTCTGCTATTTAAACGAGGGGAAAAGTACAGTAGATAAAAAAAAGGGGGGGTCGGATAAAATGGCCGGCGATTGCACCTATAAGACGCGTTTTTACGCGAGAGGCGATGACACATTGTGTCCGACTCCGTCCAAACCATCCTCCACGCAGGACCACCGAGCACGGGGACTCCTCGCTCGCGGGGGACGGACGGGGGAGACCGCCGCCGGTTCAGTCGGTGACTTGATGACAGGAGGAGGAGGGCGTGGGTCGTCCGGGACTTCGTGTGGCTCCTCGCCCAACTTCGAGGTCATAGACGGGCTGCTGTACCGTAAGAAGTTGGAGAGGGGATTCATCCACTACCGGGAGGTTCTGGAGGAGGACCGGTGGCACGGGGCGATCCGCACTTTCCACCACCGGCGGCGGCCGGGCGCGCGCCACCTCTCCCTGGAGGACACGCCGGACGCGCGCCACCTCTCCCTGGAGGACACCTACAGAGCTGTGGCCGAGAACTACTGGTGGGAGGGTGAGAGACCGGAGGAGTGTTTGAATGAATGAATGAATGAATGGTCTTTATTTGTCATTGCTATAGTACAGGTACCAAACAACGACATTTGGGAGGGGTGGCTGAACTACAACTTGAACTACAACTAGTTGACAGGAGGAAAATGTCATCCTGGGTCAGAAAGAAAGCCGTGTGGTCCCAGAAGTGACTATGTTACGGTACATGTGGGAAAACTAGGGTTAGGGTTAGGTGCTAGGGTGACTTGGTACATGCTGGCATGTCTAACCCTAACCCTAATCCTAACCCTAATCCTAACCCTAACCCTAACCTTAACCCTAACCTTAACCCTAGCACCTAACCCTAACCCTAGTTTTCCCACATGTACCGTAACATATACACCTAATAATCCAGCACGTCTCACTGTCTTCCTGTGGTGTGTGATAGTGATAGGCCTATCAGCAGTTGGCCAAGTTACGGGTCCATAAACTCCATGCAAAGGCAGTTAGATGGCTAAACAGTTTCAGCTTTTATAACTTCTATACATAATTCAGTGTTCTTCTTTCACTATTGTGGCTGACTTCCCCCCCCTAACGGTTGTTGCTCCATCCTCTTTTGTCTGGTTTCAGCGTGGAGTGTGTACAATAGTATTCCTCTATTCTCTGAAGAGGGAAGTAAAGTCCCACCCTGACCAGAGAGACAGGAGAGAGAAGTTGAACTGTGTCGCCTGTAGTATAGCATGTGTTTAATCAGAGAGAAGCAAGGGAAGGATAAATAAACAATAGATATATATATGACCAAGAAAATACTCACAATTCATCAGGTGCAAGACACGGGGCGGCTGTGTCTCAGGGGGTAGAGTCGCCGTCTAACGATCGCAAGGTTGGCAGATCGGCGGTTCGAGTTCGAGCCCCGGCTGGCCACATGTCGATGTGTCCTTGGGCAAGACACTGAACCCCAGATTGCTCCCAGTGAGCGGGCCCGGCCGGCACCTTGCATGGCAGCTTGCCGCCATTGGTGTGTGAATGTGTGTGTGAACGGGTGAATGAGAGGCCGTTGTAAAGCGCTTTGGATAAAGGCATAGCTATATAAGTCAGTCCATTTATGTTTTGCTCCTTGACAGCGCTGTCATGTGTCATGTGGTTTGGGTTCTCTGTGGACCATGTCGGTGTGGCAGTGGCTCTGTGTCCTCGCCGGCCGATGGCTCAGTCTAGGACGCCATGGTGACA
>NC_137677.1:65002820-65018694 GCF_963989245.1 Nansenia antarctica
TCCTTCCCCCACTGTCTCTCTCTCTCTCCCTCTCTCCTTCTCCCACTGTCTCTCATTCTCTCCCTCTCTCCTTCTCCACTGTCTCTCATTCTCTCCCTCTCTCCTTCTCCACTGTCTCTCTCTCTCTCCCTCTCTCCTTCCCCCTCTGTCTCTCATTCTCTCCCTCTCTCCTTCTCCCACTGTCTCTCTCTCTCTCCCTCTCTCCTTCTCCCTCTGTCTCTCATTCTCTCCCTCTCTCCTTCTCCCACTGTCTCTCTCTCTCTCCCTCTCTCCTTCCCCCACTGTCTCTCTCTCTCTCCCTCTCTCCTTCTCCCACTGTCTCTCATTCTCTCCCTCTCTCCTTCTCCACTGTCTCTCATTCTCTCCCTCTCTCCTTCTCCCACTGTCTCTCATTCTCTCCCTCTCTCCTTCTCCACTGTCTCTCTCT
The DNA here is from genome assembly GCF_963989245.1 of Nansenia antarctica. Lineage (NCBI taxonomy): Eukaryota > Metazoa > Chordata > Actinopteri > Argentiniformes > Microstomatidae > Nansenia > Nansenia antarctica. Next base: position 65,003,248 of record NC_137677.1, read on the forward strand.
CTCTCCCTCTCTCCTTCCCCCTCTGTCTCTCATTCTCTCCCTCTCTCCTTCTCCCACTGTCTCTCTCTCTCTCCCTCTCTCCTTCTCCCTCTGTCTCTCATTCTCTCTCTCTCTCCTTCTCCTACTGTCTCTCATTCTCTCCCTCTCTCCTTCTCCCACTGTCTCTCATTCTCTCCCTCTCTCCTTCTCCCTCTGTCTCTCATTCTCTCCCTCTCTCCTTCTCCACTGTCTCTCTCTCTCTCCCTCTCTCCTTCCCCCTCTGTCTCTCATTCTCTCCCTCTCTCCTTCTCCACTGTCTCTCTCTCTCTCCCTCTCTCCTTCCCCCTCTGTCTCTCATTCTCTCCCTCTCTCCTTCCCCCTCTGTCTCTCTCAATTCAATTCAATTCAACAGGCTTTATTGGCATGACGTTTTACAAGTGTTGCCAAAGCACAATCACAGATATGACGAACAACAACATAACAACATAATATCAATGACATGAAAAAATAAATAAAAATAATATAAATAAAATAAAGCAGGTGGTGCAGAGAATAAAACATGGCATACTGTATGTATGTCCTACTGGTTGTCCCTTTTCTTGTGACAGGAATTGACATATTTTGCAGCCAAAACGGCACATTCTTTCTGTTCCCCCAGAAGGGCTGGTAATCTTTCCCTTTCTGTCATACTTCGGAATTCTGGGAAATTAGTTTCAAATTTTGGGAAGAACTCCTCTCTAATATTTGTGTAGTTTTCACACTGTGTCAAGAAGTGTAACTCCGTCTCTATAGCTCCGTCATCACAGTGACAGCACAGCCTCTCCTCTCTGGGCAGCCAGGTTTGTCTGTGTCTGCCCTTCTCTATTGCCAGACTATGATCGCTCAGTCTGTACATTGTCAAAGTCTTTCTCAGGTTTTTATCAGTTACTGTGGTTAGGTAGTCTGCCACAGTATACTGTCTGTTTAGAGCCAAATATGTTTCTAGTTTGTGTTGTGATTGTGTGAGTTTGTTCCAATATGTGATGTATTTATCTTTTTCTTTAGTTATAATTTGGTTAGGTCTAATCTTCTGAGTGATAGTGTAGCTGCACTGAGGCTGTCTGGGGTTTGTGATGTCAGAAGGTGAGAGGTCAGCTAGTTTCAGAACCAGCTGACTGAGGGGGCTCCTTTGGATGTTCAACTCTTGGCAGGCAAGGGCTTTATAATGGTAACAGGCAGGGTCACTCTTTTTAATATGGCTCCAGAATTTAATAGATCTTTTCTGTATATTTAGCAGTAAAGGATATTGGCCTAATTCAGCCCTGCATGCAGAGTTTGGGCATTTTCTTTGTACCCTGATAATAATTTTGCAGAACTCTGCATGCAGGATCTCAACTGGGTTTTTGTCCCATTTTGCCCAATCACTTTGTAATAAGGGACCCCATACCTCACTGCCATACAATGCAATTGATTCTATAACTGATTTAAATATTTTGAGCCATGTCCTAATTGGAATTTGGATTTGAATTGAACGCTTGATGGCATAAAAAGCCCTTTTTGCCTTGTCTTTGAGTTCCTTCACAGCTGCACAGAAATTCCCAGTGGAAGTAATTTGTAAACCTAGGTATGTATAGGTATTTGTCCGTTCTATTTGGGTCCCACCTATTTTGAACACTGGTTGATTCTTCTGTAACCGTGATCGCTTTTGGAAGGTCATAATTTTGGTCTTCTTCATATTTACTGTCAGGGCCCAAGTCTGACAGTACTGATGAAGAATGTTCAGGCTTTGCTGAAGACCTTCTTTAGTTGGGGACAGTATGACTAGGTCGTCTGCATAAAAGAGACATTTAATGTCTGTGTCAGTAAGGGTGAGACCAGGTGCTGGTGATTGTTCTAATAACCGTGCCAGTTCATTAATATATATATTGAAGAGGGTGGGGCTGAGGTTACATCCTTGCTTCACCCCTCTCCCTTGCGGGAAGAAGTCTGTGTGTTTATCACCAATTTTAACAGCCAATTTATTATTTTCATATATTGATTTAATGACATCATATGACTTTCCCCCTATTCCACTTTCTATTAATTTAAAAAGTAAACCTTCATGCCAAACTGAGTCGAAAGCTTTCTGAAAATCGACAAAGCATGCATGAATTGTTCCTTTGTTTTGATTCGTGTATTTATCTATTAGTGTGTGTAGGGTGAAAATGTGGTCAGATGTTCTATAATTTGGGAGGAATCCAATTTGACTTTTGCACAAGACATTGTGCTCTGTGAGGAAATATATAATTCTTGAATTTAGAATGCTGCCAAATAACTTCCCTAGGTTACTACCTACACAGATACCTCTGTAGTTGTTTGGATCAAATTTGTCTCCATTCTTGAAAATGGGTGTAATCAGCCCCTCACTCCAGCTTTCAGGGAAATGACCCACACTCAGTACCAAGTTGAATACCTTTAGAATGGCCAATTTACATTTTCTATTGGTATATTTTATCATCTCGTTTAAGATGCCATCAGGCCCACATGCTTTTTTGTTCTGCAGAACCTTTAGTTTGTCTTCCAATTCTAATTCAGTGATTGGGAAATCCAGTGGGGTCTGATAGTCCTTAATAGCTCTTTCAAAGGTTTTCAATTTATCTGAGATCTGCTCTTGGGCTTCATTCTTTGTAGGTTTTCTATAAAGATCCCCAAAATGTGTTTTCCATGTATCACCATTTTGAATTGATTGTTCATTTTTATGTTTCTTGGTAAATAAGTTCCAGTTTTCCCAGAATTTATTTGATCCCAGAGACTCTTCAATTAATTCTAGTTGGTTTTGTAAATATTGGTCTTTTTTTGTTCTCAGTGTTTTTTTATATTGCTTTAAAGTGTCACAGTAACTAAGGCGTAACTCCTGACTCTCTGGATTCCTGTGTTTTTGGTTGGAGATATTTCTTAGTGTCTTCCTAATGGATTTACAGTCTAAATCAAACCACCTTTCCCTGTTTGTTTTCTTTTGTTGTTTTGTTTTGCATTTTAAGTTTGAGGATGAGGCCAAATGATCAAATATGTGGTTAATGTGTGCCAGACAGCACTCTACACCTTCAGTATTCTGAGGGTAAGTCTGGGACAAGAAGGAGTCTAGAAGAGACTGTGTTGACTCACTGACCATAGCATTCTGGTACTGCTCCGGACTGTTTGGGGCCCATCTGTATTTCCTCTTTATGTTATACAGATTACAGGACTGAGAACATATATTACCTGTGTCTGCCCTTTTTAGATATAAAGTGATCTGGGAGTGATCTGATAGAGGTGATTGTTCTTTTACTGTGAAGGCTCTCAAAGAGTTTAGGTCTAAATCTGTTATAGCATAGTCAACGGTGCTGCTTCCAAGTCTTGAACAATACGTATACCGTCCAAAAGAATCCCCTCGCAGCCTTCCATTGACAATGTACAGGCCCAACGCTCTACAAATCTGCAGCACTTGTTTTCCACTCTTGTTTGTGATTTTATCATAGTTATTCCTGTTGGTAAGGTTAGGAAAAAGAAGGTTATCTCCAGTGATGTAACTGTCACCTTCAGTACTAGTAAAGTCTACCTCCTCACCAGTCCTAGAATTTAGATCTCCCATGATCAGCACAGATCCCTGGGCCTGGAAATGACTGATCTCTTCTTCTATGATGGAGAAAATCTCCTCACTGAAATATGGAGACTCTATTGGGGGATTATAAATTACGCATAGAAAAATGCTTTTCTCGCTGGAAATTATATCTTTTTGTATTTTTAACCAAATGTGATTTTTCCCTTTCTTCTTTATTTCTATAGAGTCAGCTAGTTGTGACTTATACCAGATCAACATCCCCCCAGAGTCTCTGCCCTGGGTGACTCCATTTAGTTTAGTTGATGGGACTATAATCTCTCTATAGTTAGGAGGGCACCCAGTAGGGATATCTCCTTTGCACCAAGTCTCCTGCAAAATAACAATATCAACACCAGTAACCTTGTCTAAAAATTCAAGATTTCTGCTTTTTAAACCAAATAAATAAGAATTTAAACCCTGAATATTCCAAACTGATATGCTAAACGATTGTATCATTGACACTGTAACAAATTGACATTTTAAGTTGAGAAGAAAGAAGTAACAGTTTAGAACATGACATATTTACAATGTAACTTGGCATGTAGCCTAGATATGTTTTTTTTTTTTTTCTTTTCTTTTTTTTTTTACTTCATGAACAAGCATTACCACTGCCGCTGGTTGTGGCCCATTAGATGAGAGCATAAAGTGCTCAGCATGTCCTGGATGGTTCTCAGTTCGCTGTGGGCGGGGCCTGCTGCTCCTCGGACCACATCAGCATAGGACAGTCCGCCTGGCTGCTGCTGCTGCTGCTGCTGCTGTGGAGGTGGTGGTACGACATGTCTTGGAGGTGGTGAGGTCCTGGGTCTGGGTGCAGACTGGTTTTCATCCATACGACTGATGTTGTCCTGACGTCTGTGCTGTGGTGGTGGTTGTAGGTGCTGCTGCTTGGGCCTGTGTTGGAAGGCTCTCCTCGGCATGCTGTTGGCTGGTCTCTCTGTTGTTTGAGTGTTCGAGACTCCCATGTTGCTCCTCCTGTTGGGTGTTGATCGTCGATTTAGTGTGACATCTTTCAGTGTCTTGGTAAACAGTGGAACTGCTTCTTTGTGGAGGTGAACCGGGTCATAAAGATCGTCCACCGTTATATAGGGGTAGTGGGCAACGTGGACATTTGGCCACATTTCACAGTCTCTGGAGATGCTGACATTCACTTTTTGTATCATCTGTGGGTGGAAATCCTTCCTTGGTAACAGGGTGGACATCACTATCTTAGAGTTGGGGAAGGTGTGACATGCCTTCTCGGCGACAGCTCTAAGAGACAGGGCCACTCTCTCCTGTTGCGCTCTAAGGTCATTCGTACCTGTGTGGATTAGGATATGGCTTGGGGATCCAAGGCGAGTCTCAGATAGCATACCCATTGCTGCCTCTGTGTTTGGACAGCGGAACTTTACCACATTGTGCCTGGGGAAAAGCCTTTTCTCATCAATGAATTTTCCATTTGAATCGATTAGTATCACAATGTCTACTTTTGCAGTGGGGCCGTCTGGTCTGATGGGCCCATCTGGCTGTGTGTGGCTACTGGACTCTTCTCTCTCTGGTAGAGAGAGGTTATCTGGTCTGATGGGCCCATCTGGCTGTGTTTGGCTACTGGACTCTTCTCTCTCTGGTAGAGAGACGTTATCATCCTGCTGTCGGTCATGGGTGCTCACTGCTGTGTGTGGACTATGGTCAGTCCTGTGTGGCTCAGACTCAGTGAGAGAAGTCATTCGTTCCTTCAGACCGTCCAGTGTTCTGTCCCTCTCCTTAAGTTCTTCTGCCAGAGCAACAAGTTGAACATTATGGCTCTCTTTCTCCAGCTGTAGTTCTCCCAGATGGTCTTTCAGAGCGGCTATTTCTCTTCTGTGGTTGTCACTCTCATGGTTTAGCTCTTTCACCTGTTCTGACAGTGCAGTGAGCTCTCTCCTCTGGCTCTCTTTCTCTTCTCTCTGTCTCTCTAGCTGTTCTTTCAGAGTGAACAGATCTTTGTTGTGCTGTTCTCTGTTTTGCGTTAATTGTTTTTTCCAGGTTGCATGTACACTTTCTTGCTCTTTTCTCGTTTGTTCCATTTCCTCTTGTTGTAAGAGTCCAGCTGAGTCTTTATCTTTATGATTCTGTTTCAGGACCATTTCTTTGAGCTGCACCAGTTCTATTTCTAACTGCGTGAAGTGTTCCTTAAGTTCTGTGATGGAGGTCTGATGTGGAGGGCTCAGGGTCTGCTCTGTGTCATCAGGGTGCTCCTCCTCATTTGGTGTGCTGTCTGTGTTACTGGCACATGGCTGGAGTTCCCTAGGGGAGGTGTCTTCACTCTCAACCATAGATTTATGTGCCTGGAAACTGTTCTGGAAAGTTTTGAAGTGCCCCTGCACCATGACTTTACCACTTTTATAAACATTGACAGTTGTCATGATGCCGTCAGAGTCCTCTGGGTCCCTGATCTTTAACTGCCAGCATTCCTTGTTGCCCTTTTTTACCACTGAAGGGTGATGGTTGATAATGGCTCTGTGCCAGCTTTCAGGTCTGTCAGTATAGAAGATGAGATTGCAAATTACTCCATTTTTAAAAAGATCAGCAAAGAGGGTTTCTGGTTGCCTCTTAAGAAGCTCCATTTTGAACGTGCCTCTCTCTGTGTCATTTTTTATTTCTGGTGGGTAGTGTATGTTAATTATATCACTCATGTTCTGCTCTGGACATGTGAAACAAAGAGCCTGCTTTCCAACTGCTACTGTTAGCACCCACTGTTAGCTGTCACTCTTATCTTACAATTATTTCAGCTGCAACTATTAGCTTCCAAAGTCCACAGTTAGTTTCATATAGTTTCAACTGTTATTGTTAGCACTCCTTGTTAGCTTCCAATTGTCACACTTAGCTGCTTCTGGGTCCGCTGTTAGCTGTTAGCATCCACTGTTACCTTCAGTTAGCTGGTAGCATCCACTGTTATCCAAAGTCCACAGTTAGCTGTTAGCATCCACTGTTAGCCCTCAAAGTCCACAGTTAGCTGGTAGCATCCACTGTTAGCCCTCAAAGTCCACAGTTAGCTGGTAGCATCCACTGTTATCTTCAGTTAGCTGGTAGCATCCACTGTTATCCAAAGTCCACAGTTAGCTGTTAGCATCCACTGTTAGCCCTCAAAGTCCGCAGTTAGTTGTTAGCATCCAATGTTAGCTTCAAGGTCCGTTTTTTGTTAAACTGCAGCTGCTAGCATCCACTTTTTTTTTCTTTCTTTTTTTTTCTCTCTCTCTTTCTGTTGAGCTTGTCTTTACATTGTTCTAACTTTTACTTAGTTCTTCTCAACTCAAAATGACAAAATAAGTACAAATCTAGGAGCTCATGTAGAACATGTCTCTCTCTCTCTCTCTCCCTCTCTCTCTCTCTCTCTGTCTCTCATTCTCTCCCTCTCTCCTTCTCCCTCTGTCTCTCATTCTCTCCCTCTCTCCTTCTCCCACTGTCTCTCTCTCTCTCCCTCTCTCCTTCTCCCTCTGTCTCTCATTCTCTCCCTCTCTCCTTCTCCCACTGTCTCTCATTCTCTCCCTCTCTCCTTCTCCCACTGTCTCTCTCTCTCTCCCTCTCTCCTTCTCCCACTGTCTCTCATTCTCTCCCTCTCTCCTTCTCCCACTGTCTCTCATTCTCTCCCTCTCTCCTTCTCCCACTGTCTCTCTCTCTCTCCCTCTCTCCTTCTCCCTCTGTCTCTCATTCTCTCCCTCTCTCCTTCTCCCACTGTCTCTCTCTCTCTCCCTCTCTCCTTCTCTCACTGTCTCTCTCTCTCTCCCTCTCTCCTTCTCCCACTGTCTCTCATTCTCTCCCTCTCTCCTTCCCCCACTGTCTCTCATTCTCTCCCTCTCTCCTTCTCCTACTGTCTCTCTCTCTCTCCCTCTCTCCTTCTCCCACTGTCTCTCATTCTCTCCCTCTCTCCTTCTCCCACTGTCTCTCATTCTCTCCCTCTCTCCTTCTCCCACTGTCTCTCATTCTCTCCCTCTCTCCTTCTCCACTGTCTCTCTCTCTCTCCCTCTCTCCTTCTCCCTCTGTCTCTCTCTCTCTCCCTCTCTCCTTCTCCCACTGTCTCTCATTCTCTCCCTCTCTCCTTCTCCACTGTCTCTCTCTCTCTCCCTCTCTCCTTCCCCCGCTGTCTCTCATTCTCTCCCTCTCTCCTTCTCCCACTGTCTCTCATTCTCTCCCTCTCTCCTTCTCCCACTGTCTCTCTCTCTCTCCCTCTCTCCTTCTCCTACTGTCTCTTTCTCCCTCTCTCCTTCTCCCTCTGTCTCTCTCTCTCTCCCTCTCTCCTTCTCCCACTGTCTCTCATTCTCTCCCTCTCTCCTTCCCCCTCTGTCTCTCATTCTCTCCCTCTCTCCTTCTCTCACTGTCTCTCATTCTCTCCCTCTCTCCTTCTCTCACTGTCTCTCATTCTCTCCCTCTCTCCTTCTCCCACTGTCTCTCATTCTCTCCCTCTCTCCTTCTCCACTGTCTCTCATTCTCTCCCTCTCTCCTTCTCCCTCTGTCTCTCATTCTCTCCCTCTCTCCTTCTCCCACTGTCTCTCATTCTCTCCCTCTCTCCTTCTCCCACTGTCTCTCTCTCTCTCCCTCTCTCCTTCTCCTACTGTCTCTTTCTCCCTCTCTCCTTCTCCCTCTGTCTCTCTCTCTCTCCCTCTCTCCTTCTCCCACTGTCTCTCATTCTCTCCCTCTCTCCTTCCCCCTCTGTCTCTCATTCTCTCCCTCTCTCCTTCTCTCACTGTCTCTCATTCTCTCCCTCTCTCCTTCTCTCACTGTCTCTCATTCTCTCCCTCTCTCCTTCTCCCACTGTCTCTCATTCTCTCCCTCTCTCCTTCTCCACTGTCTCTCATTCTCTCCCTCTCTCCTTCTCCCTCTGTCTCTCATTCTCTCCCTCTCTCCTTCTCCCTCTGTCTCTCATTCTCTCCCTCTCTCCTTCTCCCACTGTCTCTCATTCTCTCCCTCTCTCCTTCTCCCACTGTCTCTCTCTCTCTCCCTCTCTCCTTCCCCCTCTGTCTCTCATTCTCTCCCTCTCTCCTTCCCCCACTGTCTCTCTCTCTCTCCCTCTCTCCTTCTCCCACTGTCTCTCATTCTCTCTCTCTCTCCTTCTCCCTCTGTCTCTCATTCTCTCTCTCTCTCCTTCTCCCTCTGTCTCTCATTCTCTCTCTCTCTCCTTCTCCCTCTGTCTCTCATTCTCTCCCTCTCTCCTTCTCCCACTGTCTCTCTCTCTATCACTGTCTCTCTTCTTCTATCACTCTTCCTCCCACTGTCTGTCCGCCTCTCTCACTCCCCCTCCCCTCCTCCTCTCTCTGCTGGTATACTGAGCACAGAGGAGGGGTAGTGGTGGTCTCACACACACAGAGACACACACACACACACACACACACACACACACACACACACACACACACACACACACACACACACACACACAGGGGTAGTGGTGGTCTAGTGGATAGTGAGTTGGACTTGGGATCGGAAGGTTGTGAGTTCAAATCCCGCCTGAAGCCACACCACTACTGATGTGCCCTTGAGTAAGGCACTTAGCCCTCAGTTACTCCAGGGGGAATGTCTCTGTAATTCGTAATTGTAAATCGCTTTGGATTAAAAGCGTCTGCTAAATGGCAGAATTAAAAAAAATACAATTATAAATTAGGATGAACACCGTGAGTCCTGACGTTGTTATCTCCTTGTCAGGTTTCAGCGAGGCGGTCCTGCTGTCCCTGCTGGACTTCTCCTACTCCTCCACCCTGAGCGTTGCTGCGGAGGACCTGGCGGAGGTCAGCACCATGGCCCGGCACCTGGGCATGTGGCCGGCCGTGGACGCCTGCCTCGCCCTGCAGAGGGAGCAGGGGGGGGAGGAGCCGCCCGCCGCACGCTGCCCCAGCACGGCACACCCGGCCGGGGTGGGGTTCCCACCGGCGAGCGGCGGCCCTCCTGGGTCTCCTCCTCTGGAGGTCCGGAGGGAGAGGAGGAGGAGGGAGGAGGAGGAGGAGGAGGGGGACAAGGAGAAGGGTTACCCTCTGAGGAGGAGGAGGTACGTGGTGGAGGACGGGTTCAGCCTGACGTTGGAGAAGTCCCTAACGGAGTCGGAAGGCGAGAGCCCCCGACGCTCTCCCCGCCGGCCCCCCAGGCCCCCGGGCCTCCTCTCAGGGCAACACAACGGCCTCCCCGCCCCCCCCCTCCCCCTCCCCCTCAGCCCCACACACAGGATGAAGCTCATGGACTTCAAATCCCCCTCCTGTAAGAGGACCCCCCCAGCGCCAGCGACAACGCCCTCGCGAAACCCCCCCCCCTCCTCCACCCCACGCTCCCGGAACAACAACAACAACAACAACAACCCCTGCTCCTCTTCCTCCTCCTCCTCGCCTCGCACGCCTCACACCCCCCGCCTCCTCCGCTCCACCCCCGGTGCGGCCCAGGAGGTCCTGAGACTGCTGCCCCCCAGGAACGAGAGCCCCCCGCGGGGCCGACACCGCCCTCACCCCGCAACCCCCCGCCTCCGCCCCGCCTCCACCTCCACCTCCAGACAACAGAGACCCCTGGGAGCCGTAGCCCCCGTGAGGGTGAAGCAGGAGGAAGAGGAAGAGGAGGATCACCTCCGGAAACTAGAGAAGTACCACCTGATGAACGTGCTGGGTCTGCAGCGGACCTCCCTCCTCCCCGGGCCGGAGGAGCTGATCGGCTGGCGGCAGAAGAAACGCCTCCGCAAGCTGAAGGTCAACGACTACTCGCTGATCAAGCGGAGGAACCCGTGGCCCCCCCAGACACAGCAGGCGGTGGTCCTGCCTCAGGGAAGGGGGCTGGCGTCGTCGTCGTTCGGGGGTCTGCCGCCCCTGTCCCTCCCCCTGTGTAACCCCGCCAGCGTCCGGCACTTCCTCCACCGGGCGATCAAGCGCGAGCCGAGCGAGGAACCAATCGGCACGGAGGAGGAGGAGGTTGCTAGGCGACCGAAGAGGCAGAGGCGGACCAGGTCGTTCCCGCCTAGCGACCGGAGCATGCGCAGCCACGGGGGGGCGTTGCTACCGCTACCGGACCTGGACCTGGACCCGCTGCGGGGACGGGGGGGGAGGGGGGGTGGCGTCCCCGGGCCGGCGTGTGCGGGGGGGGGGACGCCAGCTCAGGTGCTCGGTGAGGGGGGGCCACGGCGACGCCCCCCCCCCAGCCCCAGGCTCCTCCCCTTCCCCGCCGTCCGCCTCGCTCCAACGCCGGAGCTCCGCCCCCCCCTCCTGTCTCCGCCGCCCCCCCCCTGGTCTGGATCAAACCCGAGCCCGACGACGACTACGCCATCTCGGCCTCCCCGCCTCCTCCTCCCCTCCTTCTCCCCTCGCTCGGTCACCTCGGCGCCCCCCCTAACCCCCCCAGTAGAGCAGCCCGCCCCCTCCAGCACACGGTCCGGACGCTACGCTACAACAGCGGGCGCCCCGCGGCGGCCAAGGCCAAGCTGAAGCAGCAGAGAGGGGGGGGCGCGGGGGGGAGGGAGGGGGGCGGGAGGAGGGGGGCACAGCAGCAACAGCAGCGCAAGCCCAGGGAGGAGAGCAGGAGGGCGGGGAGCCGGCAAGGAGGCGCGGGGGTGAGAGGAGGGGCTTGGAGCGACCAGAGCCCCGCCGATCCCGCGGCGGCTCCCCCTCCCCCTCCTCCTCCCCTCCTCCACAGCCACCCCCTCTACAGGGCCATCAAAGAGGAGCCGGCCGACCCCCTCCCCGTGGGTCCCTTCCCCCCCCAGCCTCCCTCCCCCTCCCCTGGGGAGCTGGGCAAGCGGCAGAGCAAACCCCCCGTCAAGCTCCTGGACCCGGGGTTCCTCTTCTCATTCTGCAGCAGCCGCCCCCCCGGCGCTCCGCCCCTGTCGGGGGTGAAGAGGGAGGAGGAGAGCGTGGACATCTGCCTGACGCGCTCCGTGTCCCGGGGGGGGGAGAGGGGGTTCGGAGGAGGAGCGGCCGGGGGGGCGGGGGCAGTAGGGGTCCAGGGGGGGGTCCAGCCCAGGGTGCTGAGGGCCAGGGGACGCCCCCCCTCCTCCTCCTCCTCCTCCGCTCTCCTGCCCCCCCCCCCCGGGGGGGTGAAGGTGAAGAAGGAGGAGAGGAGTGTGAGTGTGAGCCGTGTGAGCAGCAGGGGGCAGCAGAGGCAGGGGGGGCCGGACGCTCGGCAACACCCCCACCACCCCCCCACCCCCCGCCAGCTGACCAGTGGCGCTGGCCCCCCCAAGGCTGGGCGGGAGATACCAAAGGTAAACACCGTGGGGGGGGGGTCAGGGTTCAGGATTCAGGGTTCAGGGGAGGGTGGAGTTAGGCTGTTAGCTAGGCTAGTTAGGCTGTTAGCTAGGCTAGTTAGGCTGTTAGCTAGGCTAGTTAGGCAGTGCCAAGGTTTATTTGACGCTTGGTGTTCTGTGGGGAGTTCAATGGGACTAACCAACCTGTCTAGGGGGGGGGGGGGTCGTCTAATCACCAGCTAGATTTGCTTGTTTTAGTTTTGTTTTTAACCCTGGTGACGTTGTGCCTGAAAGAAGGAGACCATTCGCTTGGATTATAGTTTTTTTTAAAAATGACAGATCTGGGATACTTTTATCAGGGTTCTTCCTACGCTGGTCTTAAAAAGCCTAAGTCTCAAATCCGGCAATGCGATTTATAAGGCCTAAAAAGGTCTTGCATTTCTTTTAATTTGACTTATTGAAACTTGTCGGAACCCTGTTTTATTATGTTCAACCCTTCACCCTGGCCTCCCCCACCCCCCCCCCTTGTGTTGACACAGAAGCGGGGTGAGGTCCCCCCCCGCCCGCCGCGGCGAGGAGCCCCCCCTCTGGCGGAGTCGGTCCGTCGGGCGCGGCTCAAGCAGCTCCGGGGCCCCCGCAGCCAGGTCCCGCCCCGCCAGTCCCACGCCTGCCCGCAGTGCCACGCCCACTACCGCGACTGCGACGCCCTCATCATGCACCGCATCAGGCACATCGAGGGCAAGCACTGGCCCTGCCCGGTACGACCCCCCTGTTCTCCTCCTCCCTTCATGGTGGACTCATGTTCCTGATGAGTCCTCCATTCCCCTGTCTGTATCTCCATCCCAAACCTGTCTACCAGTGGAGGCTGGTGGAGGTAGAAATCGGAGGACAGGTTCCTTGCAATTCATCGAATGGTATCAAACATCTCCACTGCTGTCTGCTTCCCTCATGTGAACCCCTTTTTCTCTCTGTCTCTCTCTCTGTCTCTCTCTGTCTCTCTCTGTCTCTCTCTGTCTCTCTCTCTGTCTCTCTCTGTCTCTCTCTGTCTCTCTCTGTCTCTCTCTGTCTCTCTCTTTCTCTCTCTCTCTCTGTCTCTCTCTCTCTGTCTCTCTCTCTGTCTCTCTCTCTGTCTCTCTCTCTGTCTCTCTCTGTCTCTGTCTCTCTCTCTGTCTCTCTCTCTCTTTCTGTCTCTCTCTGTCTCTCTCTCTCTCTCTCTCTCTCTCTCTCTCTGTCTCTCTCTCTCTCTCTCTCAATTCAATTTCAATTTCAAAGGGCTTTATTGGCATGGGAAACATACATTTACATTGCCAAAGCATGTGAAGTGTGAAGATAAAAAACAAAAACAAAAATAATGTAATGTACATACATGTACATACTAGAATAAATAAATAGATTACATACTAGATTACAAATAAATAGATTACAAATAGATTACATACTAGAATAAATAAATGAAATAAAACTTATTTCAATTCTTATGGTGGTTTTAGCCCATTTGATTGCCTTTTTCTATCACAGCAGCTAACAAATCTTGCTGCTGTGTTTGCACATTGCTGTACCTCACCCAGCAGATATGGTAGCCTTTCGACATTGGTCAAGTCCTCAAAGTCTCCCTGGATGTTGGTGATCAGTGGGAAGTATGTCCCTGATGTCTTTGTACAGCTGGCAGGTAGTTAAGAAGTGCAGCTCTGTTTCCACCTGGTTTTGTGTGCAGTGGGTGCACAGTCTGTCTGGTCTGGGGAGCCAGGTCTGCCTGTGGCGGCCTTTCTCGATGGCCAGGTTGTGTTCGCTGAGTCTGTACATAGTCAAGGATTTCCTTAGCTTTGGGTCTGTCACAGTACTCAGGTATTCTGCCACTGTGTATTTTCTGTTTAGGGCCAAATAGCATTCCAATTTGCTCTGGTTTTTGGTTGATTCTTGCCAATGTGTCAGGTAATTTTCTTTTTGTTTTCTTATAATTTGGTTTAGTCTAATAGGTGGCTCTGCTTGTGACTGTGAGAGTCCCAGAACTAGCTGGCTGAGGGGGCATCTCCCTAGAGTCTCTCTGTGGGTAAGGGCTTTGTTGTGGAGCGTGTCAGGGTGACTTTCTTTTAGGTGGTTGTAAAATGTAAACGCTCTCTTTTGAATTTTTATAATTAGTGGGTATCGTCCTAATTCTGCTCTGCATGCGTTATTTGGTGTTTTGCGTTGGATACGAAGAATGGATTTGCAGAACTCTGCATGCAGAGTCTCAATTTGGTGTTTGTCCCATTTTGCAAAATCTTGGTTGGCAGGTGGACCCCAGACCTCGCAACCATAGAGGGAAATGGGTTCTATAACGGAGTCCAATAATTTGAGCCAGATTTGAATAGGGATGTCTAACTTGATGTTCCTTTTGATGGCGTAAAAAGCCCTCCTTGCCTTGTCTCTCAGGTCGTTCACAGCTTTGTTGAAGCTACCTGTGGTGCTGATGTTTAGGCCGAGGTAGGTATAATTCTTTGTATGTTCTAGGGCAATTGTATCTAGGAAGAATTTGAATTTGTGGTGCTGGAGGCTGGATCTTTTTGGGAAAATCATAATTTTCGTCTTAGTGAGATTCACTGTCAAGGCCCAGGTCTGGGAGAATTGGTATAGAAGGTCGAGGTGCTGTTGTAGCCCTTCTTTGGTTGGGGACAGCAGCACCAGCTCATCAGCAAACAGCAGACATTTGACTTCTGTGTCTACTAGGGGGATGCCAGGTGCTGCAGACTGCTCTAATGTTTTTGCCAAACTGTTGATATAGATGTTGAAGAGGGTTGGACTCAAGCTGCATCCCTGTCTAACCCCCCGGCTTTGGGAAAAGAAGTCTGTGTGGTTTTTGCCAATCTTAACAGCACACTTGTTGTTAGTGTACATTGACTTTATGATGTCGTAGGTTTTTCCTCCAACACCATTTTCCAACAGTGTGAATAGCAGACCTTTGTGCCAAATTGAATCAAAGGCTTTTTTGAAATCTACGAAGCAGGCAAATAGTTTGCTTTTTTAAAAATGTGGTTGTCAATTAGGGTGCTGAGGGTGAATATATGGTCTGTTGTACGATACTTTGGTAAAAAAACAATTTGGGATTTGCTTAGGACATTGTTTACAGTGAGGTAATGTAGGAGTCTGTGGTTGATGATCATACAGAGGATTTTCCCAAGGTTGCTGTTGACACAGATCCCACGGTAGTTATTTGGATCAGATTTATCTCCACTTTTGTGGAGCGGCGTTATCAATCCTTGGTTCCAAATATTGGGGAAGATCCCAGAGCTAAGGACAATGTTGAAGAGTTTTAATATAGCCAATTGGAATTTGATGTCTGTGAATTTTAGCATTTCATTTAGGATGCCATCGACACCACAGGCCTTCTTGGTTTCGAGTGAATTTATTTTGTCCTGTACTTCCTTTAGTGTAATTGGAGAGTCTAGCGGGTTCTGGTAGTCTTTTATGGCTGACTCTAAACTTTGTAGTTTATCTTGTATGTGTCTTTGCTGTTTATTTTTCTCTATTGGACCAAAGAGATTGGAGAAGTGATTTACCCATATATCTCCATTTTGGATGGGTAGATCCTCATGTTTTTGTTTATTTAGAGTGTTCCATTTTTCCCAGAATTTGTTTGTTTTTATGGATTCCTCTATAGAGTGTAGCTGGTTTCTAACATGATGGTCCCTTTTTTTCTTTAATGTATTTTTATACAGTTTTAATGTTT
>NC_137677.1:65018894-65033894 GCF_963989245.1 Nansenia antarctica
GGAGAGGGAGAGAGAGAGTGGGGGGGAGAGAGAGGGAGAGGAGAGAGAGGGGGGGGGAGAGAGAGAGAGAGAGAGAGGGAGAGAGAGGGAGAGGAGAGAGAGGGAGAGAGAGAGAGGGAGAGAGAGAGAGAGAGAGAGAGAGAGAGAGAGGGAGAGGGAGAGGGAGAGGGAGAAGGGAGAGGAGTGAGGGAGAGAGAGAGAGAGAGAGGGAGAGAGAGAAGAGAGAGGGAGAGAGAGAGAAACAGAAGTGGAAGGGTAGCGTGTTTGATACCATTCCTCATTCCCTCCCATGCATTACAACGAGTCCGTCCTCTGATTTCTACCTCCACCAGCCTCCCCTGCCGTCGCCCTCTTTCCCTCTTTCATTTCATTTCATCACACACTGCACCTCCACATCTCCTCTCTTCTCCTCCGCTACACGCCCATCCCACTCTCCCACTCTCCCTCTCTCCCTCTCTTCCATTGTGTAGACCACGATCCTCCTCTCTCTCCCATGGCGCTCGGCGGTACGCAGCGAGGAAGCTGCCCTTCCACTTCCTGTTGGTGGGAACAATCGATCCCTTCTCCTTCCCTTACCCATTTTCTCCCACACCTCCTTCCTAAGACTGTTTCTCTCTCTTTCTTTCTTTCTTTTCTCAGTTTTTTCACCTTCCCCCCTCTCCCCATCTTCCTCTACTTACTCTCTCTGTCTCCTGAACCCTTCCCCCCCCCCCCGCCCCCCAGTCTCTCTGGTTCCCAGTAACAGTCTCTCTGGTTCCCTGTAACAGTCTCTCTGGTTCCCTGTAACAGTCTCTCTGGTTCCCTGTAACAGTCTCTCTGGTTCCCAGTAACAGACTCTCTGGTTCCCAGTAACAGTCTCTCTGGTTCCCAGTAACAGTCTCTCTGGTTCCCAGTAACAGACTCTCTGGTTCCCAGTAACAGACTCTCTGGTTCCCAGTAACAGACTCTCTGGTTCCCAGTAACAGACTCTCTGGTTCCCAGTAACAGACTCTCTGGTTCCCAGTAACAGACTCTCTGGTTCCCAGTAACAGTCTCTCAGTCTCTCTGGTTCCCTGTAACAGTCTCTCAGGCTCTCTGGTTCCCTGCCGTGGGCCCTGGCTCTGGGCTTGTGTAACAGTCTCTCTGGGCTCTGGGCTTGTGAACCAGCGGCTGAGGCAGCTTACAGGCCTCTGAGTGCCAGTGACTCAGTCATCCATCCTCCTTCCTGGCTCCACTGGCCGTGTGAAAGACCCAGGAATGTGTGCATAGAGGAGTGTTTCTCTGTGTGTGTGTGTGTGTGTGTGTGTGTGTGTGTGTGTGTGTGTGTGTGTGTGTGTGTGTGATTATGTACACTGAGCAAAAATATAAACGCAAATGTTTTGTTTTTGCTCCAATTTTTCACGAGTTGAAATCAAAGGCCTAAGACTTTACAGTTTTTCCCAATTGCTAAAACACAAAAGCCAATTCTCTAAATCAAATAACCAGTTCTCTAAACACATTTAATAAAACTAGCCCCCATTTGCCAAAACCATAAACACATTTCACATGAAGACACAATTCACAAAACACAATTCTCCTTTTCTCATAAATCTAAACACATTTTGTCTTGCTAAAACACAAGTTGCAAAAAACTCTGCTCAAATTCTCAAATTAAAGCTCATGTGAAGCAAAATGCTTGCCACAGTCAACAAAATGTGAACACAATGAACATACCTAGCTTCATTCATTAAACATAACGACTCAAAATTATTGTGGTGTGTGTGTGTATGTGTGTGTGGTATAGTCCCATAAATAAATAAAAAAACAGCACACCCTGAACATTGTTTTCAGTGAGTATTGTTGTGTGTAATGGATCTTCTGTAGCGTTTGCATTGAGTTGTGATACAGTACAGTAGTGTACATTGATTGATTGATTGAAAACTTTATTAGAAGATTTGCAGAAGTAGGTACATGAAAGTACATATTACATACAAGGTCAACTAACAGGATAAAAACCCAAGAAAGCCACTGGCTTATTTCAATTGGGGTCCTTGATTCTCAATTCATCGTTACATGTAAGACAGACAAAAAAAAAATGTTACGGTACATGTGGGAATACGGTACATGTGGGAAAACTAGGGTTAGGGTTAGGTGCTAGGGTGCTAGGGTTAAGGTTAGGGTTAGGATTAGGGGTAGGTTAGGGTTAGGGTTAGGGTTAAGGTTAGGGTTAGGGTTAGACATGCCAGCATGTACCAAGTCACCCTAGCACCTAACCCTAACCCTAGTTTTCCCACATGTACCGTATTCCCACATGTACCGTAACATACATACTGTATTTTCTGTAGATTTACATACTGTTCATATGAAACACACAAATCTATGAATGCCCAATACTCTACAGTGATATATTCTGAGAACAGATACTGTAAGGTTTCTAAAAATGTGCTTTGGCAGTTGTGAAAAAAAAGAACATTCTCACACACGGAACATTGTGTTTTCAGTTGTTTTGTTGTAGTCTGTAATGATGAGTATAGTGTTTACATTTTTGCAGGCTTTGAGCAGCTGTTTTGGTGTGAAAGTTTGAGTTTTGAAGAGAGAAGGTGTGGTTTTGTTTATGTAGCTTTAGAAAAGTGTGTTGTGTTTAGAGTTTGGGGAAAATGGAGGAAAGTTTTGTGAAATGTGTTTCAGCAATTGAGAAAAACTGGCAAAGGCCTATTTCTCTCAATTTTTGTTCACAAATTTGTTTCAATCTGTGTTAGTGAGCACTTCTCCTTTGCCGAGATAATCCATCCTCCACCTGACAGGTGTGGCATATCCAGATGCTGATTCGACAGCAGGATTATTGCACAGATGTGTCTTAGGCTAGTCACAATAAAAGGCCACTCTAAAATGTGCAGTTTTATCACACAGCACAATGCCACAGATGTCGCAAGTTTTGAGGGAGCGTGCGATTGGCAGGAATGTCCACCAGAGCTGTTGCCCGTGAATTGAATACTAATTTCTCTACCATAAGCCGTCTCCATTAGAATTGGAATTGGAAACAACTTTGGATTATGGTAGAGAAATGAGAGCACCCTCCAACTAGACACAAAAAGAGAAATCAGCCTTTTGTGTTTATAGAAAAAGTCTTAGGTCTTTGATTTCAACTCATGAAAAGAATTGGAGTAAAAACAAGAGTGTTGCG
Source organism: Nansenia antarctica (assembly GCF_963989245.1). Classification (NCBI taxonomy): domain Eukaryota; kingdom Metazoa; phylum Chordata; class Actinopteri; order Argentiniformes; family Microstomatidae; genus Nansenia; species Nansenia antarctica. The sequence goes on from NC_137677.1 coordinate 65,022,037, forward strand.
TTTATATTTTTGTTCAGTGTATGTGAAAGAATAAGTGTGTGTTTTGTGTTTTTTATATGATGTGTGTTTGTGTGTATGTTTTGCCAGTGTGACAGGGGATCTGTCTTCTCCACAGTGTTCTAAACTAGACATCTACGCCTGGGGAGGCTGGTGGAGGTAGCCCGTCCTCCCATGTCTACCTCCACCAACCTCCCCATGTAAATGGACTGCACTTTATCCAAAGCGCTTTACAACGGCCTCTCATTCACCCGTTGACACACAAATTCACACACCAATGGCGGCCAAGCTACCATGCAAGGCGCCGGCCCGCTCACTGGGAGCAATTTTGGGGTTCAGTGTCTTGCCCAAGGACACCTCGACATGTGGCCAGCCGGGGCTCGAACCGCCGATCTGCCGACCTTGCGACAGCTCTATCTCCTGCGCCACAGCCTCCCCATGTCTATGGCCCGGTAGGCAGGGCCGAGGTCCCTTGTCCCAGAGGCGCCATTACAGTTAACTACTTCACACACTCATCAAGCAGCAGTATGGAGGCCCACCAGTGAACACACACACACACACACACACACACACACACACACACACACACTCACACACAGCAGAAACAATAGACACCTCTCCAACACAGTCAGTGTCGACCACAGGAACTCTGTCCCCTCCGCAGACACACTGTGGCAGACGTGTGTTGGTGTTGTGGCAGGATGTGGGAAGGAAAAAGTCTGAAGCACAAACGCAGGCAGGTAGTGACCACAAACATTCCCAACCCTCTCACCATCGAAGAAGCAGCTTTACAATCTCTAACAATCTTAACAGGACTTAACTCTCTAACGGACCGTCTAACAATGGTCGGCACAAATATTTATTGCAGGCTGGATGTTTGGGTGTTAGTCAGGGCTGGTGGTCAGTTTCTCGGACTCGCTCACTCTCTCTGGCACGGCTCCCATGGGTCTAGTCATGAGAGATTGGGGACGCGTTGTGAAGGTGTGTGCGTGTGTGTGTGTGTGTGTGTGTCTGTCTAGATGTTTAATGGCCCTGGCCTTGGCCTTGCAGGGCTTAAAGCAGCAGGTCCTGGGAGGTTATCTGCCAGGTCTGCTCAAGCAGAGGGAGGGACGGAGCACTTGTCCAAACACAACAAACGCTGACCTCCCAAATACAACGACGCTAGAACCCAAGTCCAGCTGGGTGACAACAAACCTGCCCTCCTGAACACAATGGTATGGCTCTCTACCAGAGGAATGACCAGCGTGTGTGTGTGTGTGTGTGTGTGTATGTGTGTGCGTGTGTGTGTGGTGTGAGCGTGTGTGTGTGTCTGTATGTGTGTGTGTGTGTGTGTGTGCGTGTGTGTGTGTGTGTGTATGTGTATGTGTGTGCGTGTGTGTGTCTGTCTGTATGTGTGTGTGTGTGTGTGGTGTGTGCGTGTGTGTGTGTCTGTATGTGTGTGTGTGTGTGCGTGTGTGTGTGTGTGTGTCTGTGTGTACTCTGCCACTGCTCCACTGGCACAGAACCTGGCCTACCAGTTCAAACACGGAGATGAAAACATTCTTATCACCAGTTTCTCTTGGCCGGTGTCGCCGCTGGCTGCCTGCTGTGTACAAGCAAGCGGGCCTTGCTTACTTTGTGGTGTGTTTTGGTGAGTCTGGTAGGAAGGGCTGGAATGCCTTTGTATAAGTCTGTTCAATCTGCAGAACAATCATTGGAAAGTAACGAACGTTCGGGTTCTCAGAGGAAATGAGAAACGGCTTTGGGAAAGAGAGGAGCGCTGCGTTCACACTTCTAGGTGTGAGAAAGCCACCGCGGCCCCGGGGACGATATCTACGCTTCCATCTCACACACACGCACGCACGCACGCACACGCACACACACACGGACGCACACACACGCACGCACGCACGCACACACACACACACACACACACACACACACACACACACAGGGCAGTGTTCTGTCATGGGACTCCATATTGCCCGCTGGCCCTCCAGCTGTTATCTAAAGAGGATATCTCTGATAACATCTGTGTGTGTGTGTGTGTGTGGTGGAGAGAAATATGCATTCAGCTATGATCATGTGGTGTGGTCTGTGTGTGTGTGTGTGTGTGTGTGTGTGCGCACGTCCGTGTGTGTGTGTGTGTGTGTGTATATTAATTTTTCATGACACTCATCTTCTATCGGTACTGTAAAGCTCTTTTCATCCTCTGCCGTACAGAGCCGGCCAGCAGACAGGCTGAGACTCTACAGCCTTTGAGTTGTGTTGTGTATTATTATGTAAAGCGTCCTTGGGCTTTTTGAAAGGCGCTAAATAAATTAAAGTTATTATTATTGACGGGCGAGAAATCACACTGACTTCAGTCCAGGATGGGATTTTCACTCCTATTGTGTTAGACGGGGTATTTAGTGCCTGGTTGTCATCATGTCGTCAAGACAACCTCATTTCAACTTTCATTACTGTTGTTGTTGACCAACTGATTTCATTCCACTTCTTCCACAAGTCAGGCTCAGATGTAAAGGTTTGTAAAACTGCTTTGAGAGTCGAGGACATCGGCAGTCAGCTTTATAGGCCGAGGCTCTGGTACTAACCAACTCTGTTGAACAAACTTTGCATGACATCAGCAGCACACCGCCTTAGATGGATTAAATTATATTGGGTTTTTTTTGCGAGGTCTTCATACACAGAAATGGTTGCATCATCGGGAACTTTGGACAAAGTGTTTTTGGGAGCGGTAGTTTATGTAACGGGGTTGTAGAGGTTTGGGCTGGTGGGGTGGTGCTACATGGGGCAGGGTCCGCCATGGATACTGTTACCATAGAAACCTGAGGGGAGTTTTTGGGAGGGACAGGGGCTGAGCAGGGTGGGGGTGGATTGGTTGGAGGGGGGGGGGGGGGGTAGGTTGTTTGTTCATTCTATAACACTGTTGTTGAAAGGTTTAACCCCTTCATGGAAACAAGCACTGGATAACATACTGTACTGTATGTGTCATGTTGCACTTACTCCAAACAGACGCCATCTGAACTCTGTTACATCATCTTTGCAAAGACCATTTTACTACCACTTACGCGTCTCTATCTCTCTCTTCTATTTCTCTCTCTCCCTCTCTCTCTCTCTCTCCCTCTCTCTCTCTCTCTCCCTCTCTCTCTCTCTCTCTCTCTCCCTCTCTCTCTCTCTCTCCCTCTCTCCCTCCCTCCCTCCCTCTCTCTCTCCCTCCCTCTCTCTCCCTCTCTCCCTCTCTCCCCCTCTCTCTCTCTCTTCTATTTCTCTCTCTCTCTCTCCCTCTCTCCCTCCCTCCATCCCTCTCTCTCTCCCTCCCTCTCTCTCCCTCTCCCTCTCTCTCTCCCTCCCTCCGACCCTCTTTTTCGAATGGCTGTGGCGAGCAGGAAGCGCGTGGCGCCATCGCGCCGTAGGCAGATCGCCGTACGATATGTTTGTTAGCGTGTTAGCGTTCTGATTAGCGGCCGGCTAGCGCCCTGCTTCAGGGTTCTAATCTGGCCTCACGCCTCACCGCACGTGCTCAATAGAGTCCGCGCCCTCCATCATGACATCATGTCTTTGTGTAAAATCCCTCGCGCCATTCACGGCCCCAGCGCAGGGCTTAGCATGCCAGCGTCCACTATACCAACACACAGCTCTTTAAAGGGAGTCCCCCAGTCCCCCAGTCCATCGATACGCCCTGACTCTCTCCCCTCTCCCTCATAGGGCCCTCTCTGAACATGGCCGGTGCCTCAGCCACGACTGGGCTGTTTCAATGGGCTAAATATTTAACAAGTCGTAGCGGAAACCGCGGCCGCTATCGGGGGGCTCTGCGGTGTCGGTTGGGGGGTGTGTCTGAAATATGAGCGCTGTTTTCACCGTCTGAATTTTTCAGCGTAACACGATGACACTTGACCTGCTTGTTGTCATGAACACGCCTCTATTTAACGGTCCTCCACCTCTATTTAACGGCTGTGTCTCAGGAGGTAGAGGCTGTGTCTCAGGAGGTAGAGGCTGTGTCTCAGGAGGTAGAGGCTGTGTCTCAGGAGGTAGAGGCTGTGTCTCAGGAGGTAGAGGCTGTGTCTCAGGAGGTAGAGGCTGTGTCTCAGGAGGTAGAGGCTGTGTCTCAGGAGGTAGAGGCTGTGTCTCAGGAGGTAGAGGCTGTGTCTCAGGAGGTAGAGGCTGTGTCTCAGGAGGTAGAGGTTGTGTCTCAGGAGGTAGAGGCTGTGTCTCAGGAGGTAGAGGCTGTGTCTCAGGAGGTAGAGGCTGTGTCTCAGGAGGTAGAGGCTGTGGCGCAGGAGGTAGAGGCTGTGTCTCAGGAGGTAGAGCCGCCGTCCAATGATCGCAAGGTTGGCAGATCGGCGGTTCGAGTCGAGCCCTGGCTGGCCACATGTCGAAGTGTCCTTGGGCAAGACACTGAACCCCAAATTGCTCCCAGTGAGCGGGGCCGGCCGGCGCCGTGCATGGTAGCTTGCTGCCATTGGTGTGTGTCCGTTAGGACCGTTAGGTCCGTTTGGCGCCGGCTGAAAAATAGAACCCTATGTGTTCCCTAGGGCCGCCCTGGACTTGGTGGACGAGGAACTAGAGTGTTCCAGCTCTTTATTGGGCATTTTTCTACCCACCATTTATATGCACCATCTGGGCCATGGCACACCTTGACTGCACGCCTTTCGATTCTGGAAGAGTTAGCTGGTTCTTGAAGCACGGAAACAGGAAACAGAAAACCAGTGGAACCAAACGCCGCCGTGTTCTACATGATGGAAGAAGATCCAATCTTACGAAGGTGACCCAGAACGTTCATGTATCTGGGTTCTTTTCTAAGACGAATCCCTCCTAACCTTTTCACAAACACTTGAGGGGTTCAATGTTGCACCATGTGCTGCACGTTACAACCTCAGTGTGATCTAGCATGTTCCAGATCACCTAGTTCACCTCATAATAAAGTCATACACAGTCAACTCAGTGGTGTAGTCTAGTGTTTTCTAGTGGGTATACTGTGATTTTTCCCTCCCAGCCTCATATCGTTCATTTCGCCATAAAAATACATCTGCGCTCCCTGTCTAACGTTATATATATATATATATATATATATATCTAACATGACATGTTATAAGGCTGATCTGTGCATGACAGTGCTGCATTTTGACATATTTCATGTCGCATCTCCCCCCGTTGATGGTATATGACGCTATAGTCAGCCCCAACGGTCCAAAAGTCAAGTGCTTCGTAACACAGACGGGGTGAATTTTATGAATGAAAGTGAAAGTTCTGTCACAAAACGCCGTTATGTATCCTCACACATTTTTAAGTGGGTATATGGAAATCCTTGGCCGTTCCTAGTGGGTATACGGCGTAGTCCTGCGTATCACCTAGACTACACCACTGCATCCCCCTCACTCATCATCCCCCAGCCCGACCCAAGAGAACCAAGACCCAGGTTGTAGGGGTCCAGCCCCCATCCCAATGATGTCACAAAGCACCTGAGACGTTATTGGTTGAGTTACCATCAGGGGGAGGGGCTAGTCAAGTAAACAGAGCGAGTGGAGGAGGTGAAAAAAGGTGCAATGTCTTCCCCCATAAGAATACTTTGGTGGCAGCAGTATATGAGACAATCTGTCAAAGGACCAGAGGAGGTGAAATATATACGGTCCACATTTAATCATGTCAAGATGTCAATTCTCACTAAGATGATTTGTAGGAACATTTCCATTCCATGTCGTTTGGGATATCTGGCTAAAATACACAGTGGAGTAAATGCCCTAATTCCATCTACCAGGGGAGGCTGGTGGAGGTAGAAATCAGAGGATGGGCTCATTGTAATGCATGGAATCAGACACACATGTTTAACACCGCTCCTCATTCCATTCCATGGCATTTACAATGAGCCCAGTCCTACGATTTCTACCTCCACCAGCCTCCCCTGCCATGTACTGCACATAGGCTACATCTTCAACTGTCTACACGGAGAGTCTCAGGGTTATGAGAAGGGGACTGACTGTTTAGGGAGAAATGAATTGTAATTAACTGTAAATAAACATTGTGTCTCTGTGCGTAAACATGACTCATTGACTGAGAAAGAACAGTTTTGTCCTTCTTTCCCCTGGTGCAGAATCGCAGCACCGAGCGTTTCCTCCTCACCTCAACAGTTTAGATAGCAGACAAACACTCCTTATCTTCAAATAAACCTTTAAACCACGTCTGAGTGCCGTGTGTGTGTATGGCCTCTCTCCAGTACTGGTTTGGCTGAGGGGTGAGACCGCGGTGTTCCACTTAGAGAGGACACTCATGGTCTAAGTAGGGACTGACCGAGGTCAGGAGAAGTCACAGGAAAAAAGAGAAACGCTTGTTGTGAAGAGAGAGAGAAGGCGTGATCTTAGAATGAGTTTAGCCCGTTTAGGGCAGTTCAGAGATATTGAGCGTCAAAGTTTTTACATTCCATTATGTTCTGTGAGATGGAACCTTTGTATTTTATTAATTACTAACTAAAAAATGTCAACATTTTAAAAATAACACCACACAGGCATTAATAAACACCTAATGGATCAGATTATGTAGAAAACTCAATTTTGACCAAAAATGGAGATAGAACCTTATGGAATGGAATGGAATGGACTTTATTTGTCATTGCTACAGTACAGGTACCAAACAACGAAATTTAGGAGGGGTGGCTCCCCTGGTGTTAGGAAAGGGAAAAAAAAAAACATTTTAGAAAAAGCATAAAAGCATAAAATCACAAGAAGGTAAGGAGCTGGTTTACATCAATAAAGGCTATGTACACAATCCACTGTACTATACTGCACAGATAGTCAACTAGGGTTGTCATATTGCACAAAAGTATTTTTTCACATTATTTTAGAGTGTCACAGTTTGCAGGCTTGAAAATGTACATGTTTGTGCCTCAGCACTAGCTGCCATACAATCCGTCCGGACTGTCCTGGGCCCAGAACTTAGGCCTTTTCTGTGTGGTAGAAGCAGTCCTTCAGTCTGTTTGTCTTAGCGGCCGGGGTCCTGTACCTCCTGTTCGAGGGCAGCTTGACAAAGTGTACGTGCCCAGGGTGGGTCGGGTCCCTGGAGATCTTGGAGGCCCTCCTGAGACAGCGTGTGTTGTACAGCTCCTCCAGAGAGGGGAGGGGGGCGCCGGTGATCTTCTGTGCTGTTCTCACGACTCTCTGTAGCGCGTTTCTCTCCGCTGTTGTGCAGCTGTGGAACCAGTTGGAGATGCCGTAGGTGAGGATGCTCTCCACTGCGCCGTGGTAGAAGGCCACCAGTATCTCCTGCTTGTTGTGTTCTTTCCTGAGGCATCTCAGGGTGTATAGCCGCTGTTGTGCCCTCTTGATGGTGCCTTTTGTGTTGTCCTTCCAGGCCAGGTCATCCCGCATAACGTCACCAAGTGTAGGGCAATAGTTGATGAAAGGTGGTTCGTTTCACATGTTATGTTGCCTAGGGTCTTTCTAATTGTGATCATAAAAAAGTAAAAATGCATCATCACGTTTAATGGCATTTATTTGTCTTTTTAATTTTTTAAATTTTTAATTTGTTTGCTGTATTGCTCTGTCATAATACAGTACACACAGCCCACTGTGATCAAAGTCAATATGTTGGTGTGCTGATTGGTGTCTGTTTGCATGTTTGTGAAAGTGTTCGGCATGGATGTCTGAGTGTGTGTGTGTGTGTGTCTGTGTGCATGAGTGAATCTGTGAATCTGTGTGTGTGTGTGTGTGCATGAGTGAATCTGTGAATCTGTGTGTGTGTGTGTGTGTGTGTGTGTGTGTGTGTGTGTGTGTGTGTGTGTGAGTGACCGGTCATAAACATGCCACTAGTGCCCTGGCGTCTCACCTCCAGGATGATTAAAGGTGCTGCTTCCTGTTCCTGTCTCTGTCTGGCTGAGCTACGGCGTCTGAACAACAGAACAGAGAAACACAGACAGAGTGTGAGAAAGGTCGGCTTGTTTTGTCTGTGTACTGTAAGAGTGAGGGGGTATGCACGTATGTGTGTATGTGTGTGTGTGTATGTGTGTGTGAGTGTGTGCGTGTGTGTGTGTGTGCGTGTGTATGCATGTGTGTGTATGCATGTGTGTGTGTGTGCGTGTATGCATGCGTGTGTGTGTGTGTATGCATGTGTGTGTGTGTGTGTGAGTGTGTGTGTGTATGTGTACCGTCATTTCATCTCATCTGACTGGCGTGTGGCACGGTGCTCATGGTATGTTTCTTTAGCATAATGTTGTTTTGGAGACACAATAGACATTGTCCGCTCAGCCATTACCCAGAAAGCCTTTCATGGTTAATCAACCAGAGGTAATTCAGAGATCAACAGATCTATGTCACCATGTTTGTCTTCCCCGTTCCTGGAAAGTCTGATTCATTTAACAGTCGAGTCTTCCCTATATGTGTCCTTTCACTCAATAGATGAAATTATCCACATGGATATTTAGTATTTCATATTCAGACCATTGAAACCTGGTGAAACATACAGCGACACACTCACACACAGACACACACGCACGCACACACACACGCACGCACACACACACACACACACACACACACACACTATTAATGCTATAAGTCGGTAATGCTATAACTCATGTTATCAATTTGAATTCATTGATTCATTTAAAAAAATAAAAAAAAAATATTGTGTCACAGAAACTATCTTCAAAACAAACATTGTTTTATTTCAAACAGAGTCCGTGGCTGTGTTCTGTACTGGGCTCTTGTAGGATTGCGTAATGAACAGCACTGACAATACATCTGCACTCATCTGTGAAACAGGACCATATGACCATGCCTGAAATGACAATAACTAAAACCCCAGAGCAGGTCCATGAGGACGTTCACTCTCTTCCACTTCTGATAGTCGATCAAAGCCGGACTCTGTCCTGTCACTCTTCTCTCTGCAGGTTGGTCAGACGGTGGGCTGTGGCAGGTCAGCTGCTCTAGTTGTTTTTCCTGTGTGTGTGTGTGTGTGTGTGTGTGTGTGTGTGTGTGCGTGTTTTGTATGTATTGGTTTGTTTATGTATGTGTGTGTCTGTGTATGTTTTCGTATGTACCTCCAGTATGTGTGAGTTTGTTTGTTTGGTTTGTTTATTTGGATCCACCATTAGATACAGCAAACAGTAGCTATTCTTCCTGGGGTCCTCATACCATACATACTTAAAAAAATAAAAATAAAACTCAAACACTTAAATACAGACAATACACTTCCATAACAATCATCCATCCATCCATCCATCCATGAGCAGTGTGCATGTTATGTATGAGTGTGTTAGCGCTGTGCTGTGCAGTGAGCAGCAGCGGGTCCAGCGGGGTTAGGGGTGTACCCGCTGCCCTGGCTTCTGCTGGTGTCCCTGCTTGCAGCAGTGGGAGCCCCAGGCCCGCTCCCATACATCCTCTCTCTCTCTCTCTCTCTGGGGTGTGTTGATCCTATTGTCTGCTGCGTCACCGCGCGACGCCCGGCGAATAAAGGCCGTCTGGCTCCAAGCTTAAATATTGCAGCGAACTAAAAACCAACCATCAGAGCCGGTTCATTCACATCTGCTCAGTGGGGCGACAAGGACAGGGCTTTAGGTGGGAAAGAGGGCAGAAAAAAGTTCACTTTTCCCCAGCCGGGTGCCAAGAGAACGGGACAGGACACGATTCTGCCGGAGCCGCAGCAGTGGCAAGTTGCCCATTTGATAACGTTTAACGTTTAACCGACCGATATCCTACTTTAACCTATATGATATGATACTTTAACAGGTGGTTGTAGGAGCTTCTGTGTAGTGGGGTTATTATAGATCGTCTGGTTGGCTTCAGTTTTCATGAAGGATTTTTTTAGGAGTAGCATTTGGTTGGCTATTGAAACGGTGCTTTTTTACAGGGGCTAGAGGAATAGAATTCTTTGCTATGTTGTTTCTGTTGTTGTCGTTCGATGTGGCTTTTGGGTTATTGTCGATGAAAAGGGGGAACGTCGTGTAGCGTAGAAACGACGGTAGGGCCTTGTGAAGGGTTTAAAAGTTTTAAACGGTTTCTTTCAAGTTTAGAAGCTATCAGCCTCGTGGTGGGACAGTGAAAGGACTCTGCCTCGATCGCTCACTGCTCTGTTGCCATTTTGCTGAATTTCACATAGAATCGTTTTTCAACAGAAACGCGTACGTTCGGATAAAAGTGTGGTGGGGGGGGTGCAGCAGCAGGATTTTGGGCAGTTCAAACTTTTTCCACATCTCATTCCACCTTTTTAACCCTTCTCTTTCCTCTCTTTTCTGTCTTTCCCTCCCTCCCTCCCTCCACCCTCCCTCTCCCCCTCCCCTGCGTCCCCACACCCTTCATGTCACAGTGCTACGGACCGATCATGGGTGACTGGAGCTTTCTGGGTAACATTTTAGAGGAAGTAAATGAGCACTCGACGGTGATCGGCCGGGTGTGGCTCACGGTGCTCTTCATCTTCCGCATCCTCATCTTGGGAACGGCGGCCGAGTTCGTGTGGGGAGACGAGCAGTCGGACTACGTCTGCAACACGCAGCAGCCCGGTTGCGAGAACGTGTGTTACGACGAGGCCTTCCCCATCTCGCACATCCGCCTCTGGGTCCTCCAGATCATCTTCGTGTCCACCCCGTCGCTGGTCTACGTGGGCCACGCCGTGCACCATGTCCACATGGAGGAGAAGCGCAAGGAGCGCGAGGAGGCGGAGCTGAGCCGCCAGCAGGAGCTGAGCGAGGAGCGGTTGCCGCTGGCGCCCGACCAGGGCAGCGTCCGCACCACCAAGGAGACCAGCACCAAGGGCAGCAAGAAGTTCCGCCTGGAGGGCACCCTGCTGAGGACCTACATCTGCCACATCATCTTCAAGACCCTGTTCGAGGTGGGCTTCGTGGTGGGCCAGTACTTCCTGTACGGCTTCCGCATCCTGCCGCTGTACAAGTGCAGCCGCTGGCCCTGCCCCAACACGGTGGACTGCTTCGTGTCGCGGCCCACGGAGAAGACCGTCTTCATCATCTTCATGCTGGCCGTGGCGTGCGTGTCGCTCTTCCTCAACTTCGTGGAGATCAGCCACCTGGGGCTGAAGAAGATCCGCTTCGTCTTCCGCAAGCCGGCCCAGGCCCAGGGCGAGGGCCCGGCCGCCCTGCCTCCCCCGGGGAAGAGCCTGCTCCCCCTGGCCGTGCCCTCCCTCCAGAGGGCGAGGGGCTACAGGCTGCTGGAGGAGGAGAAGGCGCCCCCCGTGGCTCACCTCTACCCCCTGGCCGAGGTGGGCATGGAGGCCGGGAGAATGGTGGCCCCGCCCCTCCTGGGGCTGGAGATGGAGAAGGGAGTGGCGGTGCAGGCCATGAAGCCCATGGAGGACATTTCGAAGGTGTACGACGAGACTCTGCCCTCTTACGCCCAGACCACGGAGATATCGGGGGTGATACTACATGACGAAGAGGACGAAGAGGAGCAGGAGGAGGTGGTAGAGGAGAGAGAGGAGGAGGAGGATGAGGAGGATGAGGAGGAGGTTGTGAATGAGGAAGAGGAGGAGGTGCAGGATGTGGTGGACGGGGAGGAGGTGGAGGAGGTGGAGGAGGTGCAGGATGTGGTCGACGGGGAAGAGGTGGAGGAGGTGGAGGAGGTGGAGGAGGTGGAGGAGGTGCAGGATGTGGTCGATGGGCAGGAGGTGCCAGATGTGGTCGATGGGCAGGAGGTGCCAGATGTGGTGGACGGGGTGGAGGTGGAGGAGGTGGAGGAGGTGCAGGATGTGGTGGACGGGGTGGAGGTGGAGGAGGTGCAGGATGTGGTGGACGGGGAGGAGGTGGAGGAGGTGCAGGATGTGGTGGACGGGGAGGAGGTGGAGGAGGAGGTGGTGGATGAGGGGCCTCGGCCTCCGTCCTCCGTGGCTGGGTTGGAGGCCATGGATACGATAGAAGACACGAGACCGCTGAGCAGATTGAG
>NC_137677.1:65038894-65051394 GCF_963989245.1 Nansenia antarctica
TGTGCCCCCCCACAGTTGAAAAACGTTGCACTAAAGTGCCCTTTTGAGTGGCAAAATTAGAGGACGTGCCCTATTGGCTGCCCTTCCAATGGTCTAAACTTGACCATGTGCACTGATGGGGTCCCATGTTGTGCAGTAGGTGCCCTTTCTTTCTTTTCGCCCCCCCTGCCCTTCAAACAGCCTGAGTCCACCACTGCCTTCAGGTAATAATTATTCCCAGATACAGAGAGGAAAAAGACACATCAATGTTGACTGCCAGAATCTTAGACAATAAATCATTCGCTTCTTCCCAAAAAGATTGAATACACATGGACATACCAGAGAATGTGTGCATGGTCAACCTGCATTGATCGACACTCCCTGCCATGCGTCTCCTCTGACACACACCCACTCACACACTCTGACACACACACATACATACACAGATCCACTCTCACACTCTGACCCACACACACAGTCACTGACACGCACATGCACACACACTGACACACACGCACGGACCCACACACACACTGACACACTCTCACACACAGACCCACACACACTGATAACGGACACCCACACACACGGACCCACACACACACTGACACACTCTCACACACAGACCCACACACACAGACCCACACACACTGATAACGGACACCCACACACACGGACCCACACACACTGACACTCTCGCACACAGACCCACACACACACACACTGATAACGGACACACACACACACACACACTGACACACTGACACACGGACACACACACACACACACACACACACACACACACACACACACACACACACTGATAACGGACACACGGACACACGTCTCCTCTGACTGTCTCGTGCTTCCAGGGTTTGGACCGAACCTGTGAAAGTTGCGGTAGGAGACATCAGGGATCTTGGGCAGGATCTTTATATTTAATAACTTTATTGTCATTAACAACAACAGGCAATTAACATTCCAGAACAAAGTCATCTTGAGATTGTGCTTTATTCCACATTCATATACACCTGTACATATAAATGAAATAGGGATAGGGTATGCAAATAACACACAAATACATTTAAATCAATACATACTATATTGTACGACTTAGTTTTATTTATCAGAGTAAAAAAGTAAAAAAATAAAAAAGAGTTCCTATCTAAGGTATACAATTACCGACGTCCATCTCTTTATAAATATAGGTCATCGTAGCTGGGCAGTCATGTGTTCCATTATCAGGGGTGCAAACTGGTGATGGCCCAAAAAGGTGACACTTTTTTCTTTTGGCCTGAAAATGAAGAAAATGATCAATGCGCGGCTAACCTTAGAGGAGAACATTTTTGATAGTGATGGTAGTGGGGTGGGATAGCAGAAGCTATTTCAACAGCAGCAGAGTTTAGCAGACAGGACGATTAGTTAGCTCGCGCATCATGTGATTTGGATAGTTTTGCTTTTTGTACATTGTGAGATATTTGCTTTTTTGTTGGTGTATGGTGTTCAAACAGATGTATGAAATAAGTTTCTATATTGGTTGGTTCTTTTAATATTATCCCATTCTGTATTTCTTATTATATAGCGTCTAAATTATAGATATCTGTATAGGTCACTCGAGGGTAGGGTAAACTTCTTGGATTTAAATATATTCCCATCAGTGCATGCATACACTGTACACACTGACATCCTATGACATATAGGTTTGTTTGTTATTTGGGTTGGTTCATAGAGATTGTATTCTCTTGAAGGCTAGTTAGTAGTACAGGGTATATACAGGAATCTTGAGGTTAATTTCAAAACCTTTCTAAGACTTTTTAAAGACCTTGTCAATATTTTTCCAGACCTCACCGCCACTTGGAGCTGTAACCGTTGACATCAGTGACACCTTTAACTTAACAGTTTTAGTTTGCAATAGACTACTAGACCACTATCATACAACACAATTTCCGGTTCATCTTTGTTTTTAAAAAAAAACGAATACATTCACAAACTTTTACTAAACGTTTTTAGGACTCAAACTCTTTGGACAGAGTCTAATTCAGAGTCATAAAATCGTGATAAGACTTTTTAATACTTATTAAGGGTCTTGATTTTCCCAAAATTGATTTATCAACTTTTAATACTTTTCAAGACACCGCGGATACCCTGTAGTACACAGTGAAAAGGGTCTTGTGGGGTGTCGAACGCATCCTACCGCCAGTAGTTGGTTGGGGAAATAGAACCTCTCTTTCCACTTAGAGGATACTTTTTAAGTTGGCTGTCCTGTGTTTTGGTGGCCCTATGTCCTGTGTTCAGTAGTGGTGTACTTGCCTAGGTGTCTACAGTGCAGTGGTGTAGTCTACGTGATACGCAGGACTACGCTGTATACCCACTAGGAAAGGCCAAGGATTTCCATATACCCACTTAAAAATGTGCGAGGATACGTAACAGCCTTTTGTGACAGAACTTTCACTTTCATTCATAAAATTCACCCCGTCTGTGTTAGGAAGCACTTGAATTTTGGACCATTGGGACTGACTATAGCGTCATATACCATCAACATGGGGGAGATGCGACATGAAATATGCCAAAATGCAGCACTATCATGCATAGATCAGCCTTATAACATGTAATGTTAGATATATATATATATATATAACGTTAGACAGGCAGCGCAGATTTCTTTTTATGGCGAAATGAACGATATGAGGCTGGGAGGGAAAAACCACAGTATACCCACTAGAAAAAACTACACTACACCACTGCTACAGTGTAGTTGCTGGTCACGGTGGGTGTAACAGAGTTAGAAATATATGAGTGTGTGAGTATATATAATATGTATGAGTTTCGCTCTGTTTGAGCAGCCCTAGCCTGTATTAGTTGTTGTTGTGGAGCCCCCTGTGGAGTTGTGGTGTACTGCAGGTCTGCGTGTGTTTTGTCTCTGTGGTGTTGCCGTACCCAGTAGCAGCGGTAGACTTGATTGCTACTATGTGAAGAGGTTTGTGCATTGTGTAAAATGCTCCTGGTATTTTATTATTTGTGTGGAGAACCCTGTGATATGCTTTCTCCATTTTTTTTTTTACATAATCTGTTTGTTATTTTTTAAATGTTGAAATGTTTTAGTTAGTAATTCATAAAATACAAAGGTTCCGTCTCACAGAACATAATGGAATGTAAAAACTTTGACGCTCAATATCTCTGAACTGCCCTAGACGGAGATAGAACCTTATCATTCTAAACGGAGATAGAACCTTATCATTCTAAACGGAGATAGAACCTTATCATTCTAAACGGAGATAGAACCTTATCATTCTAAACGGAGATAGAACCTTATCATTCTAAGATAGAACCTTATCATTCTAAGATAGAACCTTATCATTCTAAGCTCACGACTTGTTGCCTGTCCATCCTTCAACTGCTTAGCCACCGTTCCATGCTAGACCACTGGACCAGCCCAGGCCATTTTAGGTACATTCTTAATCACAGTTTAATAAAATATAAAAATGAAGAAAAATGTACAGTAGCAATTGTACATACAATAAAAATATACTTTTTCTTCTTCTTCACATTACATTACAAAGGAGAGGCAGGAAGTCTCTTTGACTGTCCCCAGGTCTGCCTCTCCTCACAGTTCTGGGGCCACGCCCCCTCCGTGTCCCATAGCCACGCCCCCTATGCGGGCCCCATAGACTCCACATCAGTCAGAACCTGATCCAAGATCTCATCGATGACGTTGCAGTCGTAGTTGACCTGCTGCAGGTCCAGCGCCGGCACGAAGGTGATCAGGAGTCGGCCCACACTGCGACGCAGCTCCCTAAGGCTGAGAGAGGGGAGGGGAGGGAGGGAGGGAGAGAGGGAGGGAGAGAGAGAGAGAGAGAAGAGAAGAGAGAGAGAGAGAGAGAGAAGAGAGAGAGAGAAGAGAGAGAGAAGAGAGAAGAGAGAGAGAGAGAGAGGAGAGAGAGAGAGAAGAGAGAGAGGAGAGAGAGAGAGAGAAGAGAGAGAGAGAGAAGAGAGAGAGAGAGAGAGAGAGAGAGGAGAGAGAGAGAGAGAAAGGGAGGGAGAGAGGGAGAGGGAGAGAGAGAGAGAGAGAAATATTATACTTCAGAACTATTCCAAGACTTCCGAACAAACCCCCCCCCCCCCCCCCCCCACCAAAACAGCAGCAGCACCTTTCTACTGACGGCTCTGCTGAGAGCAGTTGGGAGAGCAGAGCAGTGGTTAGTGTATCTGGCCAAGTCAATAAACAAACATTTACATCCTACCATCCTATCCCCTACAATTTTTTTTAATTCTACATAGAATCCGAGAAGTACTCCATAATAAACTAACATTCTTCTCAGATGAACATCAGTACTGTACTAATAATTAATTAAATTTCGCCATTTTAGCAGACGCTTTTATCCAAAGCGACTTACAATTACGAATTACAGGGACATTCCCCCTGGAGTAACTGAGGGCTAAGTGCCTTACCCAAGGGCACACTAGTAGTGGTGTGGTTTCAGGCGGGATTTGAACTCACAACCTTCCGATCACAAGTCCAACTCACTATCCACCAGACCACCACTACCCCTCGAACCCCTGTACTCTGCAGGCGTCAGAAGGTGGATTCAGGCTGCCTCCATGCAGAACAAATGTAGCAAAAGCAACGGTTCACCACAGAGCGACGGTGGCATGGGATTCATTACCAAGCTTTTTAGTTTCAGATCGCAACAGAAGTTGCTTTAACTAACTAATGTATCTGTTTACATATGGGATACCCTGAAAACAATGAAGTGTTTCTCACTGGTGAATTGAGCTGGGATCTTGTGATCCCAAAGGTAAGGAGAGTTATGTTTTTGTCTCTCCACTTTTCTTTCTGTATTATTTTTCTTTATTTCGTTATTATGTTGTCTCCAACTAAAAATGTAAATGTAAATAATAGAGCTAATGTATGTATGTATGTATGTATGTATGTATGTATGTATGAATGAATGTATGTATGTATGTATGTATGTATGAATGTTATGGAAGTGTATTGTCTGTATTTAAGTGTTTAAGATGAAAAATGGTTTGAAAGTAGCTATGGTATGAGGACCCCAGGAAGAATAGCTACTGCATATTTGCTGTATCTAATGGTGGATCCAAATAAACAAACAAACAAACAAACCTGTCTGCATGCTCAGAGGTAGACGCTGCCCCCTGCTGGTTGTGCCCCCTTCTTCCCGCCGTCCCAGGACCCCCAGGAGGGCTGACTGTGCTCTGGGTCGCTGCCACGCGTTCCTGCAGCTCTCTCTTGGCCTCTGCCAGGTCGCTGGTGAGGGCGGCTCTCTCTCCCTCCAGACGCTCCACCTGGGGGCAGGGACACACAGAGGGGACACAGAGGGGACATGATTTCTACCTTCACCAGCCTCCCCAGGGTTCCCACACCTTCTGAAACATCACATTCAAGCACCTTTCAAGGACTTTCAAGACTCAATTCCCTCAAATTCAAGGACCCAACACGGCATAGTTTGAGACAGATCTAGATGAGAATGTATATAATAGGAACTATCCGCTCACAGACAACAATTAAAAAGAGAGGCTTGAATGTGTGAACTCTAGATGGTCTCTTGCCTTCTCTACCACAGCACAGCAAAACAATATATTGTGAAATATGTGTTAAGTTAAGCAATACAGAGACTTATTTACTAGTTGACGAGCTAAGTAAAACATTTTTGAATATATACTTTTATATATATATTTATATTTTAGAGAGAGAGAGAGAGAGAAGGGAATTCAAGCACTTTCAATGACCCATGTCTATTTTCCAAAACTTTTAAGGCCTTGATTTTTTTCCCTCAAATTCACAAACTTTCAAGGATTTCAAGGACCCGTGGGAACCCTGCCTCCCTACACGAGTGACAGGATGTGACCTCTCACCTTGCAGCCCAGCTCCTCCTTCTCCCTGTTGCTCTGGTCCAGCGTCCGGAGCAGAGAGTCCACCTGCAGGGCCATCTCGTCGCTGACCCGGTTCTCCTCCTCCTCGGGGGCGGGGGGAGCTGGCGCTGGTGGGGGAGGACAGGCGGCCAACAAGCTGTCCCTCTCCTGCCTCAGCTCCTCCGCCTCGCGCTTGGCCTCCTCGTACAGCCTCTTCAGATCCTCTCCTCCTCCACTCTGCTCCTCCCTCTCCTCCGGTTCTTTCTTGACGTCGTTCTGGGCCGCCAGGGTGGTCTCCAGGTCCTGGACCTTGCAGATGAGGCTGTGGACCCGGTCCCGGTACGTGTCTCTCTCCTCGGCCGCCGACTCCATCAGCTCCAGGAGATGGTCCTGCTGCTCCTGGGCCTTGGACATGGTCTGCAGGTCCACGTCGGGAGGTCCGGGCAGAGGAGGTCCGTTAGTCTCCAACCTGACAGGAGAAGTAGACGGCCCGCCTCCGTTCTCCCGCCTCTGGTTCTGGTTCTGGTTCTGACCCTCTGCTGGACGTCTGCCGGCCTCTCCGTTAACCCTCCGCTCCCCCTCTCTCTCTCCCCCTCCCTCCCTCCTCCCCTTCTCCTTCTCCTCCTCTTCGTTCTTGACGGTGTTCGGTCGCTCCGTCTGAGTGGTCATGCTGACCTGCGCGGTCAGCAAAGGGGAAAGGCTGGTTGCCGTGGCGGCTGCTGCTGCCGCCATCGCCATGACCGCCGTCTCCACGGAGACGCTGCTTGTGGTGGCGGTGCTGGCCTCGGCTCTGTCGCTGGGCTTGAGGAGCGCGACACCGACACCGACGCCCCTCTCCTTCTTGACCTTGTCCAGGTGGAAGGACGACCTCCTCCCGGGCCTCGGGGTGCTGGTCGTCTCTAAGATGAGGATGTCGTCATCGTCTGTGATGTCATCGTCTGTGATGTCGTCGTCTACAGAGATCGGGGGCAGCGGGCTCGACTGGCTGGCATCATTTGTTGTCTTGGACCCGTTTAATAACCTGGGCTTCTTAGAGTTCTGTCTGCTGGAGGCTGTTGACTCCGGGTGTCTCTTCATTCCAGGGGGGCTTCTGAAAGGATGGCTAGGACTGGTGATATCAAGAAAGGTTCTTTATATACAATCTGCAGACATCCACTTCTGATCACTTTCTATAAAACAAGCTATTAGATAATTCACTTTCTATTCAATTTTTCATTTCTCAAAAACAAACTGTGAACTTATATGACATCTTGCATACAAGGCATTCTAGAACCTTAACGATAAATAATAACACATAACTGTCAATCAACTATGCAACACATCAATCAATCTCTTTTAACAGTCAATCAATCATGCAACATATTATTCAATCGTGTAACCTATAAAGTTACAACATTTAATGCATTATACAACCAATGATGACTCCTCCTACACCACAAGACAGTCTACCTTGAAGGGGTTGACAAGGAGAACACGCCGGAGATGAAGGGCATGGGGTCTGGGAAGAGACTGGCTCCTAAAGAGGGGGATAGAAATACCAGCCAAGTACTGTAACATCACCATGACAACCTCAATCATCATCATCACACACACACACAGACAGACAGACACACAGACAGACACACAGACAGACAGACACACAGACAGACACACAGACAGACAGGCAGACAGACAGGCAGACAGACAGGCAGACAGACAGACACACAGACAGACAGGCAGACACACAGACAGACAGACAGACAGACAGACAGTTCAATCGAATCTGTTTCCATCTAACTTTATGCACATAAATGGAAAAACCACCTCAAGCGAGCGTACAAACCTTTTTGCGACGTGTTTGGAGCAGCGGGGGGATGGACTCTCGCCCTCACCTAGAGATGACGAGAGGAACAACATGAGGCTGTGGGCTTTTGTTT
Source organism: Nansenia antarctica (assembly GCF_963989245.1). Classification (NCBI taxonomy): domain Eukaryota; kingdom Metazoa; phylum Chordata; class Actinopteri; order Argentiniformes; family Microstomatidae; genus Nansenia; species Nansenia antarctica. The sequence goes on from NC_137677.1 coordinate 65,046,664, forward strand.
CAACTGTTTGAAGCATTTTCAACATCTCACTTATTGGTCAGTTATCCAACTGGCGCAAAATGGAACAAAATGGAACAAACTCCCTGAAGAAATCAAACAGGCTCCAACCCTTAAAATATTGAAATCTAAGCTAAAAACCTTCATGTTTTGCAGCAGTTATGATTAAACACAAACACTTCTATCAATGCCTTTTTTATTACTATTGTCTTATTAAATGTTTTATCTTATTTACTTCTTATATTTGCTTTTATCCATTGTAACTTTTATTTTCTTACTATGCTGCTCTTGCTATATTTTTAAATAATGTATGTAAAGCACTTTGAATTGCCCCTGTTGTATGAAATGTGCTGTACAAATAAACTTGCCTTGCCTTGCCTAATATAAGTAGCAGTACCATAGAAAGCAATAGGACGGCAGGAACCTCACGATATCGGATCGGGGATGCTTTCTAATCGCTCTAATCAGATTGGAAGATTGTGTTCTAAATGACTGGACTTTTTAAATAGGCACTACATTTTATAAACACTGCTATGTCTGTCTGTTTTTATTGTATGTATTAATGTATGTGACCTACGTATGTGTGTTTTTAATGTGGAAACTGTATTATTGAGCTGCACTTCTGCCTGTCGAAGGAGAATGTCTGTCACTGTGTGACAAGACAATAAAGCTATCTTGAATCTTGTTCTACGCCCTACGAGGCCGGTCGGTCGGTGGAGGCTCAGAGTGGTGTAGGAACGACACCACCTGTTTGACCACGCCCAGACCACACCCAGACGACGGCCCCACACCCACCGTCTGGTTCAGCTGGCGCTTCAGGTCGTCCTGTTTCCGTCTCAGATCCTCGTTCTGACGAGCCAGCAGACCCAGTCGCTTCTCCTCCTCCTTCCTCTGACGCTCCTCAAACTGGCAAACGCACACGCACACGCACACACACACACACACACACACAGACACAGACACAGACAGACACAGACACAGACACAGACACACACACACACACACAGACACAGACACAGACACAGTACACGCACACACACACACATTTTAAATGCTTTATTTATGTCCACATACATGTACAATATTTTAAGGACATAAATACTATCAGTGCATTTTGACATTATGAAAACAGTCAGTTACAGTAGTGCTGAGCCAACAACCAGTTATGCTACACACAGGATGTTATTCACACACACACACACACACACACACACACACACACACACACACACACACACACACACACACACACACACACACACACACACACACAGGGTTGGACATGAGACAAGACCAGACCAGACCAGACCAGACCAGGCACAGGCACAGGCACAGGCACGCACGCATACAATAGGGCATGGTGTGGACACATGTTGACACGCTGGGGGCCTGGGACCAATTACAATTACACGTGACACAGTCTGGTGAAAAAGAGAAAGAGAAAGAGAACCCTCTCGTCTTTCTAGTGGTGCACAGAGAGAAAATAGCTGACCCCCGTGGGTCTTAGACTCAGGAGTCTGGTAACAGCTCCGTAACGCCCGCTGCCCTACAAGTCCCTACAAGGACCCTCCTTAGCTGACCACGTCATTTGGACTGAAGACCCATCTCTTCAGGTTACACCTTAACTGCTCCTCCTGAGACATCTACTGCCCCCCAGCACTGCGTCTCCTGAAGACACCCGCTTTTCCCCTCTACTGTGTCCCTAAAAACTTCTATTGACCCCCTTGTACTGTTTCTCTGTTTCTCCGGTGTCTAAATATAAATAAAAACCTAGGTTTAGAAGAAGGTTTTTCCTTCTATCAATGGCCCCGGGCCTGAGCTGGATTACTCTTCCTGCTACGAATGGTGGATTGATGATTCACTTGCTTAGTATTCAAATGTATTGATTGTAAGTCGCTTTGGAATACGGCGTCTGCTAAATGCCAAAAATGTAAAATGTAAACTTGGACACCATACCAAGTATGTATCACATCACTCAGAACCTATAATAGGCTGGCCACATGCCATGGAGGGGTATCATGTCACGTGAGTGCTATAGGAGCTGGCTGCTGACTATATGAGCTGTTGTTTACCACCGTAAATCTGTAAGAGTTATGAGGCGGCCGCCTCCGCCTCCAGCGCTCGACAAAACTCTGACGGTCGTATTTTCTATTAGGGGTGGGCATCGACGATCGATAATTGATCGATAAGGATCTTGGTCGATCACAAAATAAAACATTTGGTCGATCACAACAAAAAATTTTCCCCTACTCAATGCTGTTCATCCCTTCCCCTGAAGCTCGTCAGATAACGTGTGCAGCAACACAGCAGTTTCGGCAAACATATTTATTAGCAAGCCACCTAGCTATCACTTCTCTGATGATTGTAGTGCACACGCTTGTATCCATTACCAAGCTAATGGTTCATGTAGCGAGCTAGCAAGTAGTGTAGTAGTGTACAGCCTTGCAGAGAACTGTAACTTGACAGGCCATGGAAGTGACACAGCTGTATTAGCTGGCTTGCTAACTAGCACATTATCAGACTGTGTTGTTGACCCCCCTCTCTCTCAGCACATTATCAGACTGTGTCACCAGGTCGTTTTGAAGTTAGCCATTTAGCTAGCTATGATCTTCGCTAACAACTGATTGCAAAGGCAATGCAGTTAGCTTTGTTAGCTAACTGAGTAAGAAGTTAAAACTAGTTACAGGGAACTTGTGGAGGGATAGAGGAGTTGGCTAGCAAAAAGGCTTCTCAAGAGTACTAGATCATCACCAGGCCAGGGGGCCGTGGACTACATGCATGAAGAGGTTCTATAAAATGAAAAATAGGAGGCTGAAATGTTCTGCCTCTTGTTGTGAACAAATAATAATAATTCATTGCTTTTCCCGGGGCTCAAAGACGCATGAACTCTGTAGATAAAAGCTACTTGGCTTTAATGGAATGTTCCAGAGCAAATCATTGTGTGTTGATGTTGACATACTGGCCATATCACACACACAAACACACAAACACACAAACACACAAGTTTACCTGCTGCCTCTGCCTCTCCTGTAGAATTCTGTCCATCTTCTCTCTGCGTCAGACAGATGACAGGGAGGAAACAACAACACATGAACACTAGTACGTATTTGAAACAGCGTCTACGTTGAAACACTTATAAAATATTTGTCCAATGACAGTACACTCATCTCTAACAGTGTAGGGTCACCATCATGTTCTGTTATTTCCGAATGTGTAAATATCTCATGACAATAGAATGTTCTGGACTGTTTGTGTAGGACGTGGTAATGGCGAGGCTCTCACTTCTGCTTATAGGTCTTCTGGTACGACGGCTGGTCGTCATCAGAGTCCTCTGGCTCCTCATCTGCAATACAGGATCTGGAAAGACACACCTACGTTCAGGGTTCCTACACGTTTCAACACGTCAAATTTAAGACCTTTTTAGACCTTTTTTAGACCTCTTTGGATATACATTTTGACTTATTCGCGACACCATATGATAGCTTTTTGTCACTCGAGGTGATGAAAATTAGGGATTTCACTGCCATACAGACAAAAAAGGAAGCGAATTGGCATTTTTTTGGTTCCAGCTTGATTAATTTCCGTGTAAATAGATGTGGTCGGACTGATTTCCTTGCAGGATCAAATTTTTAAGACCTAGCACCTCATTTTTAGACCGAATAACTGGAATGTAAGACCTTTTTAGGCTTAGGATTGCTGGATTTTAGACTTTAAGGCTTTTTAAGACCAGTGTGGGAACCCTGTATGTTACTGACTGTTCATAGACACATGTATGTGACTGACTGTCCATAGACACATCCATGTTACTGACTGTCTATAGACACATCCATGTTACTGACTGTCTATAGACACATCCATGTGACTGACTGTCCATAGACACATCCATGTTACTGACTGTCCATAGACACATCCATGTTACTGACTGTCCATAGACACATCCATGTTACTGACTGTCCATAGACACATCCATGTGACTGACTGTTCTTTACCCATAAGGAACTAAAAGTATTTTGAGCTTTTTAACAGTCTCACAAAATCCTGTGGGAAACACTGGCTCACCTAAACTGGGGGTCTGGGTTCATGTGGCAAAACCACTTTTCTGGGAGCCTCTCGCAGTCGATCCCATCCGGAAGCTTCCGCCATCGTAGACAGGCATCACACTGGGCCCAGTTCTGGTCCGGATGCTTCCTGGAAAACAACAAAACGCATGAAACGGACGGACGGACAGCCTCTCGTCATCTCCGCGGTCCGTCGACGGAGGACTCGCATAGAGAAACCATGGGCTTAATCCATCATTGACGGACAGCATTCGCTTGTTAAGTCTGACGTCAAACGTGACGTTTAGCAATTTCCGGGTCCAAACCAGAAATTCCCTGCACCAGAGTACCAGTGTACGTACTAAAGCACCAGAGTACCAGTGTACTAAAGCACCAGAGTACCAGTGTACTAAAGCACCAGAGTACCAGTGTACTAAAGCACCAGAGTACCAGTGTACTAAAGCACCAGAGTACCAGTGTACTAAAGCACCAGAGAACCAGTGTACTAAAGCACCAGAGTACCAGTGTACTAAAGCACCAGAGTACCAGAGTACCAGTGTACTAAAGCACCAGAGTACCAGTGTACTAAAGCACCAGAGTACCAGTGTACTAAAGCACCAGAGTACCAGTGTACTACAGCGGTAGAATGACAGTTCAATCGTTTTTTAGACTGGGATCTATTCATACAACAAGGGAC
>NC_137677.1:65058894-65078894 GCF_963989245.1 Nansenia antarctica
GGGGTGGGGATGAAAGGATCTTGGGGGAGTGCAGACAGAGAAAGACACACACACAGTTCACAGTTGTATGGCTCTCGTGTTGATGACTGCAGCACACACACACACACACACACACACACACACATATGGAAAGCAGTGAGGAAACGAAAGTGAAAGAAGCTCTGTTTGGAAAATTCAAACCCAAAATGGCGCTACAACATTACAACAATCCCTCTGCGTAATCATTATGTATTATTTGAATGTTGCTTGTCTTCTAACCTTTATTAGGCTAGAGAGCTATACAAATAAATACATATATTATTATCATCATATTATTAGTCACTATAATAATAGTAATATAATAGTTAGATTATAGTTTCTCAGAGAGAGGCAGTCACAACAACACCGCATGACCATGGTGGGGTGCGTTCGTAAATACGCTCTGGGAAATCTGATCAGCACTCATGGAACGCCTCTCGTCCAATCAAATCACTTGGACTTGGTTACTTTGTAACCGTTGAACCCCAGTGTGCGCTCCGGCGCTCTCAGAGCGAATCTACGAACGCAGCCATGTTTTGAGTCAGACAGTAACTGTTATTATAGCTATTATATTATTATATCTGATAACAAACGCCTCGTAACCAGATAACGACAATAACAAAAACCCTCAGCAATGCAATGGTATCCGAAATATGGTATTTGTTTGTGTTTAAAAAACAGTAGTATCGTATGTAATCCCAAAACATGTCCTGCTATGCGAGCGGACCAACAGTAAACAGTTACAATGTATGACTGTTTGAAAACAACAGGAGGAGAGGCTGGACGCTTTGCTTCAGCATCGACATGTCAAACACATCACATCATGTAGAATAATAATGTATATAGAATAAAACATCATTTTTACCTGACTTTGTGGAACCCCTCTGTTCTGTGTTTGGGCGGCCATCTTCCACGGTGGTCATCACGTCAAGCTGCCTGCATGCTGCGTGAGGGGAGTGGCTAGACACCTCCGTGGACCCGCGCACTTTGGACATAACCCCGCCCCCACTTGGACATAAACCCGCCCACATCATTAGGTGTTTATTAATGCCTGTGTGGTGTTATTTTTTTAAATGTTGACATTTTTGAGTTTGTAATTCATAAAATACAAAGGTTCCATCTCACAAAACATAATGGAATGTAAAAACTTTGACGCTCAATATCTCTGAACTACCCTAAACGGAGATAGAACCTTATCATTCTAAACGGAGATAGAACCTTATCATTCTAAACGGAGATAGAACCTTATCATTCTAAGCTCACGATTTCTTGCTGCGTGCCACTACTACACTACAGTATCATCCTTTGTACTAAAACATTTGTCGTGTATTTCATGCTCTCTGACACACAATGGATAGATTGTAAACATGCCCATGAGGGGTTGGGCACACACAGACACACACAGATACACACACATGCTGGCCTTTTGACCAGCATCTGCAGTGGCTGTAATAGGATCACGGGTAGATATAATTGCATTAGGGCCCGAGCCAGCAAGACGCCCATAGGGTGAATTGCATTAGAATTGCATTAGACCGCCCCGCGGTGGTGTAGCGGTCTACGCACTGGCCGCTAGTGCATGCTGCCCACCGGGGCCGGGGTTCGTATCCCGGCTCGCCAGATCCAGATAATGGCCGAGGCACACGGGAAGCGGCATATTGGCCGGCCGCTTCCGAGGGGGGGTATAGGAGTATTTCTGGACTAGGATCCGTCGCGCAACACCGCCCCCTGGGGTGCCGGAATAACAGTACTGGGCTCGAGGAGCCAGTCAGCCTAGTCTGCCTGGCGCCCTCCTCTGGGACTGCCGGCCACGGGGTCGGGCGGCGGATCCAATGCAATAGGCAGGGGATAATTGGATGCTAAGTTGGGTTAAATTGGCTACCAAATTGGGTGAAAAAGGGATAAAATCTGAAAGAAAAAAAAAAAGAAAAAAAAAAGTTTAAAAAAAAAGAAAAAAAAAAAAAAAAGAATTGCATTAGACCATAGGGTGAATTGCATTAGAATTGCATTAGACCATGGGGTTATGGAAGACAACAAGGCATTAACAGATGTTAACACAGAAGGAACCCAAAGAGTCCTTAGGATAGCCCCTGATAATAAGATAATAAGATAATAAGATCCTACTTACAGGACAGAAACTACTATGTCTCCACTGGCAACTTTGTATCTGACCAAATTAAAATGACGTGGATAGCCTAGAGACACAGACACCTAGAAGGGGACATCATTGGTTAGAAGACCATATCTCTGGTTTGATTGGCTCAAGGATGAAGGGATTTGCATAACGCCAAAGGGTTAAAATCCCTTGGACAAACACACTCTGTCTCTTTTTTCACATCCTGCGACCAATTCAGATGACCAGCTCCAGAGAGAGCCATGCTTTGTAACCTGCTTTTTTGAATAAACAGTCTTAAATTTGCTCAAGAACTCTTCTTCATTTTTAGCAGCAACAGATACCAAAATATACGAAACATTTTAACAAGCTGATCCTGTGCCAGGGATATCTTCTGCCCTGATCTGGGAGTCATCCTCCTCTTGTTCCGAGGCTACTAGTATATTTACGACCTGGGGAGTTAGCAGAGATATAAATGGTATTTCCTAATTAACTGACCAATGTCTGTCTGGATGCCTTGAAACTGATGGGGGTGACCTGATGTGACCATTCATGTTTTTCAGAAGTCTGAATCTCCAACAGTTGCTAATATGGGAAAATAACAAAATGTCACAAATATGAAAAGCTGCTCCTTAGGAAAGGCTATCATATATTTAATTTACTTATATTGACCCTATAAACTATTTAGTATAGGTAAGGTTTTGCCCACTCAGATGGTACCGGTTCTGGCCCATGGACTAAATGTTGGGGCGGCTGTGGCGCAGGTTGGCAAGGTTGGCAGATCGGCGGGTCGAACCCCGGCTGGCCACATGTTGAGGTGTCCTCGGGCAAGACACTGAACCCCAAATTGCTCCCAATGAGTGGGCCGGCGCCTTGCGTGGTTGCATGGTAGCTTGCCACCATTGGTGTGTGAATGTGTGTGTGAATGTGTGAATGAGAGGCCGTTGTAAAGCGCTTTGGAATAAGGCGCTATATAAGTGCCCATTTACCATTTGTATGGAGTTTACGACCTCAAATCACTTGACTGCTCACAGGTAAGAATTCAGAGGTGGTCATGAATGCACCATCACCATCAGTCATGAATGCACCATCAGTAGAGGGCTTAAGAATACAAAGTGCTTCCATCCCCTCTTCTTGGATTTGGCAGTTGCAAATAAATAAGCAAACAAAGCAATGTTAAGATTTGAGCGACATTTATTTCATGTTTATTTACAAACCATGATATATTAATTATTTCTAATATTAACAAATAATGATTTTAAGGATACTTTAAACATTAAAATGATTTAGCTAAGCATTCAAATGTGAAGAACAAAACATAATGACATGTATGAGTCCAACTATTTCCAGAAACACCTAGAAACAGACAGTAGCTTAAGACTTCCCTTGAATAAAATACCAAAATGACAAAGTACATTTTATCATATCAGATATCTAATGAGCATTTGGAGAGTACATGAGAGGACACAAATATGCAGAGTACATGAGAGGACACACAAATACAATTCTATAATTTACTCACAAAAACAAAAACTAACAGTGACACCATGGTTGACTATAAGCAGGGCTTCTTGACCCTTTAAAAGCCTCGTATCATCTCGATGTTCAGGTAGAACAGAGTACCACAGACAGAGTACCACCCTCACCTGTTCCTGCAGTCTCATTGGAATACATGACATTCTGAGAGGGTTAGACAGACAGGGTTGCGTGAAAGAGAGAGCGTTTTAAACGGGAGAGGTTCTCATATCAGTACCATGGAATGGAATCAGTAGTCATTATGGATACCGCTATCCTTCCTTCCCCGTGTTACATTGCAGCTCCTTATACGACGAGTGTCACCTGTAAAAGCTTGTATAAATATACAAAACACCCAATTTTCAATTGCCTCTTTAGTCTTTTCAGTAAAGGACCTATATCATCTAATGACCCGAACTCACTCGATTCTCTCTCACAGGAAAACTTAATGGGGTCTAACCGTGGTAAAGATAAAGATAATAGACCAGGCCTGAGTTGGAAGAACACATAATGATGGAATTCAAATCAACACAAAGGACAATGCAGTGCAGCATGCAGACCCACACAGTATCCTATTCAGTACTCAGAGCAATTAATTGTGACATCATCATCGTTATTAAATCATAGCTAAGTTCGAACAGCTCTCAGCCAAGCTTGTCTCCATCAACCCATTGTATAACCACAATTATGTTCCAGTGTGTTTAGGTTGTTCACAGATAGATTCTAGAATCTATCTTGGATGTAACATTCATATTCATATTCATTGGAGTGTTAATATATTGGACAAAATCATGAGACAATTCAACAATTCAAATCCCAAAAGATTGCAGTTTAGCTGGCGTACAATACAACAATGCTTCCAGTGGTTGTGCCCGTTTAACACATTCTGTTTTGGTTTCCAGTTCTTCGAGGGTTCTTTTGACTAGAGAGTTGTAAAGACGTATGTTTTTCTTTTCCAAATGTGACAACACCATCCGCCTGGTCGACTGTCGATAGATATAGCTAGCTAGCCATCTGTTAGCCGGCTAGCGAACCAAAACATGCAATTTAGCTTCACTAAACTAAACTACATTGTTGTTAATCTACTTTGTTTGGCTTGCTACTTTGCTTGATTGAATCGGTAAGTTAGCAGAAGTAAGCATGTATGTTCAATATGGTAAACCAACCCTGCATGCCGAAAAATCTCCTAAGATTGTTGTGTGTGTTGAGGGACAGTCGACCAGCCGAGTGTAAACCCTTGGTAACTCTCCATGGAGTCCAGGAACTCTCCCTCAGTGATCTGCTCAAGCTTCCTCAGCACAGTGTCGGCGTTGGCGGCGGGGTATTCTGCTACTGGGAGGCAGGGGGGAGGCTGGGGGGAGGAGCTGGGGGAGGAGGAGCCGTGGCGTGGAGGGCCCTGGAAGGAACAGCAGAGGGTGCGGAAGAAGGGAACCAGCTGGGTGATGGAGGAGAGGGAGCGGCGGGTGAGGAGGGGGAACTCCAGAGGCTCCGTAGACGACTCCTCGTTCAGCCCGTTCAGAGGCTGGAACGACAGGGGATGACATCATCAGACTGGGACGAAGGCAGTAGCCATGACGATGAACATGCAGCATACAAGTATTTGGCAGCAGCACTGCAAACATTTTAGACCAATGTGTGTGTGTGTGTGTGTGTGTGTGTGTGTGTGTGTGTGTATTTCCTCACCCCGTAGCGTTGGGTCAGCCCCTCCAGGACTCGGACCACGTGGGGTTTACACTCCTGCTCCCCCTCCAGCAGACCGTTCTCTGGGCCGCTGTACCGGTCCACATCCACCTCCGGAACAAACGCCCAGCGATACCTGAGACACACACACAGATAGACACACACACAGGTAGACACACACACACACACACACACACACACACACACACACACAGGTAGACACACACACACACACACACACACACACACACACACAGACACACAGACACAGACACACACACACACACACAGACACACACACACAGATAGACACACACACAGACACACACACACACACACACACACAGATAGACACACAGACACAGACACAGACACAGACACACACACACACAGACACACACACACAGACACACACACACACACACACACACACACACACACACACGACACAGACACAGACACACAGACACACAGACACACACACACACACACACACACACACACACACATTTTAATCATTTATTTCTGTCCACATAGAAACAAGTATACAAGGACACAAATACTGAAGGCACAGATGGGATGCATTCACAAACAGACATGGACAATGTCTTTCACATACAACAGGACAAGACTCACGGGTACAAGTAACACCGTCTCCGCCATATTTGGCGGCTGCCAATAATCGCAGAGACAGAGCAATACTTGCTGAGCCTTTTTGCTCACACACACACACACACACACATACATCCTGTTAGTCAATAGTGTGTATGATAAGATGGCCTTGCTGTCAAGATATTGGACGGTGACCTTTGGCCTTTAATATCATGTGAGCTCAGATATGAAAGGGCGTATTAATGATAACACCTGACCTTTGACCCCCCCCCAGACTATGTGCACATCACAGGAAGTCTTATCCACATCACCGTGCCTGGCCTGACCTTATGTAAAAAGGGCCATGTTGACCCCTGTAACTTTGATGTCATGTATTTCAATGACTATAGTAGGACATGCTAAGCACACGTTAAGCACACGTTAAGCGTTAAAACACGTTAAACACGTTTTTTTTGGTCAAGAGTTGCCGCTAAATCTGATGACTAGTGTTAAAGTTAAAATAACATCCTGGAATTGTAGAGGATTAAATAAAATTGTCAAAATAAAACAAGTATTGGGGAGATTAAAACAGTTTCAGTCAAAGATTATATTCTTACAAGAATCTCATCTATTACCTGACGACATTCCTAAAATACGCAAGAGATGGCCTGGCCAGGTCATCTCAGCCTCATTTAGCTCTCATGCAAGGGGAGTTATCACTCTTATTCACAAGTCTATCCCATACCATATAGTGCATTGATGTCATGTATTTCAATGACTATAGTAGGACATGCTAAGCACACGTTAAGCACACGTTAAGCACACGTGACGCAGGGCGAGGCTCTCACATCTGAAAGAGGGGCATCCTCTCCGGAGGGAAGGCCAGGGCGGTGTCCAGGAACTTGCAGGCGGACAGGAACATGTCCAGGTCCGTCTGGCAGAACTGCAGAGACCCGCCGGTCCTGTCCAGACCTCCACGCATCACCTTACTGATCCTGAGAGAGAGAGAGGGAGAGAGACGGAGAGACAGGAGGTGAGCAGGAGAAAGACGACAGCCTCCACGTGGCCTCCTCCGCAAGTATGAATGAATGAATGAATGAATGAATTAATGGTCTTTATTGTCATTGCTATAGTACAGGTACCAAACAACAAAATTTGGGAGGGGTGGCTCCCCTGGTGCTAGGAAAAAAAAAAAACTAAAAAAACAAGAAGGGAAAGGAGCTGGTTTACATAAATAAAGGCTATGTACACTATCCACTATACTATACTGTACAGATAAAACGACTAGGGTTGTCATATTGCACATAGTGTTATTGCACATTCATTTAAAGTGTCGCAGTTTGCAGGCTTGAAATGTACACATTTGTGCCTCAGCACTACACCTGATTTTTCAATCCAGCATCTGCTAAGTAACAGGAAATGGTGCAAGACCAACTTGTGAAACTAATGTCGCCAACCAAACGTCGAGCTAGCAGGAGAAACACTTCATCAAGACTCAGTGAAACGTGCTTGAAAAACACGAGACGATGATGATCTGAGGTATAGATTGAAACGGGTGCAAAAGATTCGATCGAAAACCCCCTGGAGATGCATCATCTCGTTCTAGAGAGGGACATAATATTACAATCATAACAGATATGATATCACAGACCAACACGACCATCTCATCTATCCTCACTTACAAATGAATTGCACTTTATTTTTATTTTTTTATCTATACCTGTCTACTGTCTTCATTTCCTATCACCACTGTTATTATTATACATTTTTATTTATTTATTTATATCCTTCATCCTGGGATGTACCACTTGGGATTTTGTGGGGGGGATATGTTTGTGTTTTGTGAAAAAAAAACAGAAAAGTACTGTTTTTGTATATCTGTAACATCTGCCTTACTCTCAATAAAATAAAATAAAATAAAAAATAACAAAATATTCGATGGAACCATCACTCTGAGACTCACTTTGACACCTCTTTATCCCCCAGTAATGCTTTCTGCAGGCGGGCAAACATGCGGATCTGAGCAAAGATTTGAGAGAGAGAGAGAGAGAGAGAGAGAGAGAGAGAGAGAGAGAGAGAGAGAGAGAGAAACCTTTACATTGTACTTAAAACCAATAAAATACTTAAAACCGCTTGTAAGTAGATTATAGCCAGTTGACTGACATGAATATAAGTGGCCCTCGGGCGATCAATAACGCTTTTTTAATTTAATAATTGAATACAGGATGTCAAGAAGGTTGACAGGAAGTGAGGTCGTCAGGTAGGTGGAACCTCACCAGTTCTGTGACCATGATTGGCCAGAGGGAGGTCAGGTGCTGGGGGGAGATACGCAGCAGAAGGACCCGGAACATCAGGAACATCTGAGCCGAGACGGAGGGAGTCTGACCCATACGCAGGGCCTCGGTGAGACGCTCTGCGGGAGGGAGGGAGGTAGGTAGGGAGGGAGGGAGGTAGGTAGGGAGGGAGGGAGGGAAGGAGGTAGGGAAGGAGGGAGGGAGGGAGGTAGGCAGGTAGGTAGGGAGGGAAGGTGGGAGGGAAGGAGGGAGGGAAAGAGGGAGGGAGGGAAGGAGGGAAGGAGGGAGGGAAGGAGGGAGGGAGGGAGGGAAGAAGGGAGGGAGGGAAGGAGGGAAGGAGGGAGGCAGGGAAGGAGGGAGGGAAGGAGGGAGGGAGGCGGGAGGGAGGGAGGGAAGGAGGGAGGGAGGGAGGGAGAGAGGGAAGGAGGGAGGGAAGGAGGGAAGGATGGAGGGAGGGAGGGAGGGAGGGAAGGAGGGAGGGTAGGAGGGACGGAGGGAAGGAGGGAGGGAGGGAGAGGGAGGAGAAGAGAAAGGGGGGTTCATATACAATAAATCTATCACTTACATTGGCCCTTTAATAAATACAATACAGAACTTTTGTCAATAATTCTTTCAATCCAATTTTCAATGCTTGAATGTTGACTGTATGGTTCATGATGTAATGTTAACCTGTTTTGTATCTGAGAATAACACACAGTCCTAACCCTTAAGACAAACTAAGCCTTTGCTCAGGGGTGTGGGGGGGTATGCCCCTGTATGTGAAGGAGTGGATGGCCCAGAGCTTCCTACAGCTGAATGAGAGCAAGGGGGAAATCCTCCTCATCGGCAACACCACCGCCATCACTCAGCTCAGCACCAACATGGGAAGCCTGTCCACCCTTGTCAGACCACATGTCAAGAACCTCGGTGTCATCTTTGACTCCGAGCTTAACCTTGACCGACAAGTGAGCTCCGTCGTGAAGGCATGTTTATACCAACTACGCATCATAGCCAAGATCAAGTCCTTCCTCACCCCCAGCGACCTGAGGAGGGTCGTCCTCATGCTAATCTCATCTAGGCTCGACTACTGCAACTCACTATATGCTGGACTTCCTGATAAGACCATCTACCGCCTGCAGCTAGTCCAAAATGCCGCTGCCAGGCTGGTGTCAGGCACCAAAATGAGGGACCACATCTCCCCTGTCCTCACCTCCCTTCACTGGCTCCCAGTGAAGAAGAGAGTGAAGTTCAAAATCTGCACCTTTGTTTTTAAAGCTCTCAACAGTCTCGCCCCACCATACATCAAGGACCTCCTGGACCAGTCCACCTCCTCAAGGCCCAGACCCAGGCTCAGGTCCGACGCCCAACTCTGCCTGAGGGTCCCACGTACCAACCTCAAGAGGAAGGGTGACCGTGCCTTTGCGGTGATAGCACCGACCCTGTGGAACACGCTCCCTTCTGCCATCAAGTTTGCCCCCATTCTGGACTCCTTTAGAGCCAAGTTAAAAACCCACCTCTTCCTAAATGACATTCCCTAAATCTACTCCCTATTTGTTGTGAATTGTATGCCTGAGATTTACGTTTAAGTCGTCTGTGTCTGACTGCTTTCTGTGTTCCTTGTCTTTGTCTTTATCTGTTCCTTTACCCGGGCTGCGCCCCGGGCCGATGTAAAAGTTGGATGGGGGGCGCATTATAAATAAAATTAACATAACATAACATATGTCCAAGCAGGTCATTATCCTGACAATATATTTCTGTCTGTTTAGGGAACCCACCTACCTCAAGAGCTCCCCCATAAGGCTGAAAGTTCTATACAGTAACTTGATGATGAATGAATGAAACTAAAGAATCATTAATCACACACAATATCGTGATCTTGGAATGATAAGGTTCTATCTCCGTTTAGAATGATAAGGTTCTATCTCCGTTTAGAATGATAAGGTTCTATCTCCGTTTAGGGTAGTTCAGAGATATCGAGCGTCAAAGTTTTTACATTCCATTATGTTCTGTGAGATGGAACCTTTGTATTTTATTAATTACTAACTCAAAAATTTCAACATTTAAAAAATAACACCACACAGGCATTAATAAACACCTAATGGATCAGATTATGTAAAAAACTCAATTTTGAGCAAAAATTGAGATAGAACCTTATAATTCTAACGTCACGATATGCAGAAAGCCCAGCCTGTACCTTGGATGAGGGGCAGGTAGAGATGGTACTGTACCTTGGATGAGGGGCAGGTAGAGGTGGTACTGTACCTTGGATGAGGGGCAGGTAGAGATGGTACTGGTCGATCTCTCCGCTGAACATGGCGAAGGCCTGCCGTTTCAGCAGCATGGGCTTCTGCTCGGCACTGGGGAACAGCTTCAGAGAGCTGCTCTGCATACCTGCAACACACACACCCAGTTAAAACACACACTAGTGACACACTACGGACACACATGCGCACACGCACACACATACACATACAAGCCCCTCTTTCTCTGTCGTATTGTATCATTCTGTATCCATGCTAGTGGCACTCTCTCTCTCACCACGCACACACACTTTCTCTATCGTATTCTGGCGTACCGTGACATACACTTGTGACATGTTAGCCCTCTATCCAATCAGAGACACTTTCAGTAGTCAAATGCATCCCACTCCAGTCTCTCCGCTCCTTCTCTGTAACACGTCATCAGTGTTTCATACACTTCATTCTGACCTCTCTGTCACTTCATAGCTTCACGAACTCTCTCTCACCTCCCTTACACATTGAACAACCCCTCTTCCGCCCCCCCCCCCCCACACTCACAACCTTCTTACACATCCCCCATTTCCAACTTTTTAAAAAAGAGGTTGGGGAGACTTGACTCACTCATGAGGTCTTTGAACATGGTCTTCTCATGGGTCAGCAGGTGGTCTATGATGGACCTCCAGCTGCAGGAGACACAGGAGTGGAACACACCAGTTAGTACTGGTAAGCAAACTGGCTAGTAGTCGCTCTATTGGTAGAGGGCTGCAAGGGAATTTTTCCTGGCTACATAGTATACAGGTTTTTTACTTTTGCCTGCTCGCGGCTCTGTCAGTATTGATTGATTGATTGACTGATTGACTGAACATTTTCATTGTGTGCAGCGCATTGAGTTGCATCTTGTAAGAAATGCGCTATACAAATACAATTTGATTTGATTTGATTTGAGTTATGAGTCAACATATTAGCCTGACGATATCAACACAGAATGTTTCATGATTGAACGAGGGGCCCCCACATTGAATGAATGAATGAATGAAAACCTTTATTGTCCCCAATGGGGAAATGTTGTTGTCAAACAGCTTAGTAGGGCAGACAGAAAACATTCAATAAATAAATAAATAAAACAGTGCAGGCTCAATAAGTAAGTAAACAGTGCAAGATAAAGTGCTCAAGTGCATGTATAGTCCAAGTAGCAGTCTTAACCAGTGATGTGAATAACGGCGTTAAAATAAACGGCGTTACTAACGGCGTTATTTTTTCCAGTAACGGGTAATCTAATTGATTATTATTTCCATCGTTATAACGCTGTTACCGTTACCGGTAATTCAATGCTGCGCGTTACTAGTTACTACTGAAGCTTCTCATTGTCATCCGACCTCAGTCACAGCTGCAAAGGTGTTCTTTGTTTGTTTGTTGGGGAGGGGAGGGGCGAGACAACCGTGCAAGTGATCATGATTGGCTATGGTAGAGAACATTTCATGGTAAGCCAACCATAGTTCAGTGTTGTGCGGATGTTTCTACACACAAACCACACGCGCGCACAGCACCACACTCAAACTATCAGAGAGATACATGCAGCAATGGCGAGTCCCGAGTGTTCTGAGGTGAACGTGGCGTTTTCACGGTGGAAGTACAGGCACTATTTCAACCTCATTGAGGTAAAATGTAAAAACGTACATGATGTGTACTTTATGTCCCGGGGCTAAATGTTTGTCCACGTCCGTTGTAAGCAACTCTAACCTAATGAAGTCAATATGTCTACCAGTTGTGGTCTGTTGAAGTGCACTACATATGAAAAGTTCCCTGCTGAAACCTGCTCAGAAAAAAAATTCAAAATTATTTTCTTCCTGATAGGGACACTTTGGTCCCCTAGATGGCACATTTATCTTCTAATCTGGCAGTGGGTAAGCTTTTTTTTGGCTGACTGACCTTAACTTGTCAGCTCTTCTACACCACGGCTAGCCTTCTGCACCATGGTAAAAAGTAAAAAAAGTACAAAAAAAGTAAAAAAAAAACGCAATAGTTACTTTCCCTAGTAACTAGTTACTTTTATAATAAAGTAATGTTAGCTAGGGTTAAATGCTATATTCTAATTCAGCCTGGTTGTAAAGCAGGTAATGCTAACCCAGCGCTAGTTCAACAGACCGTAGTAGACTTCAGACACAAAGAGGCACAGAGTCAAAAGAGCTCAGTTTTCTTGCGCAAGGAGAGCGATTCAGAGAGACCGTGTTAAGGGCCAGTCAAAGTCGATCTGAATCTTTCACTCTTCCAAGTCAGCCTTTATTGTAACACGAATGGAAAAGGGGGAGGGCAGTTTTCATGGGAAAGCACCGCGTTAGTATAAACAGTTTCATGGGAAAGCAGCTTAACATAAACAGTTTCATTGGAATGTACAGCTTAACATATACAGTTTCATGGAAAAGTACAGCTTAACATATACAGTTTCATGGAATGCACAGCCCAACACAAACAGCCTCATGGGAATGCACCTTAACATAAACAGTTTCATTGCTGGGCCCCTCGGACAACACAATGTCAGAAAGTGGAGGCCCGATAAGGAGTGGAAAGATGAGCAAGAGTCTGGGAATGCATTCTTAAAAATAAAAAAAGGAAGTCAAGTGTGAACACGGCCTTACTGGGTGGTACAGCAGGCGTCCATGGTGAAGAAGAGGGGGTCCATGTAGAGCTCGAAGGCCTCTTTCCTCCAGGCCCTCTTGGTGTAGGCGTACCCACTCAGACTGCTCAGGAGCTGGGCCCCCGCGCCGAAGCTGGGCATGTTGTGGGCGCTGGGGGGAAGAGAGACTCTGGTTGGTTAATAAAGTCACATGATGTCATTGGCCTGATTCTAACTGAACCTAGGGGTGTGTGTGTGTGTGTGTGTGTGTGTGTGTGTCTGGCTGTGAATGTATACATGCATCCCTGTCTAAGAGACTGTGCATCTCAACATTAGCCTGTGTGTGTGTGTGTGTGTGTGTGTGTGTGTGTGTGTGTGTGTGTGTGTGTGTGGGGGGGTGTGTCTGTGTGTGTGTGCGGGGGTATGTGGGTGTGTGTGTGTGGGTGTGTGTGTGTGTGTGTGGGTGTGTGTCGATGTGTGTGGGTGTGTGTGTGTGTGTGTGTGTGTGTGTGTGTGTCTGGCTGTGAATGTATACATAGTATTCCAGTTGTCAGGTCAGTTATTCGGTTGTTAAGTCGTGACGTGTTTCCGGGTCCAACGTTGGCTGAGGCGCTCTCTTCGAAATGCCTCAGTAATAATAATAATTCATTATATTTGTATAGCGCTTTTCCGAGGCTCAAAGACGCTGACAAATATGGGGAAAAACGGGAAAGTGCTGCTGTGTCCCTTGTTGTATGAATAGATCCCAAAACTATTGAACTATCTCTGAACTACCCTAAACGGAGATAGAACCTTATGATTCTAAGCTCACGATTAGCTGATGATAAGAGTCATATTTAAACCGCCAGGTTGAGCTCGTCTCAGTGACGAGGGAGGAGGGGCTCCTGGGACCAGGGTGGTATTATATTATGTTGTCATGGTTACCTGTGGTTCTTCAGGTAAGGGAAGACATAGTACATGAGGCGGGAGATGAGCGGCACGGCCTTCTCCTTCTCGTCGCTGCGGTACACCATGTCCAGCAGGGGGGCGAGGACCTGACCAGGGAGGGAGGGTCAGACACACACACACACGCGCACGCGCACACACACACACACACACACACACGCACGCACGCACGCACGCACACACTCTTTCTATCACTCTCCCACACACATGCATGTTCTTTCTATCACTCTTCCAAACACACACACACACACACACACTCTTTCTATCATTCTTCCAAACACACACCCACACATAAACACACACACACACACACACACACACACACACACACACACACACTCCATACCTCTGCCAGGAGCGCCAGGGCCTGAACACTGTACACAGAGGGCGCTGAGGAGGAGACCATGGTGCTGGTCTGAGCTACTGAGTCTGGAACACACACATTTTAAATGCTTTGATTATGTCCACATACAGTACATGTACAATTCTAAAGGACATAAATACTAACAGTGCATTTTGATATCATGGAAACAATCTGTTACAGTAATGCTGGGCCAACAACCAGTTCTGCCACACACAGGATGTTATTCACACCAGATGATACCAGTGGGTTGACTGATACAGTATCACTACTGTAAAACAGACAGTCTCCAGCTTATGGGTACAGGAAGCACCGCCACACACACACACACACACACACACACACACACACACACACACACAGAGAGAGAGAGAGAGACATGAACACACACACACACACACACACACAGAGAGAGAGAGAGAGAGAGAGAGAGAGAGAGAGAGAGACATGAACACACACACACACACAGAGAGAGAGAGACATGAACACACACACACACACACACACACACACAGAGAGAGAGAGAGAGAGAGAGAGAGAGAGACATGAACACACACACACACAGAGAGAGAGAGAGACATGAACACACACACACACACACACACAGAGAGAGAGAGACACGTGTTGGGTTGGTTCTGGGCTTAAATGCTATATTCTGTTCAGCTTGGTTGTAAAGCAAGCCATGCTAACCCATCGCTAGTTCAAACAGACCGTAGTAGACTTTAAACAACAAAGAGACACGGAATCAATCATGATTATTATTTACTTGCAAGGAGGACGAATATAAGGCCTCTCCTGAGAGAGAGACCCCATATTCATACTAATCTCTCCTCCTGTTAGCCAGTTCTTTTATTCTCATACAGAATGCAAAGGAGGAGGCAGTTTGTGATCCTATCAGTCTCCTAGAAAAGGGGGGTGGTGTTCAGAACGAATCATTAACAGACGTGGCCGTGAGCGACCAAAACATGTCCTCGAAAAGTGACATGGAAATCCGATAAGCAGGGGAGAGAAGGGGCGAGCCGACCATCTCTGCCCTGGTTGGCCCAGGGACAATAACACGAGGGGTAATGGGTGAGGAAAAGTTCATAAACAGAGTCCAGAGTACAAGGGTGTACAAGGTTCACACAATCATTAACAGAGCCCAGAGACAGGCTGTACAAAGTTTACACAGTGATACACAGAATTATATAGAGTATCCTGTTTTAACCTTATTTAACATTATGAAAACATTTTCAAACCTATCACATGAACACACACACACACACACACACACACAGAGAGAGAGAGAGAGACATGAACACACACACACACACACACACATAGAGAGAGAGAGAGAGAGACATGAACACACACACACACACACACACAGAGAGAGAGAGAGAGACATGAACACACACACACACACACACACACAGAGAGACATGAACACACACACACACACACACACACACAGAGAGAGAGACATGAACACACACACACACACAGAGAGAGAGAGAGAGAGAGAGAGAGAGAGAGAGAGAGAGAGAGGAGAGAGAGAGAGAGAGAGAGAGAGAGACATGAACACACACACATTTTAATCATTTATTTCTGTCCACATAGAAACAAGTATACAGGGACACAAATACTGAAGGCACAGATGGGATGCATTCACAAACAGACATGGACAATGTCTTTCACATACAACAGGACAAGACTCACGGGTACAAGTAACACCGTCTCCGCCATATTTGGCGGCTGCCAATAATCGCAGAGACAGAGCAATACTTGCTGAGCCTTTTTGCTTCTCCCTTGGACATTCCCAGTAGACGTAGTCCTCTGACAACCAATCTGTGCACATGTCCAAGACTGCCAAATATAAAGACTAATAGCGTACACCTATAGCCTAGCTCTGAGATGGTGTCTACAAGCTGCTGGTATTTCATGACCTTAGTCATGAAGGCTTCCTCTAGGCTTATATCAAAGGTGCATGCTACCTCTAATACAGACACCTCTCTGGACTCTTCATTAACAACAACAACATCTGGTGTGTTAGCAGACAACTGTGAAAAGTGACATTGGTCATTACAGAAATTGAACATAGATGCATTGACACAAGCATGTGTATACATTTTCACTGTAACTGGGAAGTGGAGTGATATGTCCTTTACTATTAGGCTCACAATTCTGTCATGACGTGCTATATACATTCCTTTGTAAACATAACAGCCATTCAAGATATGTGAAAGTGTTTCTGTAACCTGTTCTGTTGTGTGGTGCAAGCAATGAGGAACCTGAGTGGAGGGAAACCAAATAGAGAGGTTGAGTCTGGTAGGAAGGACTTGTAATCTGGCCTTGGTTGTGAATATGACAATGTCCTCATCGAGTGCAGTGTTTTTTAGAAAAGAACACACACACACACACACACACACACACACACACACACACAGAGAGAGAGAGACATGAACACACACACACACACACACACACACACACACAGAGAGAGAGAGAGACATGAACACACACACACACACACACACACACACACACACACACACACAGAGAGAGAGACATGAACACACACACACACACACACACACACACACACAGAGAGAGAGAGAGAGAGACATGAACACAGAGAGAGAGAGAGAGAGAGAGAGAGAGAGAGAGAGAGAGAGAGAGAGAGAGAGAGAGAGAGAGAGACATGAACACACACACACACACAGAGACATGGGGACAGACACTGGTTGTTAAGCATGAATATGAATATGAATATGTATGAGGTTCTTGTCTCCGGGGGAGGGGGGGAGGGCAGCCACAGGCCTGTAGCCTGTGGGGGGGGGGGGCTGGGGAGGGCAGGCTGGGTTGCCATGGTAACAGGGGTGGGTAGGCGGCACCTCTCCCAGAATGATCTGGACCATTGAGTTGGGGTTGCTGGGGGGGGGGGGGGGGGTGAACAGAGCTAGGTTTCCATGGCTACAGTAAAGGTCTCGTCTCTCGGTGCACTCTAGGGTTTGGGGTTGCTATGGTTACCACTGACTTCTGCTGCCCTGATGATTCGGTGGGGGGGGGGGGCACCTGTGGATCTGCTTGATTGGCCTGATTCTAACTGAACCTAGGTGTGTGTGTGTGTGTGTGTGTGTGTGTGTGTGTGTGTGTGAGTGTGTGTGTGTGTGTGTGTGTGTGTGTGTGTGTGTGTGAGTGTGTGTGTGTGTGAGTGTGTGAGTGTGTGTGTGTGTCTGGCTGTGAATGTATACATGCATACCTGTCTAAGAGACTGTGCATCTCAACATTAGCCTGTTTTTGTGTGTGTGTGTGTGTGTGTGTGTGTGTGTGTGTGTTAGGTTTGAATGATGTTTTCATAATGTTAAATGATATAAATGTTTTAAAGAGGACACATTTTGTCCTATTTTGTGATGTAGGCTCCAACCTTGTGCTGGTTTGTGTGGTTTCACAAGCTGGATGCTTGTGAACAGCGGTGGGTCTCCAATCCGGCCCCTTTCGACTTCAACAACAAGTACGTCCCAGGTGTGCAGAATGTCATCTCATACTGTCTGAGCAGAGCCCCTTTGATCAAGCACCAGCCGTATTATCAGAGAGCCCTACCAGTCCCTAGTTAAGGACGCAGAGGCAGTCCAACATGGAGCAGCCCAAGACGCCTTCCACCTGTCCGTGAACACTCTGGTCATCTCGGGACATGGTGAAATCAAACACCTGGCCATATCACCTCTGATGGAGTAGCAGCCGTCCTCTCTGTTCACAAAGAATGGGAGCCCTGTTCTCAAGATAGAGCAGCTTGAACAGAGGCAGTAAGCAGCATGTTCTACCTGCACTCTCACAGAATGCTTCCAGCCTTTAATCAAGCAGAGTTCAAGAGGAAGCAGGGAGAAGACATACCCATATCTAGAGCCATCTACTACGTCTAGAGGAAGCTGCCAGTGACAAGCTGCCGCACAAACATACAAGCTCACCCACTGTCCATTCCTTATCTTCTGTCACAGCTGGGTAGTTTAACTTCCTGACATTGTGTTGAGAGGGGCCCAGCTTTTGTTTGTGTTGGGCTGTACATTCCCATGAAACTGCTTATGTTAAACATTCCCAGGTTACTGTTTATGCCAACGCTGTACTTGTCCATAAAACCCCCTCCCCCTACCCATGTGTGTTCCTCACGAGGCTGGCCCCCCCCTGTATGTGTGTCTTTCTGTGTTGGGAATAAAAGACTGGCTCGGAGGAGGAAAGATTAGTGTGAATCTGGGGTCTCTCTCGCAGGAGAGGCCTGAGATTCATTCTCCTTGCAAGAAAATAAGAATCATGATTGAATCCGGGTCTCTTTGTTGTTTAAAGTCTACTACGGTCTGTTTGAACTAGCGATGGGTTAGCATGGCCTGCTTTACAACCAGGCTGATCAGAATATAGCATTTAACCCTATTAGAACCGAACAGTGTGTGCGTGTGTGTGTGCGTGTGCGTATGTGCGTGGTATCCATGGTTACCGTAGAGGTCCAGCTCCGTGTCCGGGTCGTCGGGCTCCTCCGTCTCACACACCACCTGAGGCTGAACTTTGACCTCCAGGTTGCGGCTGAGCCAGCTGGTCTGCTCCAGGGACGACCCCGCGACCCCGCCCACCGCCTCCAAGATACGCTGGGCCACCTCCTGGAGGGTCGCCATGGGAACCAGATCAACCAATCAACAACCAGTGTTACACCAGGGACTGAACCTCACCCTCTTTATTATTTGATTACCTACCCTCCTTATGGTAACCATGGATACCATGCACGCACACACACGCACGCACGCACACGCACGCGCGCACGTGCACACACACATACACACACACACACAGGCTGATGTTGAGATGCACAGTCTCTTAGACAGGTATGCATGTATACATTCACAGCCAGACACACACCCCCACACACACACACACACCCACACACACATACATACACACACACACACACACACACACACACACACACACACACACACCCCCCACCACCCCACACACACACACACACACACATGACAGTGGCGTACCTGCATGTCTCTCGTGTCCTTCTTGTTGTCCAGGTTGGGGAGGCGGTTGACAAAGTCATTGAGGATCCTGTGAGAGAGCGTCATAGATCAGAGTAGCGTGAGCTTAGAATGATAAGGTTCTATCTTAGAATGATATGGTTCTATCTTAGAATGATAAGGTTCTATCTCCGTTTAGAATGATAAGGTTCTATCTCCGTTTAGAATGATAAGGTTCTATCTCCGTTTAGAATGATAAGGTTCTATCTCCGTTTAGAATGATAAGGTTCTATCTCCGTTTAGAATGATAAGGTTCTATCTCCGTTTAGGGCAGTTCAGAGATATTGAGCGTCAAAGTTGAAGATGGGAACCTTTGTATTTTATTAATTACTAACTAACAAATGTAAAAAATAATAATAATAACACCACACAGGCGTTAATAAACACCTAATGGATCAGATTATGTAAAAAACAAAATGTTGACAAAAATGGAGATAGAACCTTATAATTCTAACGTCACGCTGTGATTATGATCGTAGCATTATTATAAAGCCGGTTCATTCTCAGGGGGTTGTAACGTCACTGTGCTCGGGAGAGGGATGTGGTGAAGCAGGGGAGGCTGGTGGAGGTAGAAATCGGAGGACAGACTCATTGTAATGCAT
>NC_137677.1:65091394-65098708 GCF_963989245.1 Nansenia antarctica
GGAGGGATAGGAATCAATCTATTGAGGATTTTGTGATCTTAAATGCGTTGTGTCATCTCCATAGATCTTAGTGTGCAGCATACACGAATTGACAGGGAATAGATATCCAAACACGGGTCGTAATGAGTACGATAAGATTTATTTAGCCAATAGCAACTAGCTTCGTCAGCAGAGTACAACATTAGACAACCTCTTCTGGGATACAGACAGATTTAAATACCTTTCATGTTATCACAGATGTTACGCAGTAAGTTAAATCACCCTCTCTGGCGCCTACAACACCCAAGGTCTTAAGACAACACCCCTGAATCTGCCTATTTGTAGCGTCACTGCTAACAGTCAATATCATCCTGACCTTAGCAGTGACGTAGCCTGATACTCTGGTTACTAGAGAGAGAGAAGAGAGAATGTGTGTGTGTGTGTGTGTGTGTGTGTGTGTGTGTGAGTGACATGAGAATATATGTTTTAGAAAACCCCATTAGATCCAACAGTATGTACCTTGTCTCTGTGCAGCAGGGCCTGGCAGACGATGTCCTCACAGACGGCGGGGGACGGGGCCAGGCAGTGCAGGCGGTAGAAGAGCTCCACGCAGGAGATGTGCTGCTCCTGCCGCTCCGTGTCCAGCTGACCCCACAGCACCTGGGCCACCCGCTGGGGGCGCAAGAGGTCAAGGGTCAAGAAGGGAAGGAGGGCGACTCAAGGTATGTGAGGATATTAGGCAGCGGTGTCATGTCGTGACGTTAGAATTATAAGGTTCTATCTCCATTTTTGTCAAAATTGAGTTTTTTACATAATCTGATCCATTAGGTGTTTATTAATGCCTGTGTGGTGTTATTTTTAAAATGTTGACATTTTTGAGTTAGTAATTCATAAAATACAAAGGTTCCATCTCACAGAACATAATGGAATGTAAAAACTTTGACGCTCAATATCTCTGAACTGCCCTAAACGGAGATAGAACCTTATCATTCTAAACGGAGATAGAACCTTATCATTCTAAACAGAGATAGAACCTTATCATTCTGAACGGAGATAGAACCTTATCATTCTAAACGGAGATAGAACCTTATCATTCTAAACGGAGATAGAACCTTATCATTCTAAACAGAGATAGAACCTTATCATTCTAAACGGAGATAGAACCTTATCATTCTAAACGGAGATAGAACCTTATCATTCTAAACGGAGATAGAACCTTATCATTCTAAACGGAGATAGAACCTTATCATTCTAAACGGAGATAGAACCTTATCATTCTAAACGGAGATAGAACCTTATCATTCTCTTTTTTTTTTTTTTTTTTTTTTTTTTTTTTCAGATTTTATCCCTTTTTCACCCAATTTGGTAGCCAATTTAACCCAACTTAGCATCCAATTATCCCCTGCCTATTGCATAGGATCCGCCGCACGACCCCGTGGCCGGCAGTCCCAGAGGAGGGCGCCAGGCAGACTAGGCTGACTGGCTCCTCGAGCCCAGTACCGTTATTCCGGCACCCAGGGGGCGGTGTTGCGCGACGGATCCTGGTCCAGAAATACTCCTATACCCCCCTCGGAAGCGGCCGGCCAATATGCCGCTTCCCGTGTGCCTCGGCCATATCTGGATCTGGCGAGCCGGGATACGAACCCCGGCCCCGGTGGGCAGCATGCACTAGCGGCCAGTGCGTAGACCGCTACACCACCGCGGGGCTTCATTTTAAGCTCCTCCTGAGACATCTACTACCCCTCAGCACTGCGTCTCCTAAAGACACCCGCTTTTCCCCTCTACTGTGTCCCCTAAGACTTCTATTGCCCCCCTTGTACTGTTTCTCTGTTTCTCCAGTGTAAAAAAAAAAAAAAAAACTAGGTTTAGAAGAAGGTGATAGAAGAAGGTTTTTCCTTCTATCAATGGCCCCGGGCCTGAGCTGGATTACTCTTCCTGCTACGACTGGTGGATTGATGATTCACTTGCTTTAGTATTCAAATGTATCGATTGTAAGTCGCTATGGAATAAGGCGTCTGCTAAACGGCAAAAATGTAAATGTAACAAGGCCGCCCCGCCCTTTCCCTGACCTGGTAGAAGTCGGTTCCCTCCTCGATGGCGTGGAGCAGCGCCGGGGCGATGGGCGGGACGGTGACCATCTGAAGCCTCCCGCTCAGGGGGTTGGAGTCACACGCCTGGTAGCGGCGGTTCTTGTCCTGGATGACCAGCGCCAGCGACTGGGAGTGGTTGATCAGCTCCAGCAGGGAGGACAGCGCCGTGTGCTGGACGTGGTAGTCCCTGGACAAGCAGCACAGCGTCATCAAGGACCTCAGCCACACGGGCAGGCTGTCCACGTCACTGCCTGAGGGAGGGAGTGGACAGGGGGAGAGACAGAGAGAGAGGGAGAGAGGGGGAGAGAGAGAGGGAGAGAGAGAGAGAGACAGAGAGAATGAGAGAGAGAATGAGAGAGAGAATGAGAGAGAGGGGGAGAGAGGGGGAGAGAGAGAGAGGGAGAGAGAGAGAGAGGGAGAGAGAGAGAGAGAGAATGAGAGAGAGGGGGAGAGAGGGAGAATGAGAGAGAGAGAGAAGGGGGGAGAGGGGGAGAGAGAGAATGAGAGAGAGGGGGAGAGAGAGAAAGAGAGACTTGTTGAGTAAAAAATAACAACAACAAAAAACACACAAAGTGGTGACGTTAGAATTATAAAGGTTCTATCTCCATTTTTGTCAACATTTAGTTTTTTTACATAATCTGATCCATTAGGTGTTTATTAATGCCTGTGTGGTGTTATTTTTTAAATGTTGACATTTTTTAGTTAGTAATTCATAAAATACAAAGGTTCCATCTCACAGAACATAATGGAATGTAAAAACTTTGACGCTCAATATCTCTGAACTGCCCTAAACGGAGATAGAACCTTATCATTCTAAACGGAGATAGAACCTTATCATTCTAAACTCACGAAGTGATGGTTTTGGTCACTTTCTGTATAGAAACAGAAGTAACACCTCTCTTATATGTTGCTTGGTTTAGGGGTGTGTAGTGTTAAGACCCAACTCTGTGGACTATGGTTAACTATCATACTGTAATAGAGATGTGTAGCTTAAACTGTTAGACGTGTGTGTCACAGCAGTGGAAGCAGAAATCAACGCAAGGAATGGATTAAACACTGTCTGTTTGATACCGTTCCTAATTCCGTTCCGTGAGTTTACCATGAATCTACAATGAGCCTCCCATTTCTACCTCCCCCAGCCTCCCCCGATGTTCTACCTCCCCCAGCCTCCCCTGGTGTTCTACCTCCCCCAGCCTCCCCTGGTGTTCTACCTCCTCCAGCCTCCCCTGGTGTTCTACCTCCCCCAGCCTCCCCTGGTGTTCTACCTCCCCCAGCCTCCCCCGATGTTCTACCTCCCCCAGCCTCCCCTGGTGTTCTACCTCCCCCAGCCTCCCCTGGTGTTCTACCTCCTCCAGCCTCCCCTGGTGTTCTACCTCCCCCAGCCTCCCCTGGTGTTCTACCTCCTCCAGCCTCCCCTGGTGTTCTACCTCCTCCAGCCTCCCCTGGTGTTCTACCTCCCCCAGCCTCCCCTGGTGTTCTACCTCCTCCAGCCTCCCCTGGTGTTCTACCTCCCCCAGCCTCCCCTGGTGTTCTACCTCCTCCAGCCTCCCCCGATGTTCTACCTCCCCCAGCCTCCCCTGGTGTTCTACCTCCCCCAGCCTCCCCTGGTGTTCTACCTCCTCCAGCCTCCCCCCCTGGTGTGTGGAGGCGTGGCCAGCCAGCCTCACCTACCTGGATGGTTAAACATGTCGGCGTAGAGCGCCTTGCCCTCCTCCTCGCTGAGGTAAACAGGGAAGGTGGTACACTCCAGCAGCAGGTGGCAGACCGCCGTGAACGCCTGACGACACGCCTCCGAGATCTCTGCCCTGCTCCGCGGCATGTAGCCCTCGCCCCAGCCCAGGCCCCCCCTCCTCTTCTCCGGGGAGGGCTCGGAGGGAGGAGGAGGGGGGGGGTCGGGGTCAGATAGGGTGCGGGGTTTCAGCTTGTTAGGGGTGAAGAAGTCGGCCAGCTTGTCTTTGATCTGGGGCATGGTGATCTGAGCGCCGTCCCCCCGGACCCCGAGACCCCCGAACGAGGCCTTCCGACTGGGGGAGACGGCAGGGGGGGGTGTGGGGGGGGGCGGCGCTACCTGCTCCTCCTGGACCACCTGGACCTCCTCCACCTGAACCAGCAGGTACCTGATAGATAGGGGGGGGGAGAGAGAGAGAGAGAGAGAGAGAGAGAGAGAGAGGGGGGGGGAGAGAGAGGGGGAGAGAGGGAGAGAGAGGGAGAGACAGGGGGAGGGAGGGGGAGGGAGAGGGAGAGAGAGAGAGAGAGAGGGAGGGAGAGAGGGGGAGGGAGGGAGAGGGAGGGAGAGGGAGAGAGAGAGAGGGAGGAAGAGAGAGAGGGAGGGAGAGAGATGAAGAGTCCTCTATGAGCATCAGCATCCCCCAGTCAGAAACAGGACATATGGAGGTTTGCATTACCAGTTAGACAGAGGGGATGAATAAACACCTTAATTCAATGCAGTTAAAGTAAATATCCTTCATTGGAACCAACCTGTCCCAGAAACCTGTTCCCATGAGTGAGATACACACACACACACACATACACACACGCACACATACACACACACACTCACACGCACACACACACACAAAGAAACATTGTTCACGTTGAACACAATTGTTTGGAAGGACGGGTGAGAGAGAGAGAGAGAGAGAGAGAGAAGGGATGACATGCAGGATAATGTCCGCGGCCGGAATCGAACCGGGAACCCCTGCGGTTACGTGGTCGGCGCTTAGTGTGTTAAGCCACCAAGCCCCCGATGACTAGATGTTTAGATGTCTAGATGTTTAGATGTCTAGATGTCTAGATGTCTAGATGTTTAGATGTTTAGATGTCTAGATGTTTAGATGTTTAGATGTCTAGATGTTTAGATGTCTAGATGTCTAGATGTTTAGATGTTTAGATGTCTAGATGTTTAGATGTTTAGATGTCTAGATGTCTAGATGTTTAGGTGTCTAGATGTTTAGGTGTCTAGATGTCTAGATGTCTAGGTGTTTAGATGTTTAGGTGTTTAGATGTTTGGATGTTTGACGTGAGTGACGGACGTACGTACGTCTTACCTGGTGGTGATGAAGGCCAGGATGTCCAGCAGACACTGGGTCATGGTGTCAACGCTGCCCCCCTTCCTCCACACGCCCTCCCCCTCCCTGCACATCCCCGGCCCCCCCTCCTCCCCCTCCTCCCCCCCCGGCACGGTCCCGGTCTCTGGGAGGAGGTGCAGCTCAGAGGGAGAGGCGCTGACGCCCAATCCGCTGTCTTCAGATCTGAGCGGCGGGAAAACAACAACACCCTCCACGGGTTCCACCTCCTCCTGTCTCGCGTCGCCGTTCAGCTCCGGCTGCTCTGCGTGGGGTTCGGTGTCGTCGTCGTCGTCGTCGCCGTGGTGACCGTCGCCGTGGTGACCGTTGACCTGGCCGTTCTCCCGGTGACCCCTCTCCTCCACCTCCTCCTCCTCCTCATCCTTCTCTTCTTTGTCGTTGTCCTCTTGCGCTTGTTGTAGCTCCTCCTCCTGTGTGTGTGACTCCGCCTCCATGTCCATATAAGCCACGGGCATCTGGATCTTGCTGAGCACCTTGAAGCAGGCGCGCAGGCCCTGCGTGAGCTCTGATAGGTCCAGATTGGTCATGTGGGTGCGGAGCGCCCGCAGCATGCAGCCCAACATCTCAGGCAGGAACTGAGACTGGATGTCGGCGTGGAGCTCCTATTGGACGAAGACAAGGACCAATCAGAAAGGTCTCATTTGTGACAGTCTAAAAACACACCTTTTCACAACGGCTTACTTGGTTTGATCTCCTGTATTTTGTTTGTTGTTATATCTGATTTTGCTGTTTTTATCTAATTTTGCTTTGTTGATTTTAATGTTTTGATATGTGGTTTTAAACTGTCTTGTAAGGTGTCCTTGAGAGCCTTGAAAGGCGCACAGAAATAACATTTATTATTATTATTTGATTGATTGATTTGGGTGATTTGGGTAAAAAGTACCCAAGGCAGTACATCCCAGAGGATAGCAGGTAAAAGTGTATTCTTTCCAATGTGTTCCTCGTTGGTAGACAAGAACAACAAAGACAAGAACACAAAAACTAAGAAAAGAAAGAAATCACTGAGACTGCCAATGGCCCCGGGCCTGAGCTGGATTACTCTTCCTGCTACGACTGGTGGATTGATGATTCACTTGCTTAGTCAAATGTATTGATTGTAAGTCGCTTTGGAATAAGGCGTCTGCTAAATGGCAAAAATGTAAAAAATGTCAAATGTAAATGAGAACATACAAGAACAATACACCAAGAAACATACAAAGAACATTCAAGATACCATCTGAACGTATGGGAGTATGTATTTAGTTATTTGTGTGTGTGTGTGTGTGTGTGTGTGTGTGTGTGTGTGTGTGTGTGTGTGTGTGAGCGTGTGTCTCTGTGCTTTTGGATATGTGACACGGTCCCATTGCAGCCCCTGGTAAAAAGGGCCGCAATGTCGGCAATCCTCAAGTGCTTTTAGTTTTAGTTTTATTGTTTTCCGTTTTTTTTGCATATTAAGAGCCCACTCGATATAAAAACTACAGTTTTTTAGGATCACAAAATATTTATAATTTGTGAGTTGGATTCACTGTCTTGTCTGCCGTAGGCTACTGGTAAGTGATACATGGCTTGTAAACAAACTTTTGTTTAAAAGCAAGGATTGTGTGATCATCTAATGATGTGTAGTTATGTGTTTCTAGCATGTTGATGTTCTATCAGCATGTTGTGATGTGCTAACCACTGGTTAGATGTTCATAGCCATGTTCCTTTGTAGAGCTAACCAGCTAGCAGCAGCTGTTGTGCGTGTGTTTTGATTCAGAGCATGTTTCTCTGCTATTTAGTTTGAGGTGAACCAACATTCAAATAAGCAGATTATCTTCAGATGTATGACATCATCTTATCTTCAGATGTATGACATCATTTGAAAGCTTAACAATCTGCACTTTCATAATCTGAAAAAATGACCATGCCTATTTGAGGACTTTGTAACCAGATCCTGTCAAATATGTATGTGTGTGTGTGTGTGTGTGTGTGTGTGTGTGTGTGTGTGTGAGAGTGTGTGTGAGAGTGTGTGTGAGAGTGTGTGTGTGTGAGTGTGTGTGTGTGTGTGTGTGTGTGTGTGTGTGTGTGTGTGTGTGTGTGTGTGTGTGTGTGTGTGTGTGTGTGTGTGTGTGTGTGTGTGTGTGTGTGTGTGTGTGTGTACCAGGGGGATCACGTCCAGTAGGAATATGATGAGGGTGGAC
>NC_137677.1:65108908-65141408 GCF_963989245.1 Nansenia antarctica
GGTGGAGGGCAGGACTGACTGGCACTTGTGTTGTGAAGCAGGAGGCCTAGTCTGCGTATGTGACAATCAGGGGAGGCTGGTGGAGGTAGACATGGGAGGACGGGGGAGGCTGGGGGAGGTAGACATGGGAGGACAGGGGAGGCTGGTGGAGGTAGACATGGGAGGACAGGGGAGGCTGGTGGAGGTAGACATGGGAGGACAGGGGAGGCTGGTGGAGGTAGACATGGGAGGACAGGGGAGGCTGGTGGAGGTAGACATGGGAGGACAGGGGAGGCTGGTGGGGGTAGACATGGGAGGACAGGGGAGGCTGGTGGAGGTAGACATGGGAGGACAGGGGAGGCTGGTGGGGGTAGACATGGGAGGACAGGGGAGGCTGGTGGGGGTAGACATGGGAGGACGGGCCGATGTCTACCTCCACCAACCTCCCCTGGTGACCACCACTCACTAATAGCTTACTGAGTCATACATTTTGTGACGTTAGAATTATAAGGTTCTATCTCCATTTGTGTCCAAATGTAGTTTTTTACATAATCTGATCCATTAGGTGTTTATTAATGCCTGTGTGGTGTTATTTTTAAAATGTTGAAATTGTTTAGTTAGTAATTAATAAAATACAAAGGTTCCATCTCACAAAACATAATGGAATGTAAAAACTTTGACGCTCAATATCTCTGAACTACCCTAAACGGAGATAGAACCTTGTCATTCTAAACGGAGATAGAACCTTATCATTCTAAACGGAGATAGAACCTTATCATTCTAAACGGAGATAGAACCTTATCATTCTAAACGGAGATAGAACCTTATCATTCTAAACGGAGATAGAATCTTATCATTCTAAACGGAGATAGAACCTTATCATTCTAAACGGAGATAGAACCTTATCATTCTAAACGGAGATAGAACCTTATCATTCTAAACGGAGATAGAACCTTATCATTCTAAACGGAGATAGAACCTTATCATTCTAAACGGAGATAGAATCTTATCATTCTAAACGGAGATAGAACCTTATCATTCTAAACGGAGATAGAACCTTATCATTCTAAACGGAGATAGAACCTTATCATTCTAAACTCACAATTTATAGTGAACACTGCCAACCGTTTAGGATGGTTAGAAGACACATCAAATGTATCATGTTACAAAATATAAGAATACCCTAAATGTACAGTAACAGTCCAGACTTTTGACTGGTACGACAGCAAAATAAACTACAAAATAGGCCTACTGCTGGTACCGAAAATTTTATTTGATTAAAATACATGTATTTTGTATTATCAAATACAAAATACAAAGCAATGAGCAATGTCTTCAGGAAGACACACGTACAGTACTGTCATGCTCTCCTCCTTCAAACAATCCCTAAAAACGTATCTTTTTAAACATTATTTTAATCTTTAACAATTGTTATTGTTGTTTTACTTTTTATTTATCTACCTATTCTTATTCTCTCCATGGAATGATAACTGACAAAAAGTGCTATACAAAAAAAATACATTATTATTATTATTATTACTATTATGAATGAGAGTTTTAAGACCTTTATACGACGTTAATGTAATGTATTACCAATATCATGGCGAAATTTTACCAGAAATGTTCAACAATAAAAGTTAGACAAAGTTTCACATCCATATTCCAGCCCACACGTGTGTGTGTGTGTGTGTGTGTGTGTGTGTGTGTGTGTGTGTGTGCATGTGTGCTCTCTTAGAATGAACAGAAACTAGTAAGGTCTCGCATCATCTAATGTTTTTCACGTAACCAGCGGGGTATGACCAGAGGACTTCTCACATGGATGTCACAGACGTAAACCGTTATACCAAGAGGACATCCTCCTCGTACCAAGGCTACATCTAGGCTTAGGGTTAGGGTTAGTACCAAGGCTACATCTAGGCTTAGGGTCAGGGTTAGTACCAAGGCTACATCTAGGCTTAGGGTCAGGGTTAGTACCAAGGCTACATCTAGGCTTAGGGTCAGGGTTAGGGTTAGGGTTAGGGTTAGGGTTAGTACCAAGGCTACATCTAGGGTTAGGGTTAGGCTCAGCACCAGGCAGGGTGACCTCATCATACCACCTCCTACATTACAACAGTTGTTGTATTTTAAATACAGAAATACAGTTTACAGTTCCTACAACTCTCTAAAGCAGTATGGTGTCACAAAATACATTGAATTTATATCGAAGACTCGACCAGGCCAGCCAAATACCAGTGACAAAATACTCCAAAGTAATATGGATGTTACGGTACATGTAGGGTTAGGGTTAGGGTGACTTGGTACATGCTGGCATGTCTAACCCTAACCCTAACCTTAACCCTAGCACCTAACCCTAACCCTAACCTTAACCCTAACCTTAACCCTAGCACCTAACCCTAACCTTAACCCTAACCTTAACCCTAACCCTAGCACCTAACCCTAACCCTAACCTTAACCCTAACCTTAACCCTAGCACCTAACCCTAACCTTAACCCTAAACTTAACCCTAATACCTAACCCTAACCCTACCCCTAATCCTAACCCTAACCCTAACCTTAACCCTAACCCTAGCACCTAACCCTACCCCTAATCCTAACCCTACCTTAACCCTAACCTTAACCCTAGCACCTAACCCTAACCTTAACCCTAACCCTAACCCTAACCTTAACCCTAGCACCTAACCCTAACCTTAATCCTAACCCTAACCTTAACCCTAGCACCTAACCCTAACCCTAACCCTAACCCTAACCCCTAACACTAACCCTACCCCTACCCCTAACCCTAACCTTACCCCTACCCCTAACCCTAGCACCTAACCCTAACGTTAACCCTAACCTTAACCCTAACCTTAACCCTAACCCTAATCCTACCCCTAACCTTAACCCTAGCCCTAGCCCTAACCTTAACCCTAACCCTAACCCTAACCTTAACCCTAACCCTAGTTTTCCCACATGTACCATAACCATAACATATATATGGTTCTTCTGATAGCTCCACTCTCACGTCACACCTTCTCTCCCAGGTGGAGGATGGTGAACCAGACAGACAGACAGACACCTACCCGCTGTACAACCGCATTGGTTTGAATAGGCAAACTAGACAACAAGATATATATTTGGAAATGCTGGAGATTAAAAAGGGGGGCAGCTCATTGGCATCTCGTTACATACATGGCATGGCGCAGGTAAACATGAATAACATGAAAGAAAGGTGCATCAATGACTCACCTACTGCGAAACACACAAGATCAGACCAGATCAGATCAAGATCAATCGCATCCAACAAACGGAGACAAACAATATCTATTCTATCCAATGCACTCTGTCCTGTGTTGTCCTGTTTTTGCATTTGTATTTGTTTTTGTTTTTGTTCATGTATACATGTGAAAAAAGCATAAATCCACCTACTGTAATGCCAAAACAAGGGACTTGACTTGGTTAAAACGGTTTTTCGTGCAGCATCCGTATGGGCCACCGCCAGGGAAGATAGATAGCCTGGACAGTACCTGGACCCTTGAGATAGCAGATATCTATCTATCTATCTCTTCATCTCTTCATCTCTTCATGTCTTCATGTCTTCATCTTCAACACAGACAGAAGCTCAGCGCAGCGCAGCGGGGTGGAATCCCCGAAATCAGCTGATTCAGAGAGAGAGAGAGGAGGGAGAGAGAGGGAGGGAGAGCGCACTTCCTGAGGGGGGGGGGGGGATGACAACCTGTCATATGATCCTAAGATAAATATTCACAACGTCAATACTTTAAAAGCCGAGAGCTATAATACATACTGTAGTCAACTACGAGTGGAGGTAATTGAGGCATAACCAGTTCTGCGTTCATAAAGGAGTTGTTCCTCCAGCCCCCCCCCCCCCCCCCCGGGCGTTGGTACACTCCAGGATGTGCATGTTTACTAACCTCTCACTTTGCTGTGACATTTCTGTCCAAAGCAGCTGAGTGTCTGTCTGTTTGCAAAACATGATACAGATATATTTTCTTTCCTCTCTCTCGTTTCTGTATGTGTACTCAATGTATGTATGTGTAATCGAGTACTCATTAACCTTGCATTTTCCATTGTTTAATTTAATCATAGACACTAGGATCACAACCACTATCAATCACATGTTAAAGTGCTCTCAAGCTAATACCCCCCACCTCCCCCATGTATTGACCCAGAAGAATAACAGTAGGTGCAAAGTAAAAAGAGTAGAATTCAACAACCGTCACACAATTACAAAGAAAGACCCCCCCCCCCCCCCCCTACACAAATGCATGTTGCTTAACCTGGTGTTATGGCGACACCTAGTGGTACATGGCTGCCATTGTATTGTGGCGAATGTTATCGCCTGGTTACGCGTTACAGCCAGCTAGCTAGAATGATATGGTTCTATCTCCGTTTAGAATGATAAGGTTCTATCTCCGTTTAGAATGATAAGGTTCTATCTCCGTTTAGAATGATAAGGTTCTATCTCCGTTTAGAATGATAAGGTTCTATCTCCGTTTAGAATGAT
Source organism: Nansenia antarctica (assembly GCF_963989245.1). Lineage (NCBI taxonomy): Eukaryota > Metazoa > Chordata > Actinopteri > Argentiniformes > Microstomatidae > Nansenia > Nansenia antarctica. Next base: position 65,113,388 of record NC_137677.1, read on the forward strand.
AAGGTTCTATCTCCGTTTAGGGCAGTTCAGAGATATTGAGCGTCAAAGTTTTTACATTCCATTAATATTTTGTGAGATGGAACCTTTGTATTTTATTAATTACTAACTAAAAAATTTCAACATTTTAAAAATAACACCACACAGGCATTAATAAACACCTAATGGATCAGATTATGTCAATTTTGACAAAAATGGAGATAGAACCTTATAATTCTAACGTCACGTGCTGTTATGTTCACTACTGTTGTTCATTGTGTTGTAGTTGTTCATTGATTGGCCGCTTGGCCACAACTGATTTGCATATTAGCGGCCCCAAAGGATTATGGGCAATGTACATTCTATGTACGTTTTATGGGTCTTGATTGATTGATTGATTGACAACTTTATTAGAAGATTTGCAGGAGTAGGTACATGAAAGTACATATTACATACAAGGTCAACTAACAGGATAAAAACCCAAGAAAGCCACTGGCTTATTTCAATTGGGGTCCTTGATTCTCAATTCATCGTTACATGTAAGACAGACAGAAAAAAACTAGTACTATCTACAAGATAATACAGACAAATAACTAGTACTATCTACAAGATAAACATACATCCATCATGGGAAGAACAATATAACAAAACATTAGGTATGTACAGCGGGTAGGACAGGTGGGGACATACACCACAGGTGGGGGCGGGGGACAAAACACAAAGTATGTACAGTGGGTAGTTCGGGTCTTTTAATCTGATTTTTGATTTAGAGGGTCCAGTTACGGATTGCAACCTCCTGTAAATGTTTTTTGAGAGTGGTTTTGAAGGTGGGCAGTGTTTTGCACTCCTTTAAGATTATAGGAAGGGCGTTCCACATTTTTACTGCATAGTTTGCAAACGAGTTTAACCCCTTGTTTGTGGTGCAACGCGGTTGAACGTGGTTCGTGGAGCTTCCTCTGGTATTGTATGTGTGGACGTTGTTCACTTTTTGGAAGTATGTTGACAGGTACTTGGGTGTCTTTGTGGTGTAGCGTATCTTGAAGACCAGGCCCAGTGCAAGCTGCTGCACTCTGTCAACTACTCGTAGCCAATCAAGGCTCAAAAAATGAGCAGCGGTTAGATGTGTCCTAGGGTTGAGGCCTAGCAAAAGCCTAACCAGTTTATTTTGGGCTGTCTGGAGTCTTGTTTTTTGGGCCTTTGTGGTTCTATAGTACCATGATGTTACGGCATAGTCGAAGTGACATTGAATGAGAGCTCCTGATAGGGTCCTCAGTGTGTTTTTACTGACAAGTGAGGATATCCTGTACAAGAATCTAGTTCTATGGTTCACTTTTTTGATTACTTTTGCTGCCATTTTATCTCCGGAAAGATTTGCCTCTAAGATGGAGCCCAGGTATGTAATATCCTCTTTTCTTGTGATATTAATGTTACCCACTTTTATTTTGAAATTTACAGCCTTTCTGAGTTTAGATGGGGATCCGTATAGGATGGTTTCAGTTTTACCTAGGTGTATTGATCAAACCATTGGTCAAACCGTAGCTGGGTCGTACAGGGGGAAGTATGGGGTAGTTAGAGTTTAATGAGTTAACCCCAAGCCTTTGACCTCTGCCCCATGTCTGACCCCACCACCAGGCATGGAGGCATGGATAATTTCCTCTGAAATGTCACTGATTTAAAGGTTGATGAGTGCCCCCGCTGTCAACATCATGAGACAATAAAGACAGTTCCACCTGTACTCCATCCCATCCAAGTGAAAGAGGCATGGAGTGTCCTGGGGATTGATCTCATTGGTCCACTTCCCACCACTGCAAAGGGCAAAAGGTAGCTACTGAATGTTGGGCAGAAGTATGTGTGACCCCACTACCGGAGCCCGCGGCACGTACAGAGAGAACGGGAAGGACATTCCCAGAGGCAGAGAGAACAGGAAAGACATTCCCAGAGGCAGAGAGAACAGGAAGGACGTTCCCAGAGGCAGAGAGAACAGGAAAGACGTTCCCAGAGGCAGAGAGAACAGGAAGGACGTTCCCAGAGGCAGAGAGAACAGGAAGGACGTTCCCAGAGGCAGAGAGAACAGGAAAGACATTCCCAGAGGCAGAGAGAACAGGAAGGACATTCCCAGAGGCAGAGAGAACAGGAAGGACGTTCCCAGAGGCAGAGAGAACAGGAAGGACGTTCCCAGAGGCAGAGAGAACAGGCAGGACGTTCCCAGAGGCAGAGAGAACAGGAAAGACATTCCCAGAGGCAGAGAGAACAGGAAGGTCGTTCCCAGAGGCAGAGAGAACAGGAAAGACATTCCAAGAGGCAGAGAGAACAGGAAGGACGTTCCCAGAGGCAGAGAGAACAGGAAGGACGTTCCCAGAGGCAGAGAGAACAGGAAGGACATTCCCAGAGGCAGAGAGAACAGGAAGGACATTCCCAGAGGCAGAGAGAACAGGAAGGTCGTTCCCAGAGGCAGAGAGAACAGGAAGGACGTTCCCAGAGGCAGAGAGAACAGGAAGGACGTTCCCAGAGGCAGAGAGAACAGGAAAGACATTCCCAGAGGCAGAGAGAACAGGAAGGACATTCCCAGAGGCAGAGAGAACAGGAAGGACGTTCCCAGAGGCAGAGAGAACAGGAAGGACGTTCCCAGAGGCAGAGAGAACAGGCAGGACGTTCCCAGAGGCAGAGAGAACAGGAAAGACATTCCCAGAGGCAGAGAGAACAGGAAAGACATTCCCAGAGGCAGAGAGAACAGGAAAGACATTCCCAGAGGCAGAGAGAACAGGAAGGACGTTCCCAGAGGCAGAGAGAACAGGCAGGACGTTCCCAGAGGCAGAGAGAACAGGAAAGACATTCCCAGAGGCAGAGAGAACCGGAAAGACATTCCCAGAGGCAGAGAGAACAGGAAAGACATTCCCAGAGGCAGAGAGAACAGGAAGGACGTTCCCAGAGGCAGAGAGAACAGGAAGGACATTCCCAGAGGCAGAGAGAACAGGCAGGACGTTCCCAGAGGCAGAGAGAACAGGAAAGACATTCCCAGAGGCAGAGAGAACAGGAAGGTCGTTCCCAGAGGCAGAGAGAACAGGAAGGACGTTCCCAGAGGCAGAGAGAACAGGAAGGACATTCCCAGAGGCAGAGAGAACAGGAATGTCGTTCCCAGAGGCAGAGAGAACAGGAAGGACGTTCCCAGAGGAAGAGAGAACAGGAAGGACGTTCCCAGAGGCAGAGAGAACATGAAGGACGTTCCCAGAGGCAGAGAGAGGCAAACTGAGGTGGACCCGAGAGGGGGCCCTGGTCTTCATTGAGTGGATGGACACGAAGGTCGTGTCTGTCTGCTCCACTCTCCATCCTGCTTATACAGTTGAATGAATGAAAGCTTTATTTCGAACATGTGAAAAAAGAAATAGTTATAACAACAAAAAACAAAAAAAACAAAACAAAACAAAAAACACTATTTACTTAACATGTCCGAAAAGGAGTAGGAAGAAGCATAATCTTATTTAATCCTACCCCTTCTCCAATACTCAGAGATTAATAATTAATAATCTACAGTTGACTTCAATATCAGTTGGTGACATGATCCCGAGAAAGGTGAAGGAAGGTAACATCTGGTCGGTGAAAGACGTGCCATGCCCCACCCCCATCAAGGCATATAATAACTTCATGGGCGGAGTTGATCTGTCAGATCAGCTCACAGGGTACTACTCAACCCATGGTAGAGCCGGCCGGTTCTGTCGCACAATGTTCCTGCACTTTGTAGATATTGCTACAACAAATGCCTACATCATGCACTGCGAAATCTGTGAGAGGAGAACGCCCAAAGAAACCCCCATGTCCCACAAGGACTTCATCACTGAGCTTGTGGCCGGCCTGTGTGGGGTGGAGGTCACAGGAGTTCCCACTCCCACCAACAGGAACGCTCAGCATATTCCTGTGCCCACTGCCACGCCCTAAGAGCTTGCAGAAAACCCAGAGCAAGAAGTACACCATGGGGCGCAAGGTGTGCAGGCTCTGTGCAACAAAAGGTGAGAGGAAAGACACTTCCTGGAAGTGCAACGCATGCAATGTGGCCCTCTGCCTCAGTGTCGACAGGAACTGTTTCTTTGAATACCACACCTCAGGTTGACATGTCCTCCTGTCCTCCTGACTCACTCTGTCCAGTCCAGCTATCTGAGAGACACTGCACCTGCTTTACAGTCTGTAGACTATAAATAAAATACAATTTTGCTAATCTGATTTTGTTTATTTCTTGGGAATATAGTATGCAGAGTCCAGTGTACAGCATGTACAGTTGAAATATTGTCAGGTCACATATAGCAGTCACTAATTGTCAGGTCAAATATAGCAAGTCCTCACACTCAGAGAATGCACATATTATGTAGATCTCTAATTGTAGACATGGTCTGTTGTTGAACAAGTGAAGAAAGGCACTGCTAAAAAGAGGTAAAAAAACACCTATGGTTATTACATGTTACATGTCAAAATAAGATGGTATATAGCTTGGTTTATCTTTATTTGACATCTGTATGTTCATACATACAACCTGTGGGTGCATTTGCACCCTTCCATAGGCTTGATTATCACATTCACATTTTTCAAGTACAAAAAACACACAAAATGTAAAACCCGATTTTGAAATTCTTATTATGGTATAAATAATATACAATATGGTGACAATACAGTAAGTCATAATCAAAAACTGAATGTCAGATCAGGTAGCTGAACATGGCATGGTACCATGTTATTAATGTGGTATATGAGGTCAAAATCCTAAGTATGACAAAAATGGCTCAAATAGCCCCAGCCCTCTAAGGGTTAACCCATGCCTTTGACCTCCTCCCCATCGTCTGACCCCGCTGCCTCCCCCCTGGGTAGACTGGAGGATCTCCTGTCCCAAGCACAGGTCCAGGCTCTGTCTCGTGACCTGGTTGATTGACTGAGGAGTCTGATGTTAGAACACAAACATCTCTCTGTACCATGTGGGAGCTGGCAGAAGTCTGTCAGACTCTGTGCTGTTAAAATATACACGGCAAGGATAAGTTACAAGGGGGCTCTGTCCCTTAGAGCTGATCTACTCTCTGCGCTTTCGCTGAGGAGTCGGTGGGTGAAGCGTCTGTCGGCTCCTTTCCTCGTGCCTGGTCTCCAAGAGCAGCTCACAGATGTAAAACCAGAACCATGAACCTGTTTGTGAGGACCATGGGTCCAGCAAGTCATGGACACTATCTCTCTGGAGTCAGAGTTGCCCAAGGAGCCAGGCAGGGAGGGTGACGTCCCTGGGTGAGATGATTGACGGCTGTCAGCCCTGTCACATATTCCCCCCCACCCTCTTTGGTACCAGTGGGTCCAAGTTTGACTTCTCTTTGTAAAGATTACGACTGTTGTCTGTCATCTGTATACATACACAGTCTTCTCTTATACGCAATATGTATTATGGTGTCTTACCAATTCCATTTTTTACAGACCTGTCATTGCCATGTTATTTTGTTTTGTAATACTTGTTTCTTTCACAGCGGCGCTCCAAGAGCAACAGGAAGGACAGCCAAATGTTAAATGGACGGCACTTATATAGCGCCTTATTCCAAAGTGCTTGACAACGGCCTCTCATTCACCCATTCACACACACATTCACACACCAATGGCAGCAAGCTACCATGCAAGGCGCCGGCCGGTCCGCTCATTGGGAGCAATTTGGGGTTCAGTGTCTTGCCCAAGGACATTTCGACATGTGATCAGCCGGGGCTCGAACCTCCGATCTGCCGACCTTGCAAACATTAGATGGCGGCTCTACCTCCTGTACCACAGCCGCGATATGAGGTCAACTACATTAATCATCTAAGAAACAATATTACTACAAGCATCAATCCAGTATTAGCCACAATGTAATCCTTGTGAAACATGAATTCTGTGTTGCGTATTTAAGTTCATGTAATCTCTCGCCCTCTCTCTTTCTCTAGCGGCCCTCTTCAGAAGGCCAGCGTCAGCTGTCAACAAGGGCCTGTGTAACCAGTGGTGTAGTCTAGTGTTTTCTAGTGGGTATACTGTGATCTTACCCTCCCAGCCTCATATCGTTCATTTCGGAACGGCATAAAAATACATCTGCGCTCCCTGTCTAACGTTATATATATGTTACGGTACATGTGGGAATACGGTACATGTGGGAAAACTAGGGTTAGGGTTAGGTGCTAGGGTGCTATGGTTAAGGTTAGGATTAGGGTTAGAATTAGGGTTCGACATGCCAGCATGTACCAAGTCATCCTAGCACCTAACCCTAACCCTAGTTTTCCCACATGTACCGTATTCCCACATGTACTGTAACATACAGATGCAACTAAAAAAAGTTGAATATCGTGCAAAAGTTCATTCATTTCAGTAATTCAACTTAAATGGTTAAACTTAAATATTATATAGACTCATTGCATTGTACATGCATGATTATACTTTTCAGAGGGCTGACATTTCTGTATTTAAAATCCTTTTCTTATTGATTTCATGTCATATAAAAAGATTCTGAGATATTTAATTTGGGGTTTTCATAAGCTGTAAGCCATAATCATCAAATGTATAACAAATAAAGGCTTTAAATATCTCGCTTTGCATGTAATGAGTTTATATAATATCTAAGTTTAACCCTTTAAGTTGAATTACTGAAATAAATGAACTTTTGCACGATATTCAAATTTTTTGAGTTGCACCTGTATATATCTAAATTACATGTTATAAGGCTGATCATTATGTGGGTCCATGCGGAGGGTGAAACATAGAACACCATTACTCACCACTAAGTGGCGGTATATCCATTCTGACCCTGCTACAGGGAGCAACACACACACACACACACACACACACACACACACACACACACAGACACAGACACGCACACAAAGCACAGCCAAGTAGCTTGTTTACCTTCATGTCTCACATCATGTAGGATGTAAGTGGTGTAAGCAGAGGTGACATTAACATGGAACAGTCTAAAGAGCGTTGTCCCTGACAGGCCAAGATACCTGAAACTCACAGAGTACCAGACTACTAAAGCACGAACCCCAGACAAAAGAGACATTCAAAGTGTATGTTACAGAATATTTTATTATGAACAAGTAGACAGGGTTTTTACGCTGTAGCGTTATAGAGATGCCAGGAAGCAGTGGTCTCTGGTTGGGTGGGGGGGCCAGGCCAGGACAAGGGACTTAGTTATCTCGGATGATCTTGGTCAGTTTCGTGATCTTTGTCTTGGTGGACATGTCCACGTACTTGTCCCCGATGCTGACGATCATACCGCCCAGGATGGCAGAGTCAGACTAGGAAGAGAGAGAGAAGACAGGTTGGAAACAAGACAACCGTAGGCTGTGTACGAACCCTGTGCAAGGCTACGTACAGTACAGTTCAGTTCAGTTCACCTGCCCCAGTTCAAATACATTCTCATTAAACAGGATGCGTTGTGCCAGCGCCGGATTAATAAACATATTCATGACGCTTCAAAGCCGTTCATAATGAATATCAGGAGTCAAAACAGCATGTACATTGGCACGTATGAAAAAGCCAACACAGACATTTCAATAAAGAGACCACAGACTTTGTTGAACAGGTCATCCTTCCCTTCACCTTGAACCAGTGTGTGTGTGTGTGTGTGTGTGTGTGTGTGTGTGTGTGTGTGTGTGTGTGTGAACCAGTGTTGTTCAAGGACCAGGAAGGATAATCCGTAAAACAAAGCGTGTGGTCCATTTATTGAAATGTCTGTATGCAGGGTTCCCACACCTCAAATCAAATTCAAGCACCTTTCAAGACTCAATTCCCTCAAATTCAAGGACCCAACACGGCATAGTTTTTGAGACAGATGTAGATGAGAATTTATATACCGGTAATAAGAACTATCCGCTCACAAACAATTAAAAAGAGAGGCTTGACTGTGTGAACACTAGATGGTCTCTTGCCTTCTTTTTCTTTTTTTGAGAGAGAGAGAGAGAGAGAGAGAGAGAGAGAGAGAGAGAGAGAGAGAGAGAGAGAGAGAGAGAGAGAGAGAGAAGGGAATTCAAGCACTTTCAATGACCCATGTCTATTTTCAAAAACTTTTAAGGCCTGATTTTTTTTTCTCTCAAATTCACAAACTTTCAAGGATTTCTCAAGGACCCGTGGGAACCCTGTGTGGGGGTTTTATGAACGGAAAACAAAGAGGGAGAGCTGAAGACGAAGATCACAGAACACAAGAGCAACATGAGGAAGTTAGGAGTCATGGTGTCACGTCTACCATGGCCTGACACTTGGCATACTTCATGGCTAGTTTATGTCGTCTTAAGGTCAGCGTATACAGGAATCTTGAGGTTAATTTGAAAGTGACAGTTGGATCTAAGTGACAGTTGGATCTAAGTGACAGTTGACACTAGAACAGCCGTGTCTATGTTACCTACTCAGGGTATATACGGGAATCTTGAGGTTAATTTCAAAATTCAAAAAATTCAAGACCTCATAAAATCGTGATAAGACTTTTAAATACTTATTAAGGGTCTTGATTTTCCCAAAATTGATTCATCAACTTTTAATACTTTTCAAGACACCGTGGATACCCTGAAGGTAGATTCATAGCTTTCGGGGAATGACAGAAAGATCTGTACGCCGCCCCGCCCCCCGCCAGACAAAGTGTCCTCATTGAAAATCTCTGATTTCGCATGATTATACTTTTCAGAGGGCTGACATTTCTGTATTTAAAATCCTTTTCTTATTGAATTCATGTAATATTAAACATTTCTGAGATATTTAATTTGGGGTTTTCATAAGCTGTAAGCCATAATCATCAAATTTATAACAAATAAAGGCTTTAAATATCTCGCTTTGCATGTAATGAGTCTATACAATATCTAAGTTTAACCCTTTAAGTTGAATTACTGAAATAAATGAACTTTTGCACGATATTCTATTTTTTTTAGTTACACCTGTATATATATCAGAGAGGGGGGGCTAGGGATGGATTATTATTGCAGGAGGAGGTATTGGAAAAAGTGCTTGCAGATGGAGTGCCCTAGAGGCTTAAATTAGGAATTAGGAGTGACTGTCTTTTGTTCTCCAAAACACTCAATTTGATTTAATTCTATGGGGGTACCATAGTATTGTACATAATAGTAGTTTATAAACCAGTGACTGCTGTACATTCTCCAAACAGGTAAGGTAAGGTAAAAAGGTAAGGTAAGGTAAAAGCCAAAAAGCGTTTGTTCCCTGCTTCTTCTTCTTCGGCGTATGGGTAGTTGTTTTCCTCTCCACTCCACCAGGCTCGGGGCCGAGGGGCTACCCTTTTACCACCCCGAGACCTGGTTGAGGGGCTCACCCGGGCTATATTTCTGGACACCCCTCCAGAAGCTCCCTGCTGCTGAACTATGAACCAGAACTACAATAGTGAGTGTAGCGAATGCACGTTTCTTCAAGTATCCTTCTGACTGTGCTCCCTAAAGATATTTTGTTTTGTAGTGAGTCGAGCGCACCGATCCCCCTTTCCAGTGTATGTTCTCACCTTGGTCTCTAGTTTGATGGTCTCTCCCTTCGCCAGGAAGCCGTTCAGAGCGACCTTCAGATCTGCCAAGCTAGCCTCATCCAGGGGCTGTCACACACACACACACACACACACACACACACACACAGACACAATATACAATGAACACACAGGCCACATAGGGTGGTTCTCCACACTTACTCAGTGACAAATCTAAACTGTAAACACTTTAATTTGGGGTGCCACTATAAGAACTAATATACAGTATTGCTCTTGTATTGATAACTTGTATTGACAACCACAGTATGTGTGTGTGTGTGTGTGTGTGTGTGCGTGTGTGTGTGTGTGTGTGTGTGGGGGGCACTTCACCTGTGCGGTAGTGACTGAGCAGCTGACCTCCCCACGGTGAGCGCTCATCATTTTGCCAAATGCGCCGATGACAGCTTTGGTGATTGTCAGGCGACCGTTGTCTGCCAACACCTCTGTGTGGGGGAGAGCAAAAACAATTACTTTCCAGTCAGCCTTGGGTTGACCAGATTTGCACCACATTTCATTTGGAGCGGCAATTAAGTTTGACGTTCTTTCATGCATATTGGCACCCACACTACATACTGCTCCCTCCCTCCGTCCAGAATTTTGAATTGTGTTTGAACCCAGAGCACTTAAAACACCTGATAAACTGATCATTAATCCCATGGTCCTCAGGAATGGAGCTGAGAAACTTTGCCTCTCACATTCACAATGTGATTGTTTGGCCCGGGAGACTTACTGATGAGGTTAATGGTGATAGGGGAGAGGTTGGCCTTGTTCAGGGCGTCACCGAAGATCTTCAGCTTGAGGCTGCGCTTCACACACGGGTTCATCACGATGCTCGCCATCTTAGGGTCCTTAATCAGAAGCTGGTGGAGAGAAGAGGGAGGGAAACATTAGATAGATAGGTAGGTAGATAGATAGGTAGATAGATCATTTATTGATCCTTGAGGGGTAATTCAGATGGAGCCAGCCGGAGGAGGAGTTGTAGTGTTATTGCTGCATTAGGTGAAGGAGTAGAAGGTGAAGAATCTTCTTGTCAGTAATATGATGTAATGGATCAATCTATTGAGGATCTGTGATCTTAAATGTGTTGTGTCATCTCAGGGTAGATTAGGTGTGCAGCAGACACGATTTGACAAGGAATAGAATATCAACACGGGTCGGAATGAGTACTATAAGATTTATTTAGAACAGATCATAGCTTCTTCAGCACGTCCAGCATTCTGACTATCACACTCTGGCCCAGGATGGTTTAAATACCCTGGGAGTCAGATGAGCACTGGATCACCGTTGTTACATCGTCATAATCAACATCAGCCAGCCTGACGCCAGCCTGCAAGACACCCAAGGCCGGTGCTTAGTGCCGACTGCCAGTCAGACTGCCTGATGCAGAGACCATCTCCTAAACACGACAGACAACAGCTGAGTGTGATAGAGTAATGACGCACAGATTTATATTATAAAGAAATCCCACTAAGACCTAACAGTGAAATACTATCGGAATCTAACAAAGGTCAATATTATGAAGCCACAGATGGTGCTCAAGAGAAAGTCGTTTTATGATTTACCAAGGCTTTAATGAATGTGCAACGAATATTATGTGCAATATGACAACCCATGTGTACACAAGGTTCAGATATAGGAAAAGTTAGGATATTTATAGCATAGCATAGAGTACAGCACAGTGTTTTATTGTATAGTATAGTAGTATAGTAGATAGTGTACATAGCCTTTATTTATGTCAACCAGCTCTTTTCTCTTTTTTATTTTACCCTTGGCCCTCTTGTTTTTAGTCTTTTTTCCTAGCACCAGGGGAGCCCCCCCTCCTAAATTTCGTTGTATGGTACCTGTACTGTATTAATGACAATAAAGACCATTCATTCATTCATTCATTCATTCATTCAAGAGACTCAGGTAGAGAAAGGCTTGTGGTCTTTATTAGAGAGACGGCGACACAGACAGGTCGGCTGGAGGTTATAACTCACCGACACACGGCCCAGCTCCTGCTCCACTTTGTCCAGATTCTTCTGCTTGCTGGCGGCAGAGAACAGGGCTGTGGCGTAGCGGCCTTCGACCCCATAGACCTGGATGGGGGCCTAGAGGACAGCAAGAGGACATGTCATGAATATGATTGCATTATTACCATAGCAATGACATGTCATGAACTATCTTCCCAACTCTCGGCTATGTATGCTAACCTTTCACCAACAGAGAGCCTTATAAAAACAGCATACTTCCACTAGTATTTTTCCAACATGACCATGATTGAAATCAGTAGCACTGACAATTGCAGCTTGTTGCAGATCCTTAGAATCGTAGTAGGTCAAGATAGAAAACAAACCTACTCAACGACTCATCTTGCAGGTCTGACATGACCTTACCTTGATCAGCCTGGAGGCTGGCCGCACCAGAGAAGTGCTGAACTGACGCACCTGCTGAAAGAGAAGGAATGTCAGAAACACAACAGTGACGTTAATGCGTCAACCACATAGAGATAAAACAATTCTGTATCTTCTGTATCTTTTGGTGTCCACGGGCACGGTCATCATTTTTTTTTATTGATGCCCCTAATACATGGAACACTCTGCAGCAAACTCTCCGGTTGGAGGTCCTCCCCTCTGCCTCTACCTGCCAACTCCTGGTGCAAAAACTGTATTCTAATAATTGCAATTGTTTTTAGTTTTTTCTTTTTTTCCTTTAATCCTGTCTTGCTCACTATTCTATTGTACACTCGACGTCACTGTAAATGAGGGTGACCTCAGTGCCTATCGAGTTTTAAATAAAGGTTTGAAATTAAATTAAATGAAATGGTGTCCCACGGTCATCTACAACTCTTCCTGATAGAGGTCCTGTGGTCCTTCTGACAGCTGCTAACGCTACAGCTTCGGGTTTGTTAGCTAGATAACATTTGCTAATTCCAAAGTTATTTCTACCTAAAATATAACCCATAATGTTGCTAGCTGGCTGCTATATTTTGGAGGACACAAACGTTAACTCAAACAATGCAAAGAGACAAATGTTATGATAGATATCATATATATATATATATAAGACACATGTTATATGGTCGTTTTTGTCAAGTTCATGCGCGCACAGAAGGCCTGGTTGGCTGGTGTGTAAGTGCGTTTAAACAGCCTCTACAAAGCACGAACACATGTCACATGTCCAATAGAGGAACATCTATAACCTAATGTCATTCTGAATCAAACCCAGAGATGTAAGATGTTAGAACATTAGTGGTTTTTATAAAAGTCATACCTGCATCCCCAGTCCCAACGCTGCCATTTTCTCCTGTGACTGTGTGTAGGTCAAAATCGTCTGCGCATGGCTGCGCGGAAGAGATGCGCATAAATGTCCAACAACAACAATGCATTCTGGGAGGTGTAGTTTGTAGAGATGTAGTGGAAATGTACTTGCCCCCCCAGTTAAAAGTGAATGGAAATTTACAGTCCTAGAAGTCAGACAGGCTATTTATGTCGTCGATTTCGTCGATAGACATTGTCACATATAACCTCCTCTCGTGTTGCTACTTATTCTGTGAGATTCTCATAAAAATTGGATCTCATAAAAAATTGCATTTTAATTAAATACGCCCTTGAACTATTATCTTGAACGTGTGACGCTCGAGTCTTATTATGGATTCTTGCTCCAACTAATTCGCTTTATGATTGAAAGAAAAACAGAGAATAAAATAAATCGTCCAGCCTCCACGCAGTAGACCTACAATGCGTAATATTGTGCAAGAGCAAATAACTGTATAGCTCATTTTCATACATGTTACACCCACCATATAGGTCCCTGGCATAAGAATGACAGTTGAGAATGTACTTTAAATAGAAAATAGTTTTATTACATTAGTTCACAATCCAGGCCCACATTGACCTCTCTCCAAAGAATGATTGATGATGATTTTCTTTGACCTCTGTTGCAAAATACTCTCTGTATCCCAACTGTTAGGTGGTACCAAAGTTATTATGGTATGTATCACACGCTGTGTCATCAGCATTTGCATCCTGCCATGCTCTGTGGACAGATACCTGGCTGCTCTTACCGTGATAATGCAACTGCCTGCATGTAAAGTAGATAACATTGTCATCTGAGCGTACTGGGAAAACCACAAATAACTGCAACTGCCTAATATAATAGCTGTGTGTAGCAATTACACAAGCCACCAGTGTACGTGTACACCTATGCTATGCAATACTGTATGTCATCCTATTCGAATATTAACATATTAACATACGTTACTCATGTAATGTAAAATACACAAGCCGCCGGTCAGTGTACACCTAGGCTATGCAATACTGTACGCCAGGGGAGGCTGATGGTGGTAGAAAACGGAGGCTGGGCTCATTGTAATGCATGAAACACTGAAATGTGTTTGATACCATTTCTCATTACATTTCATGCATTACATTGAGCAATAAACCTCTGATTTCTACCTCGGCCAGCCTCCCCTTTTGTATGGGCAGTAGGTCAGGTGTATCCTGGGGAAGGGGCGTTGGGGTGTTGACCCCTGACCCCGGCCTCAAGCAATGATTCCCCAACTTTCCTGTCTGTCTGCACCGGCCTGATGATCATAGCAGAGAATAGAAGCTGTTCACTGACCTCCTCTCCAACCATCCAATCACATCCCATGCCTTTTCCTGCACCCTGTCACGTCAACACGTGTTTGATACCATTCCTTATTCCATTCCAATGCATCACATCATCACCTGATGTCCTCCGATTCCTACCTCCACCAGCCTCCCCCCTGACACATCATGTCATGCTTTAAACATCGCAGTGTTTCAGTCAACGAGACTGTACGTACACTATTCACAAAGTTTCCAACTAAACAACACAACGTCAGCATCAAAGGCATCCAGGCTACAGTTTAAATCCTCCAGACTCAATGAGCTGATACAGCTTTAGAAAGAACCAGAAGAAAAACTTTAAAGATTAACTAAAGATTAGTTTCTTCTGTTATTAGTAGGGCCACCCCCACAAATCAGATTAACCTACTGGAGTCCCCTGCCTGTCAGCTAATCAGACAACATGTGTTTTTTCTGGCCTTTTCCATTTCAGCAACAAGTTAAGTCGCCTTGCAAGACACCTGCGAGACTGACTGTCCTTGGGTGACTGAGGACAATAAAGGGAAGGTCTATGTATGATCCATGTCATCGGTTGCATGATCTACGCTTATGGAACTCTTAGAGTTGTGTGTGTGGGTCCAAAACCAAATAACTGTAAATAGAAAATGAGAATTAAGACAAAAATGGGCGTGAATGTTTTGAGCCCCTGGGCACTGGGCGTGTCGTACATAACACGTGGAGGATGAGGGCGGGAACCAGGAAAGATGCCGCTTATAAAGACCCGTAGCATCCGTCTCATTGTCGCATAGACAGACTGGAGGATTTTTAAGTCATATGATACAAAGACAAATTCATAAACGGTTAAAGAAAAAAGAAAAAAAAGAAAAATCACTAACCTGGAGGTAGTGGAAACCTACAGCCTCTCCCACCAGCAGCGCGCCTCTGGAAGACCCCCACACCGGAGAGAGAAAGGGACATTAACCGGCCAAGGAGGAAACGAATCCACATCCTTAATCCTCGCATGTTCTTTGAGGATTGACATTGTAATAACAGCCTTTTGACTGGGTTTTATTGATCCTAATCTGAATGGTGAGTTCAGCTCTTGTGCCGTTCGGTTGTGTTATAGGTCTTTGTTCTTGGTGTGACGTACGTCTAGGCTACAGAGCAGCTACGTGCATTTCTGGGATGTTTTTTAGAAGCAGTTTTAGTAGACTAGTATGAATTAGTAGACTTAGGATGCTATCATCATGACATCATGATTACTACACACACGCACCGTGTTAATAAAGAAGACATCTCATCTCAGAATGCGTCATCAGATCAGAGAGATTTTTTTTTTTTTTTTTTTACATGATCTCATATATTTGTTTTAGGGCATAATCTAGTTGCTTGAAATGATTCTTACAGTTATGTTATGTGGTGGGTGAATTGATCCAGTGCGTTAAATCGCAGACACGCTCCTCGCAAGTGCGCACCAGTAGACGCGCCTCTATCCTATGGCTGTTCATCCAGAAGGTTCCCTGGCTTACAGCGATGCGCGTCTGGGTTGGATGGTGATGGGGTTAGGGTTAGGGTAAGGGTTAGGTTGGATGGTGGGTTTAGGGTTAGGGTTAGGGTTAGGGTTTAGGGTTAGGGTTAGGGTTAGGGTTAGGGTTAGGTTGGATGGTGGGGGTTGGGGTTGACTCCACAGCCCCTATCCACGCCTCTCACCGGTATCAGGTCAAAAGGTCAGGTTAATCCCCTTGGCACCATCTCAATTATTAAAGGGATAGTTAGTTTCACAAGACAATTTGCTAATTTACTTTTTTCTGCGTAGCTAGTACCCAGAGTCTCAGATGCACTCATGGATAGAATGTGTCTGTGTCTGCGTGCAGTTTGGAGGTAGTTACAGGCTCTCAAAGAAAGTGATGCATTTCCTTGAATGAAATGAAAGTGCAATGAATTAAAGTCTGACATGAACAACCAGTTATCTCAATTCAAGATCAGGGAAGTAGACCCTCCGACTACAGAAAGCTGGTTGGTTGTCTGTGAGTCAAACAATCCTTTGACACATTGTATTGAGAATTGCTTTAGTCCTAGATATATACTTTTCCAAAATAGTGACTGTGAATGACAAAATGTCACCACTCTGTGCTTCCGTTCTGTGAGTCTTTTTTCTCCTCTCTCAAGAAAAGCCAGCAAAACGGATTAAATAATTGCATAGTAGCCTGTGCAATAGTAGAATTTGATCAATTCTTAATTGAATTGTGAGCTTTGCTTTGATTTCAGCCTCATTGTATTAGTTGTCGAGGGCAAAAGGTCCGTTCAGTTTAAGAGCCAGGGTCTGTCAGTGGCACTTCACAGCACTGAACACTGGATGAGAAGAACTAAAAAACAAAGGCTTCTTTCAGAGGGGGGTGGCGATGGGGCAGGGGGGTGGCGATGGGGCGGGGGGTGGCGATGGGGCGGGGGGCTGGGTCTCGGCCAGCACGTGGCGAGCTCTGAAATGGCTAAAATATGTAAACAATCAACGTGAAGAATGACTTCTGTGTGCCGGTAGACAAACAGGGTGATTGTTATTGGAGCATGCCGGTCGGATGGACCATAGAAGATCTTTGACTCTCTTTAAGGTGTCGAGGTTATTGTTATGGTCAGTTATGATAGCGGCAGAGAGGGTTGATGCAAGCTAAATTAAATTTAAATTATAAGATGACCGCTCTGATTTTCTCTTACTTTTACCTTCTCTTCTCTTTCTCTTCTCGTCTTCTATGTGGAAGATTTGTCAGGTGCCTTGGGGATACATAACATGAGCTACGGAGGTCGGGGAATGATGATGTTGATGACAATGCATGATGTTAGCCTACTTGTGATTATGATGATGTAATGAAGTAACATAAACTACTCTTTAGGCTTCTTTATATTTATAGTTTATTTAGTTTCTAGTTTATTTGAATTGATCATGCATTTTATTTTATCTGAAGTTTAACAACACACTGTACAGGACATGTAATACAAAAGTACAAGAAGACAAAGTCAAAATAAGTAAAAAAATAAAATACAGATGGCATAGAATCCATTTTCTTTTGTATATAAATAAAGTACATTGTGATGTTAGAATTATAAGGTTCTATCTCCATATCTGTCAAAATTGAGTTTTTTACATAATCTGATCCATTAGGTGTTTATTAATGCCTGTGTGGTGTTATTTTAAAAATGTTGACATTTTTGAGTTAGTAATTCATAAAATACAAAGGTTCCATCTCACAAAACATAATGGAATGTAAAAACTTTGACGCTCAATATCTCTGAACTACCCTAAACGGAGATAGAACCTTATCATTCTAAACGGAGATAGAACCTTATCATTCTAAACGGAGATAGAACCTTATCATTCTAAACGGAGATAGAACCTTATCATTCTAAACGGAGATAGAACCTTATCATTCTAAACGGAGATAGAACCTTATCATTCTAAACGGAGATAGAACCTTATCATTCTAAACGGAGATAGAACCTTATCATTCTAAACGGAGATAGAACCTTATCATTCTAAACGGAGATAGAACCTTATCATTCTAAACGGAGATAGAACCGTATCATTCTAAACGGAGATAGAACCTTATAATTCTAAACGGAGATAGAACCTTATCATTCTAAACGGAGATAGAACCTTATCATTCTAAACGGAGATAGAACCTTATCATTCTAAACGGAGATAGAACCTTATCATTCTAAACAGAGATAGAACCTTATCATTCTAAACGGAGATAGAACCTTATAATTCTAAACGGAGATAGAACCTTATCATTCTAAACGGAGATAGAACCTTATCATTCTAAACGGAGATGGAACCTTATCATTCTAAACGGAGATAGAACCTTATCATTCTAAACAGAGATAGAACCGTATCATTCTAAACAGAGATAGAACCGTATCATTCTAAACAGAGATAGAATCTTATCATTCTAAACGGAGATAGAACCTTATCATTCTAAACGGAGATAGAACCTTATCATTCTAAACAGAGATAGAACCTTATCATTCTAAACGGAGATAGAACCTTATCATTCTAAACGGAGATAGAACCTTATCATTCTAAACTGAGATAGAACCTTATCATTCTAAACGGAGATTGATTGAAAATTGATTGAAAACTTTATTAGAAGATTTGCAGAAGTAGGTACATGAAAGTACATATTACATACAAGGTCAACTAACAGGATAAAACCCCAAGAAAGCCACTGGCTTATTTCAATTGGGGTCCTTGATTCTCAATGATAGAACCTTATCATTCTAAACAGAGATAGAACCTTATCATTCTAAACGGAGATAGAACCTTCTCATTCTAAACGGAGATAGAACCTTATCATTCTAAACTCACAACATAACAAATACAAAACCTGTGAATGGAAGGGTGTGTTACAGTAAAGGGTCGCTGTGAGTTCAGTTCCCCCCCCAGGCTTACCCTGGTGGAGCGAGTATCAGTACTATGTGTTTGTGCAAATAAGTCTTTGCATGTAAAAAAAAAAAAAAACAACAACAGGGATGTACGGTTTAAGTGTGTAATGACAGCAGCTGGTGAAAGTGGAAAAACAACATGTCAGTAACCAATCAAAATGTTCTGACTTTTATTCTGAAAAATGTAAATAAATGTCAACGTTGTTGAAAATCAATGACACACATGTATGTGTGTCATTGATTTTAAACAATGTTGGAACATTTGGTCGGACTTGTTCCCACTTTCACCAGCTGCTGTCACATCTAAGAGGTACAACTCCCATGAGAAAGATGTGGCAAAAAAGTGTGTTTGTAGCCTGGGTTTGAAAGCTGAGACTGATTCCGCCTCCCTGACAGATTGGAAGACTAATTCAAAAGGCCCTGCCACCTGCCATGTGTTTGTTTAATTTGAGGAACCACAAGATACCCTGGTGCATTCTGGGATAGAGGTCCATGATTAAAAAAAAGTTATGCTTTTTTCCACAAGTTACGCACAATGACATCTCTTTTTAGAAATGACATTTTGGCAAATATTTGGATCTAAAAAAAGATATTTGAGAAATGATAAATTAGAATTTGGATTATGACTTTTCAGGCTTATAACCGACTCAGACTCAGACACCCCCTGTGGTGAAGCAAAAACAAAAAACCCCAGCATAAACATGTTTGTTTTTCCACAGTCTGAGTCAATAGACTTTTGGTTTAAAGAGACTCAACTTAATAACATTGTATAACATTGTAAGTATTCATTGTAACATTTAAAGGGACATGGCTCTCTTTTTGAGGTTATCATAGACTTAAAAGATTAGGCGATTAGAGAGAGAGAGAGAGAGAGAGAGAGAGAGAGAGAGAGAGAGAGAGAGAGAGAGAGAGAGAGAGAGAGAGTGAAAGTTACTGCAAAACATCATAATCAGAAATTGACTGAAGGCTTTAGTCCAGTAGTATCTTTATCCTTGTCATTTAACACATGCTAATCAAAGTTTAAACACTGTTGATGTATACAAAATAAACTGTCCTGGGGATATGTTGTGTCTTATGTACAGTAAATGCTGCTTAAAGATTTATATTTGTCAATCTATGTAACCACCATGCAACCCTTTCAGTTACCTCTGGCTTCTAAGTGCGTTCAATAAAGTCATTTGAACAACGTTCTTTCTGTGTTTTTATTTTCTGTCACTCTCAGAGGCTAAGTCTGAAGTTTTAGAGGCTCTGCATTAAGTGTGTGTCATGTCACTCTTCTTGCGCCCGTCCAGTTACGCCTCTAATCAGGTTTTTTTGTTCCCTTTGTCTTTGCTGTCTTGCAGGAATGTTCTAGACTCTAGACTTTACTTTGACCAGACAGACGCCTGCAGCCATTTACTAGACCAGACTAGAACGTCCTCAGTGCCGGTGGATTACCCCCCCCGAACGCACACACACCTAGTGAATTTGACCTGACCGTGGATACCACATCTTCCATCCAGCCAGACAGCAAAACCAAAGGATATAACGTTTTTCTAATAACTCAATTTAAGTTAAAACCTTGTCTTTGTTTTTTTGCAAAAGGTTCCAAATAGTTTTCAAAACAGTGGTTCTGTTAAAGCACAACACACGATCACGATGAAGGTGAGTCCGGGGATGGAGGTAGCCGACGTTGCTGTAGTGGTACTGTACTTTATCCTGGTGCTGTGCATCGGGTTCTTTGCCATGTGGAAGGCCAATCGTAGCACGGTGAGTGGCTACTTTCTGGCCGGACGCTCCATGACATGGTTGGTGATCGGAGCGTCGCTGTTTGTCAGCAACATCGGCAGCGAACACTTCATAGGCCTGGCGGGATCAGGCGCGGCTAGCGGCTTCGCTGTGGGAGCGTGGGAGTTTAACGCCCTTCTGCTGCTGCAGCTGCTCGGCTGGGTGTTCATCCCCGTGTACATCCACTCAGGGGTCTACACCATGCCGGAGTACCTGTCCAAACGCTATGGGGGTAACCGGTTGAAAGTGTACTTTGCTGTGTTGTCTGTGTTGCTCTACATCTTCACTAAGCTGTCCGTGGACTTGTACGCCGGGGCGATCTTCATTCAGGAGTCGCTCGGCTGGAACATCTACTTATCCATCATCCTGCTCATCGCCATGACCGCGGTGCTTACGGTCACCGGCGGTCTGGTCGCGGTCATGTACACGGACACGCTCCAGGCCGTACTGATGATCGGCGGCGCCCTCAGCCTGACTGTAGTCAGCCTGCTCAAAGTGGGGGGGCTGGAGGGCGTACGGACCAAGTACATGCAGGCGGTCCCCAACGTGACGGCCATTCTGGCGAGCGGGAACTTCTCCTACTCGCCCTCGTGCCGCATCGAGCCCAAGCCCGACTCCCTGCGCCTCCTCCGGGGCCCGCTGGACGAGGACATCCCCTGGCCCGGCTTCCTTCTGGGTCAGACGCCGGCCTCCATCTGGTACTGGTGCGCCGACCAGGTCATTGTCCAGAGGGTGCTGGCCGCTAAGAACATCGCCCACGCCAAAGGCGCTACGCTCATGGCCGGCCTCCTGAAGGTCCTGCCCATGTTCATCATCGTCATCCCCGGTATGATCTCCCGCATCTTGTTTCCAGACGAGATCGCCTGCATCGGGCCGGAGCACTGCCTGGCCGTGTGCGGCTCCAAGGCGGGCTGTTCCAACATCGCGTACCCGCGCCTGGTCATGTCTGTGATGCCCGTGGGCCTGCGGGGGTTGATGATGGCTGTGATGATCGCAGCGCTCATGAGCGACCTGGACTCCATCTTTAACAGCGCCAGCACCATCTTCACCCTGGACATCTACCAGAGTGCCAGGCGGGCCGCGTCCCAGCGAGAGTTACTGATCGTGGGCCGGCTGTTTGTCGTGTTCATGGTGGTCATTAGCATCGCTTGGGTCCCTGTCATCATCGAAATGCAAGGAGGCCAGATGTACCTCTACATCCAGGAAGTCGCCGGCTACTTGACCCCGCCCATCGCCGCCCTCTTCCTGCTAGGCGTGTTCTTTAAGCGCTGCAACGAGAAAGGGGCGTTCTGGGGGGGCATGACGGGATTCGTTCTCGGTACCACGCGGCTCGTCCTGGCGTTCGTTTACCGGGAGCCGCCCTGCGACCAGCCTGACGACAGGCCGGCCTTCATCACGAGTGTGCACTACATGTACGTGGCCGCGGCGCTGTTCTGGCTGACGGGTCTGGTGGCCGTCGTCGTTAGTCTCCTTACGCCCCCTCCAGACGAGGACATGGTCCGCACCACGACATGGTGGGGGCTGCAGAACGTCGAAAAGATTCCTCCTCTCAAGAACAGAGAGGAGGTGTACAGGCTGACTGAAAAGAACGCCGTGCATGTCAACGGGAGCGGAGGGAGCCTCCGTAAAGACCTACCCCCAGACGTTCGCAGGGATCGGTTTCTGGACGGGGCCGACGTCAAGCTGCTGGTCTCACCTACCGACCCAGACCCAGACCCTGTGACCACCAGCACGGAGACCACCCCGGCGACTACACCCACACCGGACCAGTTCAGTAACGGCCATGCCGAGCTGGTACGCAGCGCAGAAGAGGGTAGCCGTGGTGACGTGGGGAGACACAGGTGCTGGAGTCTGCTGGAGTGGTTCTGCGGGTGTAAGGAGACGGGGCAGGACGCTCCGTCCAAAGGAACGACAGAGGAGGACGAGAGATTAGTCGCAGAGATGTTGTATGAGCCACCCAGAATCAAACTGCTGCTTAACCTGGGTCTGCTGGTTGTCTGTTCTCTGGGCATATTCATGTTTGTGTACTTCTCCCTATAGTCTGGGACTTCCTGGATGAAACTACAGTACAGGACTGATGGAGGAGGAGGAGGGGGGTGGGGGTGGGGGGTGGGGTGGGGGCGTTGGTTGGTACAAAGGCACAGGTGATTTTTTTCTGAGATTTGTTATGACAAGCTATCTGAAGTCTGTAATATTTACAGTTGGTGGTCATTGTAGCTTCCCGACGAGGATTCACTGGGCTCATTGGAATCTCACCTTTATAAATTCCCAAAAATCTGTTGTGTGTTACATGTAATGTCATTATTTTTTTAGAAGCACTTATTGTTAATATTGCAAAAAATAATATCTAGTAGAGACTTGATAGAATTGTGTTTTGTAGAGGGATGTGGTGATATTTGCCTTATTAAACATACTGTAATTCTATTTATTTTCATGTCAGATATTTGCCTCTGTGCTACAAAGCATTTCGGGACCATTTATATTATCAGTGAAACTAGATGTATGTAGTACTCTACCCATTCACATGGACATCTGTCTGTTTCATGATAGGAAGTCATTAAGTGGTAATGTGATCATATCTTAGCCGTGTTGTTCAGACTGCCTCTATCTACTTTTGTGCTGATGATTATCAGACTATCAGGGCCCAGGATCTCCAAAACCTTTAATCTGGATCAGCTGATTTTCTCTAGGATCAGAACGAGCTGGCTGATTTCCCCAATAATACCAAAATACGATCACGATCATTGATCTAGATTAAAGGTTTGACTGGGCCCAGTACAGTACATGATATCCATGTACATTTTTAAATCTTAGCTTGATAGTGTGCTGCTGTATATTTCTTAAAGCACTCTTAATGTACATTGTCCAACTGTACGCTCTTTGGAGAAAGTTGGAGTAACCAAAGCCTTTCGTGTTATATTGGAACCATCTTAAGTTAAACTATTCTCCCACAGCGAGAGTTTTAAAGAAGCTCATTTAATCAAACAAAGTAAAACATGTATTTTCTCCACACATTAATACATATACACTACATATTCTTAGAACAGTATTTGGTGTACAATCGTTGATCATCTGGTCGTTGTAAAATGTTTTGTTGTGAATTTGTTTTAAACTAAATTATTATTTTTGTTCTAATGAATAGAAGAGGTGAAGGTTAACATTTTATCAATGCCATTTTAATTTCTCCTTTATGAAATGATGCTTTTGTAGAGCTTTTAATATTGTGTATACCTTTTTTTACATTTATTTTTTAAACTATTATATCCAAACCTTGAGCACAGAGATCTCTGTATGGAGAAATGGGAAACGACTGGCGTGAGAGCTGTGTTACGTAGCTGACTGGCGTGTGAGAGCTGTGTTACGTAGCTGACTGGTGTGTGTGAGAGCTGTGTTACGTAGTTGACTGGTGTATGAGAGCTGTGTTACGTAGTTGACTGGTGTATGAGAGCTGTGTTACGTAGCTGACTGGCGTGTGTGAGAGCTGTGTTACGTAGTTGACTGGTGTGTGTGAGAGCTGTGTTACGTAGCTGACTGGTGTGTGTGAGAGCTGTGTTACGAAGCTGACTGGTGTGTGTGAGAGCTGTGTTACGTAGTTGACTGGTGTGTGTGAGAGCTGTGTTACGTAGTTGACTGGCGTGTGTGAGAGCTGTGTTATGTAGTTGACTGGTGTGTGTGAGAGCTGTGTTACGTAGCTGACTGGCGTGTGTGAGAGCTGTGTTACGTAGCTGACTGGTGTGTGAGAGAGCTGTGTTACGTAGCTGACTGGTGTGTGTGAGAGCTGTGTTACGTAGTTGACTGGCGTTTGTGAGAGCTGTGTTACGTAGCTGACTGGTGTGTCTGAGAGCTGTGTTACGTAGCTGACTGGCGTGTGTGAGAGCTGTGTTACGTAGTTGACTGGCGTGTGAGAGAGCTGTGTTACGTAGCTGACTGGTGTGTGTGAGAGCTGTGTTACGTAGCTGACTGGTGTGTGTGAGAGCTGTGTTACGTGGCTGACTGGTGTGTGTGAGAGCTGTGTTACGTAGCTGACTGGCGTGTGAGAGCTGTGTTACGTAGTTGACTGGTGTGTGTGAGCTGTGTTACGTAGCACAATGGGGTTCACAAACCGACATGGAACCTTGCTCATGCTTTTATTATGTGTGTTTAATTTCACCACAGCTCACTTCGTTGTAAAACATTGCTATAAGGGAAATTTGATTGCCTGTTCACTGTTTTATTAGACAAACAAGCTGACATACAAGCTGCCTAACAAGCTGCCTGATCAAAAGTAGGTCAAAACTATCGTTTTTTCAGGTTAACCTGGATATTATGGATTTCAGAGGGAAAGTTTGACAATTGTTTTTAATTGTCAATTTCCTTTTTTATTTTATCGAGGTGAGCTGTTCCAACAAAGTCAGTGATTTAAATATGCAGTGACAGTTTGATAATATTGGATTTCATAAATGAAGTAATCTACTTGTTGTGTTGTTGTGTACCCCTCAATGGTAGATCCCTGTTTGTATAATTCAGTCATGATGTTTTGACTGTGTAGTGTTGCATTCTTTGCTTGCTCAGTTGATTTTTGTATTCGTTTGTATTCATCTCAATGAGTTTTAGCACTGTAAATGTAACTAGTTGTCATTATTTGATGATTGAGTGCATACTTTCCAGAAGCCTCTCCTTACCAAATGTGTCTTAATGTGCAATGCTAAAGCAAACAAAAAAAGCAAAACATTTTAATCTGTCCTCTTTGTTGAGAAAAAAACCTGTTGGTTTTGCATCAAATTTTACATCCGTTAAAAGTCATGGAACTAAGCAGCTCATGTTTTTGTGGCAAGTCTTCAACAGGCATATCTATGGTGAATACGGTATATGCAACGTTGAAACATCATCTCCGACATTGTTCTGTTTCAAATGCAGGTTTAGCTAACCAAGAGTGGAGCAGGGGAGGCTGGGGGATGTAGAAATCGGAGGTCGGCTCATTGTAATGATATCATTCTTTATTCCAGTCGATGCATTACAATAAGCCCCGTCCTCTGATCTCTGCCTCCACCAGATCTATCGATATAGAACGGGGACTTTCTTTGCACATTGTGATTTCTTTCTTTTTTTGTTGTTGTTCTTTTTTTAACAGGCTTCTCTTTATATCGTACTTAAAAGGCGCCGATCCTCATTTTTAGAGCAAAGCCTTTCTCAAAGCAACCAGCCGAATCTCTGAGCACAAACTTGTACTCTGTCTCTCTTGTTTATTTCATAATTAAATAAAAATCATTCTAAGTTTAACTTATTCTGGAGTGTGTCCTGTGAGTGTGTCTTTCCTTGAAGTCATTTAGATATAGCCTATATGGAAATTGAGCTTTAAAACTGTTTTCTTGAGATTTTTTTTTTACAAATAAAGGTCTTCTGGAGATCCATGAGCAAACTGGTTGTTTTTTTGTGTGCAGAAATTGTTCTAGTTGGCCCATAATGCAACAGTGCAGAGTGCCACCAGACCTAGAAAACACTACATGCACCCTGCCTGGCCTCCCAGTTAAACAGCATTGTCCCTCAATAAAAGATGTGTCTTTTTTTTATCAAGTCATAGAAGTTAGTTTCTCAGGGGACCCCACAAGTAGTGTGAGTGAGTACCCCACCCAACCTGGCGATCCTGACACTGATTCTCTCTGATATGTATACATCTATGTAACATGATATTTCACACACAAATGAACGGGGGCTACCTGCAGTGCCCCGCCCCCCCAGGGGGTGTGTGGGCCGTCCTGCTACCAACCAGAGAGACAGGTAACCATGGCTACAGTCTCTCCTCTCTCCCTGTCTCACCTCTCAGCTGTCTCTCCTCTCTCCTGTCTCCCTGTCTCACCTCTCTCCTGTCTCTCCTCTCTCCTGTCTCCCTGTATCTCCTCTCTCCTGTCTCTCCTCTCTCCTGTCTCCCTGTCTCTCTTCTCTCCTGTCTCTCCTCTCTCCTGTCTCCCTGTCTCTCTTCTCTCCTGTCTCTCCTCTCTCCTGTCTCCCTGTCTCTCCTCTCTCCTGTCTCCCTGTCTCTCTTCTCTCCTGTCTCTCCTCTCTCCTGTCTCCCTGTCTCTCCTCTCTCCTGTCTCTCCTCTCTCCTGTCTCCCTGTCTCTCTTCTCTCCTGTCTCTCCTCTCTCCTGTCTCCCTGTCTCTCCTCTCTCCTGTCTCTCCTCTCTCCTGTCTCTCCTCTCTCCTGTCTCCCTGTCTCTCTTCTCTCCTGTCTCTCTTCTCTCCTGTCTCTCCTCTCTCCTGTCTCCCTGTCTCTCTTCTCTCCTGTCTCTCCTCTCTCCTCTCTCCCTGTGTCTCCTCTCTCCCTGTCTCACCTCTCTCCTGTCTCCCTGTCTCTCCTCTCTCCTGTCTCACTGTCTCACCTCTCAGCTGTCTCACCTCTCTCCTGTCTCACCTCTCTCCTGTCTCACCTCTCTCCTGTCTCCCTGTGTCTCCTCTCTCCTGTCTCACCTCTCTCCTGTCTCCCTGTGTCTCCTCTCTCCTGTCTCTCCTCTCTCCCTGTGTCTCCTCTCTCCCTGTCTCACCTCTCTCCTGTCTCCCTGTCTCTCCTCTCTCCTGTCTCACTGTCTCACCTCTCAGCTGTCTCACCTCTCTCCTGTCTCCCTGTGTCTCCTCTCTCCTGTCTCTCCTCTCTCCAGTCTCCCTGTCTCACCTCTCTCCTGTCTCCCTGTCTCACCTCTCTCCTGTCTCCCTGTCTCACCTGTCAGCTGTGAATGAATGAATGAATGAATGGTCTTTATTGTCATTGCTATAGTACAGGTACCAAACAACGACATTTGGGAGGGGTGGCTCCCCTGGTGCTAGGAAAGAGAAACAAAAAACTCAAAAAACAAGAAGGGAAGGAGCTAGTTTACATAAATAAAGGCTATGTACACTATCCACTATACTATACTGTACAGATAAAACGACAAGGGTTGTCATATTGCACATAGTGTTATTGCACATTCATTTAAAGTGTCGCAGTTTGCAGGCTTGAAATGTACACATTTGTGCCTTTGTACTACACCTGATTTTTTCAATCCAGCAGCTGCCATCACTCCGTCCAGACTGTCCAGGGCCCAGAACCTAGGTCTTTGCTGTGTTCAGGGCCTGGATGGCCCTGGGGTAGAAGCTGAGCTTCAGTCTGTTTGTCCTTGCGGCCATGGTCCTGTACCGCCTTTTCGAGGGCAGCCGGGCAAAGTGTTCGTACCCAGGGTGGGTTGGGTCTCTGGAGATCTTGGAGGCCTTCCTGAGGCAGCGTGTGTTGTACAGCTCTTCCAGAGAGGGGAGGGGGGCGCCGGTGATCTTCTGGGCTGTTCTCACGACTCTCTGTAGCGCATTTCTCTCTGCGATTGTGCAGCTGGAGAACCAGTTGTGAGCTTTGGCCATTGCTAATATTTGTGTAAACCTGGGGCCTGTTATTAGGAACCTGCTCATGGGCTGGGGGGGACTGGGTGGTTCAGGCCTTCTCAAACAGACGACACAGCCAATGCAGAGGCTAGGATCATTCTCAGGAATGTCTCTGTCTTACACTATCATGAAGCTCTCTCACACTCTCCCCGTACCCCATCCCTCCATACCCCACCTCTCCCCCCCATCCCTCCATCCCCCACCTCTCCCCCCCTCCTCTGTAGTTTTCCACAATGACACACCAGCCTCTTGAACATAGAAAAGGAGAAGTTAGCAGACCTGAACATGTGTGTATGCTGCACTCACTCAATGTTAAGCTGCTTTGGCGTCATAAAAGCTCCAGCTAAATGGCATATATTACACTATTATTATTACTGTTGTATGCTCGTGAGC
>NC_137677.1:65151408-65236408 GCF_963989245.1 Nansenia antarctica
TTATGCAAGAACTATTTAGGGAAGAAGCAGGCAGCTAGTATTCTGTCTGTAATGGAGTGGCCAGTGGAGTCACCTGATCTCAACCCCATTGAGCTGTGGTGGGAGCAGCTTGACCATATGGTACGCAAGAAGTGCCCATCAAGCTAATCCAACTTGTGGGAGGTGTTTCAGGAAGCGTGGGGTGACATTTCTTCAGATTACCTCAACAAATTAACAGCTAGAATGCCAAAGGTCTGCAATGCTGTAATTGCTGCAAAGGGAGCATTATTTGACGAAAGCAAAGTTTGAAGGACAAAATTATTATTTCAAATAAAAATCATTATTTCTAACCTTGTCAATGTCTTGACTATATTTTCTATTCATTTTGCAACTCATTTGATAAATAAAAGTGTGAGTTTTCATGGAAAACATGAAATTGTCTGGGTGACCCCAAACTTTTGACCGGTAGTGTATATACATGTATATACAGCTTACTCAGGGTATATACAGGAATCTTGAGGTTAATTTGAAAGTGACAGTTGGATCTAAGTGACAGTTGACACTAGAACAGCCGTGTTTATGTTACCTAGACTGTACATATGAATGGGGCTGGACCAGAATGTTCTATTCCTATTTCTCTGCAACCTTATGTACCGTACCCTAGGGTTGTCATATTGCACATAGTGTTATTGCACATTCATTTAAAGTGTCGCAGTTTGCAGGCTTGAAATTTACACATTTGTGCCTCAGCACTACACCTGATTTTTTTCAATCCAGCAGCTGCCATCAATCCGTCCAGACTGTCCAGGGCCCAGAACCTAGGTCTTTGCTGTGTTCAGGGCCTGGATGGCCCTGGGGTAGAAGCTGAGCTAGATAGAAAAGAGATAGATAATAGATAATAGATAATGATGGAGCAATGAAAAGACAGAATGGGACAGAAGGGGGAGGTGAAAGAAAGGAGGGGGAAGAAAAGAGGTAAAGATTGGTAGTAGAGGAGGGGAAGAGTCAGAGGAAGTAAGAGATAGAGACAGAGAGAGAGAGAGAGAGAGAGAGAGAGAGAGAGAGAGAGAGAGAGAGAGAGAGAGATGGAGGTTAGACCTGAGACTGAGATACAAGATAGAGCCTGCCTCCGTGTGGACGGCTCTGGTATTACATCTAAAGGCTCCACAGACCCAACAGAGTGTTATTGCTCCCTGCTGCTCCAAAGCAGATCAACTGTCTGACGTCATAAACTGAATGGTAAATGGACTGCACTTATATAGCGCCTTTATCCAAAGCTCTTTACAACGGCCTCTCATTCACCCATTCACACACACATTCACACACCAATGGCGGCAAGCTACCATGCAAGGCGCCGGCCTGCTCACTGGGAGCAATTTGGGGTTCTGTGTCTTGCCCAAGGACACTTCGACATGTGGCCAGCCGGGGCTCGAACCGCCGATCTGCCGACCTTGCGATCATTAGACGGCGGCTCTACCTCCTGAGACACAACTCTTCAAGACTCTGTCAGACTCTCTGCCTCAGTGTGGAAGAGCGTGTGGTGAACTGCAGGTTACTATCCCTGCAGAATAGTGATGATCCCTAACAATGTCCATCCATCCACACACACTGACCACACACACACACACACACACACACACACACACACACACAGTGTTGTGGTGAATCCCACATCTGATACGTTCATTGTAATGCATGGCATGTGTGTTTAATACCAATCCTCATTTATTTTCATACATTACAATGAGCATGTCCTCCGATTTCTACCTCCACTAGGGTCAGGGTCAGGGTTAGGGTTAAGGTTACGGTCAGGGTTATGGTTTGCAGGCGTAGTGTGTTCCCTTAGCGTAGCTTCACGTGTTTGATTAGATCAGGCTGAGCCGCCCATTACATTACATTACATTAGATAAGATTAGATTCAACTTTATTGTCGAAGTACTAAGACAAGGAAACACAGTTTGGCATCTGACCAGATACACAGAGAGTGCCTAATGCAAACCACATGATTATGTAAACAGTGCATGGCATGACAGCACACAGTATTACAGTGAGTATAAGTAAATTAATATGCAAGTCAATATACGTGCAACGAATATCAATATGATAAGTATAGTTAAGACATATGTACAGTATGATATGTACAGAACAAGGGCGAGGCCATGTTCACAAGGGCCATGTTCCCAGCGTTAGCTCTGGCACTGGGAACAAAGAAAACATGACAAGCCAGTCCTTTAACTCTGATCTATCCTGCCTAGATAGATGCTATCTGTCCGTCGGCAAGGACAGTTTCTGTCACAGATCTAGGCTGAATCTAATAATAATTCATTACATTTATATAGCGCTTTTCCGAGGCTCAAAGACGCTGACAATATGGGAGAAACGGAAAACACAGAAACAACAAGCAACAGATAACATGGGCACATAGAACACAGAGTTAACAAACGGGGAGTGGGGGGGTGGTAGGGACAGGGGAGATGGTTAGGGGGTAGGGGAGGCTGTATGCATGTCCAGGGGGGGGGGGGGGGGGGGGGCAGGGTTAGGGGAGATGGTTAGGGGGTAGGGGAGGCTGTATGCATGTCAGGGGGGGGGGGGGGGGGCAGGGTTAGGGGAGATGGTTAGGGGGTAGGGGAGGCTGTATGCATGTCAGGGGGGGAGGGGGGGTGGCAGGGTTGGGGGAGATGGTTAGGGGTAGGGGAGGCTGTATGCATGTCAGGGGGGGAGGGGGGGTGGCAGGGTTAGGGGAGATGGTTAGGGGTAGGGGAGGCTGTATGCATGTCAGGGGGGGAGGGGGGGTGGCAGGGTTGGGGGAGATGGCTAGGGGGAGGGGAGGGGGGGGACCCATGAAGCAGGGCTGTCTGGGGATCCTTAAACATCAAACACTTAATTTCTTGCATTCTGGTGAATTGATATGCACCAATTTGTGCCCTTTCTGCATCAATTTATGGTGGAAATGTCATTGTTTATGTAAAGGAAAACACAATATTCAGGCACCAGATGACCATTCAAAATATAATGTAATATAATGCAATATAAGGCTCTGTATGTATTAATATAAGGCATTCTGTACTTTAGAAATGACAGAAATCCACTGAGTGCAACGCTTGTAGAAAATACGACCGTCAGTTTGTCGAGAGCTGGAGGCAGCTAGAAATATGACGGAGGCGGCCGCCTCATAATTCTCTATGCAGGAAAAACCCTGGAGGCAGGCAGGTGGGTTGTCAGACAGGTCAGGTGGGTAGTCAGGCAGGCAGGGGTCAGGCAGGGGTCAAGCATGAATGAATGAATGAATGGTCTTTATTGTCATTAATACAGTACAGGTACCATACAACAACATTTAGGAGGGGGGGGCTCCCCTGGTGCTGGGAAAAAGACTAAAAACAAGAGGGCCAAGGGTAAAATAAAAAAGGGAAAAGAGCTGGTTTACATAAATAAAGGCTATGTACACTATCCACTATACTATACTATTATACTATACAATAAAACACTGTGCTGTACTCTATGCTATGCTATAAATATCCTAACTTTTTCCTATATCTGAACCTTAGGCCCTGTCCACACCTATACGTTTTTTTGATAAACGTGGATTTTTATATTCGTTTTGGGGGGTTCGTCCAGACGCAAACGAGTTTTTGCCCCCTGAAAACGAAGATGTTTAAAAACGCCTGCCAGAGTGAAGATGTTTAAAAACGCTGTATATTCGCCGTATATTTTTTGACGTGTGGACGAGAGAGACGGAGCTTTTTGTATTCGTCACGTCATCACGCGCGTAGATTTCTATGATCAAGCGCACTGCAGCTGTTTGCTGTTCCCTCCAACGTCATGTCCTGGCACCAGTAACTACTTTGTTTACAACAGGCAATGGTGTTCGAGGCTACACAAGCGAGGAAAATGGATTCTGTGCTTCTAGTTCTTTCACTGTTAACTGGACTTTTAACCTGTTCACAGATAAATGCACAGTTAATGATCGAGAACATTGAGAGACAAGAGGCGTCTGATTGGCCAGCGGGGCTATGGGGATAATATTATATCGCCGACTACTGGTGTGGAATGCTCAATGCCAGCGTTTATATTGCATTCATGCGTATGCGTGTGGACACAGACATTGTTTATACACATTCTGGTGTGGACGGTAATATTTTTATATACGAAAAACGTTTATCAAAAAAACGTATAGGTGTGGACAGGGCCTTATGTACACAAGGGTTGTCAGTGGAGTAGATCTGGGTCTACTAGCAGCAGTGGAGTAGATTGCAGGATTGCAGACAGGTGCGCTCGTCATGGAGGCGTGTACGTTTCATTATTAACTTGGATTGTTGGCAGGGTGTGTGCTTTTAAACCTACTAACTTTAACTCTCGCGTGAACTAACCTATAGCAGGCTATGCCTGTCGTTGTTTCAAAGATCTTCCATTTCAAAAGTGTACTTACTAAATGCTGTATGGAACACATTTATTCACCCAAATAACTAGTAGGCTATGACATTTGTAATGATTGTTCTGTTTCATTGCTTTCTTCATGAGTTTATTTTGTTCCTTCAGTGGTCCACTTCCACTGATCCTGAGAGCAGAACATTCTCTCGTTTAACTTGTTTTCTCTCCATCTCACACACACAAAAAACCCTAGGAAGTATGGTCAGGTCCCGCTTGAACCACAGTCCAGCCAATCAAAAGCCTTCTTATCCCTCCTCCACCAATCAGCCTTCAGTTTCTGGGTAGGAGAGTTGGAGAGTAGAGGGAAGTTCCCTATAAACGGTATTAGTATGCACACCATGCAGCCTTCCTGTCACCAAGCACTTGGTTAAACAGTAGATGGTTCACTTGGTCTACTTTCCAGTACCTCACATGACTTCTGCGTGCCTTTTAAAGCCTGTGAAACAAATGGATAACAGTTCCACAACGCAGTTAATGTGAGACCTGTTGAACATTTTATTGTTTCTCAACTTTTCATGTGTGTAAATTCACTATGGGTGGGTATGTGGACACCCAAACATCACACCCATATTATGTGCCTGTTGAATATCTCATTCCAAAACCATGGGCATTAATATGTATGTCCCTGGTCCTGTATAGTAGCCTCCACTCTTCTGGGAAGGTTTTCCACTAGATTTTGGAACATGTTTGCAGAGATATGCTCCCATTCAGCCACAAGAGCATTACTGACACACACACACACACACACACACACACACACACACACACACACAGACACGCACACACACACACACACACACACACACACACACACACACACACACACACACACTGATGTTGGGCGAGAAGGACTGCCTCCCAGTCAGTGTTCCAATTCATCCCAAAGGTGTTTGATGGGGTTGAGGTCAGGGCTCTGTGCAGGTCAGAACCATGTCATTATGGACCTCGCTTTGTGTAGGGGGGCATTGTCATGCTGAAACAGGAAAGGGCCTCCCCAAAACTGTTGCCACAAAGTTGGAAGCATACCATTCTCTAGAATCTCATTGTATGCTGTAGCATTAACCTTTCCCTTCTCTGGAACTCAGGGGCCTAGCCCAAACAATGGAAAACGGTCCCAGACCATAATTGTGTCCACATACTTTTGGCTATGTAGAATATAGTTTAATTTTAAGAAGAAGAAGAAATCTGCCTTGCTCTTACTCTGGGTGGTTGGATGAGTGAGGCTATTTTCTTTTTAAAGATATCCTGATTTGAAAGATGCATTTTATTTTCAGTTAATTTTGTTTGTCATGTTATAGACGTAAAATGACTGAATGAGTTGTTTTGTCGATAAACACAACATTCAGAACTGACAGTCTAAACTGTGCTAGATATATTTCATGTCTTCAACATAATTAACTAATTAACTGTCTTGCAATGCGTCGTTACATCCCTAATTTCATGTCTTGAAAATACACTCTTGAATTATAGTGTAACGCAATACAATTGAACTGTATGACTGACTGTATTGTGAAATCATTTATTGGAGTGACCTTGTACAGGTCCCTCTAGTGGTCACCTCATGGCACTGCACTGATGGTAGGCGTTGCAACAGTTAGCTCTGACATAACATGAGATACCTCTTGAAAATGCGTCATATTCAACCGAATCTCTTACATATTTTTCCTAACGCAGTGTGAACAGTTATGTGATATTTGTAAAAACATTGCATAACTGCACAAACATAAGCCTGATAGTCTATTATCAATCTATTAAAACGTGAACCTTTTTCTATCAGTCTCTTTTAAAACAAAGAATGGTCTGTCATAACCAATCATATATATTATATAGAAACATTGTAGAAACATTTTAAATTCTGAGGAGAAAGCTGTGTCAGTACAGTATCCTTTCCTAGTATGATGTGATGGCCCCTCTCCACCTCCCATAGACAATCATCAAGCCAAATGAGCCTTTATGACATAGTGAAATTGCAACATAAAATCGGAGGGACCTTTAGCTTTATGGCACAATTTGGAGTTAACTGGGACTCAAATGCATTTTATGAGTCAATGGATTGACGATTTAAAGTAGTGGAAATCACAGGAGGCCTGCAGAGGTAGAGATCGGGCGGATGGGCTCATTGTAATGCATGGAGTGGAATACGGAATGGCATCAAAGCCACATGTTTAATACTGGTCCGTTCCTTATTCTGTCCCATGCTTTACAATGAGCCCATTGAGTTCCACCTCTACCAGCCTCCACTGGTGGGTATCTCTGTCGTTTATCTCGGCCTATGACTCAGTTGATATGGTGATAAGGACCATATCAGATCTGTGGTGTGTTTAGTTACCAGAGATGCAGCCGTGGTGATAACACAGGGCGCTTATTGATTTGAAAGCAAAAAAAGAAGCCTCAATCTAAAGAACATGTTGCCATATCGAGCCTGCAGGCTGATGCTATCCCCCCCAAAAAACAATTGGCTTAGTTCATGTGATTATTCCACTATTGTTAGTTGCCAGAGAGCTTAAAGTGTCTGTTTGATGGGGAAGGAGAGGGTTAGGGTTAGCCACAGCAGAAAGGAGAGGGTTAGGGTTAGCCACAGCAGAAAGGAGAGGGTTAGGGTTAGCCACAGCAGAAAGGAGAGGGTTAGGGTTAGCCCACAGCAGAAAGGAGAGGGTTAGGGTTAGCCCACAGCAGAAAGGAGAGGGTTATGGTTAGCCCACAGCAGAAAGGAGAGGGTTAGGGTTAGCCCACAGCAGAAAGGAGAGGGTTAGGGTTAGCCCACAGCAGAAAGGAGAGGGTTAGGGTTAGCCCACAGCAGAAAGGAGAGGGTTAGGGTTAGCCACAGCAGAAAGGAGAGGGTTAGGGTTAGCCACAGCAGAAAGGAGAGGGTTAGGGTTAGCCCACAGCAGAAAGGAGAGGGTTAGGGTTAGCCACAGCAGCAGAGAACAGCTAGGGACACTGTCTGACACGGGTCATAAACATCACGCCACTTGAACAGTTTCTTCCCCAAAGCCACAGCCCTCCTCAATAACTCCTGATCATTGCACCTTGCACTTTACGTTACGTTTAAATGTTCTTGCACTTAGTTGTACAGTATATTTATTCATAATATTCACTCATTTTGGTACTGTATATTTTGTCTTATGAGTTTTGTTGTATTGTCGTCTTGCTGTTGTATGTTGTATGTACTGTAGCTTGTTCAGCAATGGTAGAATACCAAGTCATGTTCCTAGTGCACTGCACATGGCGAATAAAGTTGAATTGAATTGAATCAAGAGGGAACTGTAGACTGAAGTGTGGACGAGGGGAACTAAGGCCTATGACAGAAACCCCTGACATCAGCCCTCTGTGACCCTGATAGAAATAGACACTTTGACCCAACTAGAATGAGATGTGATGACGACTTCTGTTTCACTAGTTCTGCATTTGCTATCCCAATAACACACCGAGAGCTACACAGTCAGCTAAACATTGTCCCAATATGGCCTTGACATTGACAAAAATATGTTTTCTCAATATTTGAATGAGTTTGTTTTGCCTGTAGGTTAATGTCTGTCTTTTAGCCAAACTGAGACGGACATACAAGTGTGATGTGTCTCATTAATATCTCGTGAGCTTAGAATGATAAGGTTCTATCTCCGTTTAGGGCAGTTCAGAGATATTGAGCGTCAAAGTTTTTACATTCCATTATGTTTTGTGAGATGGAACCTTTGTATTTTATGAATTACTAACAAAAAAATGTAAACATTTTAAAAATAACACCACACAGGCATTAATAAACACCTAATGGATCAGATTATGTAAGAAACTCAATTTTGACAAAAATTGAGATAGAACCTTATAATTCTAACGTCACAATCTACAGAGGGTAGATGTTCTGGCTAGCTACTCGGGGAGAGTGCACATTTCTCTCTCTCTCTCTCTCTCTCTCTCTCTCTCTCTCTCTCTCTCTCTCTCTCTCTCTCTCTCTCTCTCTCCCCCCCCAGGTAAAGGGTTCACCAGGTGAAAGCTAACCCCAGCAGAGACACAGGCTACTCTCTTAGAAAAAGTTGGTCTTCATCTGTCCCTGTAGGGGAACCCTTTGAAGAACCTGTTTGGGTTCCACGTTCCCTGTTGGGTTTCGAGTAGAAGGCTTTCAGAACTATTTTGTGGAACCCAAAGGGGTTCTACACGGAACACTGAAGGGTTCCCCAAAGGGTTCCCACAGGGAGAAATGAGTGAGTGTAGAATCACAGGTTGTTGTGAAGGTTGTGAACAGCCACTGCAGGGGAGGCTGGTGGAGGTAGAAATCGGAGGACAGGCTCAATGTAATAAATGGAACGGAATGAGGTATCACTAATGCATGAAACAGAATTTGTGTTTTGATACCATTCCTCATTCCCTTCCATGCATTACAATGAGCCCATCCTCCAATGTCTGCCTCCACCAGCCTCCCCTGAGAAGCACTGATCAGTGTGCAGAAGTCAACCAGGTCTTTCAAACAGAGAGGCCACTATGGATGTCCCATGGTGTCAGACTCCCCTCCTCCTCTCACATGATCTCCACTGTCTGTTTTACTTAGGCCTGCATCCTCTTCTCATGCTATAGATCAGTCAGTTTCTCCAAAGCTTCGTAACTAAAGTAGAACTTTATCTCTTTTGACAATCTAGGCGACTCTCCTCCTGTAGAACAGCAAAATTCTTCATTTAACTAATTATAAAAAACAAACAAAAAACAACAACAACAACAACCTAGGTTTAGTAGACGGTGATAGAAGAAGGTTTTTCCTTCTATCAATGGCCCCGGGCCTGAGCTGGATTACTCTTCCTGCTACGACTGGTGGATTGATGATTCACATGCTTAGTATTCAAATGTATTGATTGTAAGTCGCTTTGGAATAAGGCGTCTGCTAAATGCCATAAAAATGTAACAGATTTCATTCGTCGTTGGAATGCATGGAATGGAATCAAACACATGACCTCGTCCTCCGTTTTCTACCTCTACCAGCTACTACTTTATAATCATTGGAGTCCGTAGGAACACATGGAGGATCACCCAACAGTTAGAATAATAATAACAACAACAGTCATTGGATATAGGCCTATTGGTTGTTGATGGAAATAATGTTTTCTATTTATAATCTATATGAATGAATGAATGAATGAATGAATGAATGAATGAATGGTCTTTATTGTCATTAATACAGTACAGGTACCATACAACGACATTTGGGAGGGGGGGCTCCCCTGGTGCTAGGAAAAAAGACTAAAAACAAGAGGGCCAAGGGTAAAATAAAAAAGGGAAAAGAGCTGGTTTACATAAATAACGTTTTCCATAATGTCTGTTGTTCATAGTCTTCCATGTGTAACTTTGTTTACATGGCCGTTTACATCATGACAAATAATCCCAACTCTCTAAATAGCCTGAGGCTATGACTAAACAAATAAAAATTGGCCCCTTTTTTAAAAAAAATGGGGCTATTTGAAAATCTATCCATAGCCTGCATTTAAGCATTTAATGTCATTAACCAACACAAGCACTTTGGTCAGTGCAGCCAGGCTGTTTGGACTGAGGCATTCCTGCCCAAGTCTGTGGAGCTCCAGACCAAACAACAAGTCTATTGTGTCCAAAGTGCTGCTTAACAAGGCTGCCTCTCAGAGCACAGTTACTCTATTAGAATTATAAGGTTCTATCTCCATTTTTGGTCAAAATTCGTTTTTTGTTTTTTTTACATAATCTGATCCATTAGGTGTTTATTAATGCCTGTGTGGTGTTATTTTTTAAATGTTGACATTTGTTAGTTAGTAATTAATAAAATACAAAGGTTCCATCTCAGAAAACATAATGGAATGTAAAAACTTTGACGCTCAATATCTCAATATCGCAAGAACTGTGCGCAACAACAGCAGCACCCCATAGCGCAGATCCTCCATGCGGGGAATTGGTGCATTTCGGGTGAATATTAACTATGAAAGGGGAGGTGGTCCTTGTTTGGAAGGGGAGGTGGTCCTTGTTTGGAAGTAAGAGCTGCTGGGTTTGGCATCGCTGTCCTTAAAGACCAGAGAGGGACGGACTTGGACGGACTTGGACGCGCGACAACATCAACCTATGCGACACTAAGAGTACCAACAAAACACCCAAAACACAGAAGAAATGGGGAGGCGAAAAGGTAATGATGCACATCTAAATAGTTGCATGGATGCATCGGTGCATATTCTGCACGGGAGAAGTTGTTCTTTTTGCACAAACTTTGAGAAGTTTAGAGTTTAGAGTTGGACATCCCTGCAAGACGGGCGTGATAAGTTTTTTACCGGGTGTTTGTAGACCAAATGTTTGACAGACACAGACACAGGCGTACTACTGTCCAACTATAGAAATGATACATTCTTGCCTCAATTATTTTTTTTCCCCGAAAATTATGTTTATTCTTATCAATCACTTTTTGCAATGGATCTGCCTCAATTTAGCCCTGTGATTATAATGCTGTCAACCACCAATACAAAAACAGTCATGCAAATGAATAGGTGGACTTCAAAATGGCACAAGTAATGTATAATGTAAAAAATAAGATGCTTCCAGACTGTATCCAGAGACTATTTCAAGTTAGACAGAGTAATTACGAACTCAAAGGAATATGTATGTTTATGAAAACAAAGATTAGAACAAATGCAAAACAAAGATGTATAACAGTTAAAGGAGTTAATTTATGGAATACTTTTGAAAAGGAAATGAAAATGTGTAGTACACTAAAAGGATTAAAAAAAATATTTTAAAATAAGATGATTAACAAGTATAAAACAGAGGTTTAAATATAGTTTTTGTTTGGTATTTTTTGAACTTTTTGTTGACATGCGTAACTGAAATTATTTTATAAAAGTTTCAATGTTTTGATTATGCCTTCATGGGGGGACATGCATACATGTAACAAGGGTAGGCGCAATAAGCCACGGCTTCAGCCTACACCTTTTTGGTCCTGGTGTTTTGAACTGTGACTGTGTACATTTTTTAAATTTTTTATATCTGTATTGTGAATCGCATAGGGGACCAAAATAAACATTCTCAATCAATCAATCATTTAATGTTATATTATGATTAAGATTCTAATGCATCACATGCATTACGTGTTTTGTTTATCTGCCACACCGTTTTTAACATTGCTGTGTGGGTGTGATTGAATTCTCACTCATGCGAAACCAAACCACCATCTAGGACAGGGGTGCTCACACTTTTTGGAACCAAGATCTACTTTTCAAGTAGCCAGTCTGCCAAGATCTACCAGTCTAGTTTCAACATCGCAAACGTACATGCACGTACTACAAACACACACACACACACACACACACACACACACACACACACACACACACACACACACACACACACACACAGTTCCCAGCCTGCATAGTAAACTCACAATACACTTTCCCTCTCTCTGTCACACAGCCACAGGAGAAGACCATCACAAACCCTCCCTCTTTGCTATTCTCGCTCACACACATTCACACACACACACACACACACACACACACACACACACACACACACACACACACACACACACACACACACACACACACACATTTGCCAGTCTGCATAGGGAGCCATAGCACAAACCCTCCCTCTCTCTCCCTCCCTCTCTTACACACACACACACACACACACACACACACACACACACACACACACACACACACACACACACACACACACACACACACACACACACACACACACACACACTCACTTTCTCTCATTCACACACTGACAGCCAGTCTGCAGTACCATAGCCAACTACTGATCCAACAAACAGAAAAGTAAACCAGATACAAAACAGGTAGTTCCCTAAGGAGGAAATAAATGCATTTCTCTACCTTAGTGGGAGACCTGGCACTGGGAGGAGGCAGCTAGTTTCTAGTAGTCAGGGCTGTAGGAGCTGGTCGCAAGGTGTCATCAGCCACTGTGGATCTGTCATCGAAAAGGCAATCTGCAGCCTCGAGAAACTTTTTTCACAATTTCGCCGTCTTTGAATGACTTCTTGTGTTTAACAAGAACGTGACTGACGCGATAAGAAGCTATCGTTGCAGCCGTACGTTTTCGCTCTTTTGCCACATTTCCCTTCTTCGAAATAGCCATCGTAGGTTTGCAGATCAGACAGAAGCATTTCCAATATCACATCGTGTAAAAAAGTCCTCCTCCCATTCTGGATGGAAGTTATACGTTATTGGTTTCTTACTTGGTCCAGCTTCCCCACTCATTTGTATAGCCTTTATTTAGTATTATATAGTAAATAGTAGAAATTGGAAGGCTAACTAGGTAATTAGTCTCGCCAGTATTTTGTATTTTGTAGTTGGTGCTGTTGACTGCGCATGCGTGGTGAACCGCGTGTTAGGTGTAGGTGAAAAGATCAGATCTCAGACTGGCTTACCTGTACGTCAATCAAGTGGCAAAAGCCATAGTGAGGATGGATGATAGGCGAACTTTATTTTTCGTTTTCGTAATTTTTAATTTTTTAATTTTTTTATTTTCGTTTTGTTCAATGCCATGCGATCTACCCATACTACCTTTGCGATCGACCGGTCGATCGCGATCGACGTATTGGGCACCCCTGATCTAGGATGTACATGATAAACTAAGCACAGGTGTGACACTGACACTGTTTTGTCAAAATTAACAGCCTGGTGGTCTGTTGTGCACCCCTACACCCTGGTGGTCTGTTCACCCCTCAACCCTGGTGGTCTGTCGTAGGCTACACCCCTAAACCCTGGTGTTCTGTTGTACACCCCTAAACCCTGGTGGTCTGTTGTACACCCCTAAACCCTGGTGGTCTGTTGTTCACCCCTAAACCCTGGTGATCTGTTGTAGGCTACACCCCTAAACCCTGGCGGTCTGTTTTGTTTTGTATCCCTAACAGTAGCGTAGGCAGAAATGTACTTTAGGGCGGGCCTGTATAAAATAGGTTTCAGTTCATATTCATGCATGGTTCTACTTTTGTTTGCATGGTTTCTTGTCCAATCAAATTACTTGGTCGGAACTAACTGTTGTATAATGATCCCTAAAGTGACTAACTTTTCTTTTCTTTCTAACTCTCAGATCACCAGTTGGAGACAGAGGAGAGTGAAGATAAACCAAAATCACCGGTAATCTTTAAGATTTCTATTTCTCCACATTTGCGCAATATGGCCATGGTCTGGGAGAAGGCATTGAGGAGAGACTCTGTCCCTAGCTCCTTAGCTGGCTAGTTTTAGGTTTTGTAGTTTTAGTTTAGTTTTAGACTATCTTAGACTGTTTTAGACTAGTTTTAGTTTTAGACTATGTAGTTTTAGTTTAGTTTTAGACTATATAGGCCAGGTTTTGTATTGTATTTGTTTGTGGTGGATGTTGTTGTTGTATGCCTGTGAACAGGTCACACTTGAAAATGAGCCCTTGGGGCTCAATGTGTTTTAACCTGTATAAATAAAGGTTAAAAAAATTAAAAAATATGGCTTGGCAAACTCAGGCAGTCTCAGTATCTACACCTTAGCTGAGCAGCTTTTGAAACTTTCACTTTGTCTTTGGGAACTTCACTTTTTTCTAAATGTCTTAATGACATTTACAAAGATGTCACTAAAGACAGTTGGGACTTTGTCTAGAATCTGCTAATAATTTAGTGATATGATCCAAAAAGATATTTCGTGACGTTAGAATTATGAGGTTCTATCTCCATTTTTGTCAAAATTTAGTTGTTTACATAATCTGATCCATTAGGTGTTTATTAATGCCTGTGTGGTGTTATTTTTTAAATGTTGACATTTTAAAATAATGTAACCCTTTAGTTAGTAATTAATAAAATACAAAGGTTCCATCTCATAAAACATAATGGAATGTAAAAACTTTGACGCTCAATATCTCTGAACTGCCCTAAACGGAGATAGAACCTTATCATTCTGAACGGAGATAGAACCTTATCATTCTAAACGGAGATAGAACCTTATCATTCTAAACGGAGATAGAACCTTATCATTCTAAACAGAGATAGAACCTTATCATTCTAAACGGAGATAGAACCTTATCATTCTAAACAGAGATAGAACCTTATCATTCTAAACGGAGATAGAACCTTATCATTCTAAGCTCACGATTTCCATAGTTCACTTTCACTGTTCATTCATAAAAAGGATGTCAGATGTGACCCTCCTGTCTCCTTCTTTGTCTCTCTCTCTCTCTCTCTCTCTCTCTCTCTCTCTCTCTCTCTCTCTCTCTCTCTCTCTCTCTCTCTCTCCTTAGAAACTATGCGGGACCAACTACCCTGTCAGCATCGCCTTCATC
Organism: Nansenia antarctica; assembly: GCF_963989245.1. Lineage (NCBI taxonomy): Eukaryota > Metazoa > Chordata > Actinopteri > Argentiniformes > Microstomatidae > Nansenia > Nansenia antarctica. The sequence goes on from NC_137677.1 coordinate 65,166,082, forward strand.
GTGGTGAACGAGTTCTGTGAACGCTTCTCCTACTATGGCATGAGAGGTAACCCCCAGCACAGACACAGGAGGCCACCAGGGGTGCACACTTGTCACCTTTCTGCTAAATTAGCCGTTTTTATCTCAAAATATGTCATCCATGTGAATTGTGGAGATCTGCAGATTATTATTTTTTTGGGGGGGGGGTACAATTCCAGACAGCATAGAGAACACAGTCACAGTAAACTGTTTTCGAAGTAATTCTGCAGGTGTTAAGGTCAGGGCTGCCGCTACTTACACACGCATCATTGTTAGACCACCGTTAGTGCTAGAGGTATCTATTTAACACCATTAGTGCTAGCGCTATACCTAAACTAAGGTTAGCCGCAAAAAAAAAAGTGTCACCTTTTTGGGCCATCACCAGTTTGCACCCCTGGCTACACTCTTAGAAAAAAACCTGGTTCTTCATCTCTTCCTAGGCGGGGAATACTTTAAAGAACCTGTTTACCTGTGTAGGAGAGCCTGTTTGGGTTCCATGTAAAACCCAGTTGGGTTACGAGTAGAAGCCTTTCAGAACTATTTGGTGGAAAGCAGTTCAACATAGAACCCAAAGGTGTTCTACACGGAACCCTGAAGGGTTCTTCTTCTTGTTAAATCATTCTATGAGTGCAGAGGCAGCGGGGGAGGCTGGTGGAGGTAGAAATCGGAGGACAGGCTCAATGTCATGAACAGAATGAGGTATCACTAATGCATGAAACAGAATTTGTGTTTGATACCATTCCTCATTCCATCCCATGAATTACAAAGAGCCCATCCTCCAATGTCGACCTCCACCAGCCTCCCCTGAGAAGCACTGATCAGTGTGCAGAAGTCAACCAGGTCTTTCAAACAGAGAGACCACTATGGATGTCCCATGGTGTCAGACTCCCCTCCTCCTCCTCTCACATGATCTCCACTGTCTGTTTTACTTAGGCCTGCATCCTCTTCTCATGCTACAGATCAGTCAGTTTCTCCAAAGCTTCTGAACTAAAGTAGAACTTTATCTCTTTTGACAAAGCAAAGTTCTTCATTGAACAGATGTTGTTAGTTCATGCATAAGATTGACTTTGAAACGTTGATTTTACAATTGCTGCAGTCTTGCGGCTTTGTTGCGGTGGTGTTGTCTTGAGAAATGAAGTATTACTTAACACTAGAACAGCCGTGCCTCTTTACAAAGCTCAAGCTGCTATTTACACACAGCGACCACTATTTGGCCACTTGTAAATTATCCTGCTTCCTACATACACAGAACAATGGCAAAATAGCTTCATACTAGCTTATCCTGATGTGATTTTGAAAATGTAAGGATACTGGGTGGTAGAATGCACATATCAAGGAAAAGTCATGAAAGGAGGGTCCTGAAGTCTGATCGATTGCAAAGATATAAACATGTTCTATACTCACAGGGGTCAAATGGCCTCTCAAGGCTGGTCGAGTGTTAAACTGCCAAGCTTTCAGGAAACTCACCCCAGATCATTTTACTCAGCTTGATGACAATCTGTATATGAAGACTGGAGGCTTTGTCAGACTCTGAGGATGATGATGATGAGGATGATGATGATGATGATGATGAGGAGGAGGATGAGGATGATGATAATAACAATAATAACAACAACAACAACAACAGTAAAAATAACTTTTATTTGTATAGCGCTTGGCTTATCTAAACAAGATGACTAAGTGCTCCAAAACAAGAGAAGAGATGATAGAAATGAAATACATCAGCAAAAGTCCAATTCCAAACAGAAAGAACAGCATACATAAAAGCTAACAGGAAAAAAGAAATTACACTCCCGTTACATACGATATCATATTATGACCATGACATCGTGGTTCTGTGTTTTAATGAAGCGGTGCTGACCCTGTACTTCATCCACTACCTGCACTGGGACAAGGACCTCTCCACGGCCGTGTACCACGCCTTCTCCAGCCTCTGCTACTTCACGCCCGTGCTCGGGGCCCTCATCGCAGACTCATGGCTGGGCAAGTTCAAGTGAGTCTTATGGAAAAAATGTCAATGTGCTCCAGTGCGTGACGTTAGAATACTAACAAAAAAATGTCAACATTTAAAAAAATAACACCACACAGGCATTAATAAACACCTAATGGATCAGATTATGTAAAAAAACTCAATTTTGACAAAAATGGAGATAGAACCTTATAATTCTAACGTCACGAGTTGTCGTTTATGTGTATAGGAGCTCCTGTAGGTGTAAGGAAGGACAAGTGCTTGGTGTCAACATTTAAAAAAATAACACCACACAGGCATTAAACACCTAATGGATCAGATTATGTAAAAAACTCTTTTTTTTTTTTTTTAGGGTTAGTATCTAGTTTACTGTATTTCCACATTCCATACATTCAGTACGTTTCCATTGATCTGTGACCAGTCGGACTGGTTGTGGAGAAAAATGTCTGCAAACATGTACAGTATATAACAAAAGAGCAGGGGACAGAACAGGGCTGTATACAATAACGTTTTCTAAATCTGATGTAATTTACAGAAGTAAAAAAAAAAAAAAAAAAATACACACACCAGTGATATTTCTTTAATGGACATTGATGTCTAAGTTATAGAAAGGTATTTAGATGTCTATTTTCCATACACTGTCAGAAATTAAAATAACCATTTAAAGCTTTGCAATAGAATGGAATGCTACCGTACTTTGACCTCTATCAAACATGATTTATGGCAAACATGGAATGGTAAGAAAAAAAAGAAGAAAAAGATGTAACCTTTATTTAACCAGGAAAAGTCTCATTGAGATTAAAGATCTGTTTTACAAAAGAGTCCTGGCCAAGACAGGCAGCAGCACAATTAACAGAGTAGCAGACATAAAAACATACAACAATTTACAATGGAAAATAAAGAATAAATTACAGAATCATAAAAAAATCAAAAATATTAGAAATGTTAATTGGTAATTTTGCAACTCTATTCCAAGCAGAGGGAGCAGCATACTTAAACTACCTTTTCCCAATTCAGTATGGACTTTAGGAACAGATAGTAGGAATACGTCCTGGGAGCAAAGACAATATATTTTGTGAGGCTTAAAAGAGAGAGGATCATCAATTACAATTCCTAGATATTTGTATTGAGATTTAGGCTACATCCACACCAATATATATATATATATATTTTTATTGATGATTTTCCATAACATAAAATAGTGGGTCATACAAATGCATGAGCAGCCAGAGAGGTAATCAAATGATACAGCATCCATATATACCCACAGACACATACAACAACAACAACAACAACAACAACAACAAAAAAGGACTTAAAAAATAAATGAAATAAAATAAAGTAACAGAGAAAAAAGAGAAACCACACCTAACAAACACACAGCACATAGCTTGGTGGTCCAGATATATATCTAAAAAATAAATTTAAAAAAACTACAATAGAACCTTACAATTCTAACGTCACAAAATGCTTTTTTGTCTTTCACAGGACCATCATCTACCTGTCCATCGTGTACGTCATCGGTCACGTGGTCAAGTCTGTAGGCGCCATCCCAAGCGTGGGCGACAGCACCATGCACATGTAAGCACCATGCACAGAGTGTGTCTGTGTGTGTGTTTCCCAGACTGAACACAGTGTTTCTATGTGTGTGTGTTTCCCAGACTCAACACAGTGTGTCTATGTGTGTGTTTCCCAGACTCAACACAGTGTGTCTATGTGTGTGTGTTTCCCAGACTCAACACAGTGTGTCTGTGTGTGTTTCCCAGACTCAACGCAGTGTGTCTGTGTGTGTTTCCCAGACTCAACACAGTGTGTCTGTGTGTGTGTGTGTTTCCCAGACTCAACACAGTGTGTTTGTGTGTGTGTTTCCCAGACTCAACACAGTGTGTCTATGTGTGTGTGTTTCCCAGACTCAACACAGTGTCTATGTGTGTGTTTCCCAGACTGAACACAGTGTGTCTATGTGTGTGTGTTTCCCAGACTCAACACAGTGTGTCTATGTGTGTGTTTCCCAGACTCAACACAGTGTGTCTATGTGTGTGTTTCCCAGACTGAACACAGTGTGTCTATGTGTGTGTTTCCCAGACTCAACGCAGTGTGTGTGTGTGTGTGTGTGTTTCCCAGACTCAACACAGTGTCTCTGTGTGTGTTTCCCAGACTCAACACAGTGTGTCTATGTGTGTGTCTCTATGTGTGTGTCTCTATGTGTGTGTCTCTATGTGTGTGTCTATGTGTGTGTCTATGTGTGTGTGTGTGTGTGTGTGTTTCCCAGAGTGTTGTCCATGGTGGGCCTGGTCCTCATCGCCTTCGGGACCGGGGGGATTAAACCCTGTGTGGCGGCGTTCGGAGGGGACCAGTTTGACGAGGGACACGTAAGACGTTACATCACTCTGAAATACAACTTGTGATCTTAGAATGATAAGGTTCTATCTCCGTTTAGAATGATACGGTTCTATCTCCGTTTAGAATGATAAGGTTCTATCTCCGTTTAGAATGATAAGGTTCTATCTCCGTTTAGAATGATAAGGTTCTATCTCCGTTTAGAATGATAAGGTTCTATCTCCGTTTAGAATGATAAGGTTCTATCTTAGAATGATAAGGTTCTATCTCCGTTTAGAATGATAAGGTTCTATCTCCGTTTAGAATGATAAGGTTCTATCTCCGTTTAGGGTAGTTCAGAGATATTGAGCATCAAAGTTTTTACATTCCATTATGTTCTGTGAGATGGAACCTTTGTATTTTATTAATTACTAACAAAAAAAATGTCAACATTTAAAAAATAACACCACACAGGCATTAATAAACACCTAATGGATCAGATTATGTAAAAAACTCAATTTTGACAAAAATGGAGATAGAACCTTATAATTCTAACGTCACAAAATGTACTGTTCGCCTACTCTTTGTGTTCAGTCTAGTTAACCTCTGATTAAAAAAAAAAAAAAAAGAAAGAAAAAAAAAAACAGTGTTCTGTTAAAAGGGTATTTGTGTTGTAAGAATGTGATTTGAGAAATTTGTAACTGTAACTTGAAGATACCTGCGAAAATGTTTTTTGTTAAAAATATAAAACAACGTTCACACTTTTTTCCCTTTTATGGACAGCCAAACGAAAGGAGGAAGTTCTTCTCTATCTTCTACATGTCCATCAACGCTGGGAGTGTCCTATCGATGCTCATCACACCCATACTACGAGGTCAGTGTCAGGAATGAGGACTCAGGGCCGACATTTAATTATGGTTAATTCTGTTTAGATTACATGACTTAGCTGTACTGAACTCTGTGTGTGTGTGGCTGTGTGTGCGTGCGTGTGTGTATGTGTGTATGTGTGTATGTGTGTATGTGTGTATGTGTGTGTGTGTGTGTGTATGTGTGTGTGTGTGTGTGTGTATGTGTGCGTGCGTGTGTATATGTGTGTGTGTGTGTGTGTATATGTGTGTGTCATTGCTTGCACCACACCACAGAACAGGTTACAGAAACACTATCACACATCTTGAATGGCTGTTATGTTTACAAAGGAATGTATATAGCACGTCATGACAGAATTGTGAGCCTTATAGTAAAGGACATATCACTCCACTTCCCAGTTACAGTGAAAATGTATACACATGCTTGTGTCAATGCATCTATGTTCAATTTCTGTAATGACCAATGTCACTTTTCACAGTTGTCTGCTAACACACCAGATGTTGTTGTTGTTAATGAAGAGTCCAGAGAGGTGTCTGTATTAGAGGTAGCATGCACCTTTGATATAAGCCTAGAGGAAGCCTTCATGACTAAGGTCATGAAATACCAGCAGCTTGTAGATACCATCTCAGAGCTAGGCTATAGGTGTACGCTATTAGTCTTTATATTTGGCAGTCTTGGACATGTGCACAGATTGGTTGTCAGAGGACTACGTCTACTGGGAATGTCCAAGGGAGAAGCAAAAAGGCTCAGCAAGTATTGCTCTGTCTCTGCGATTATTGGCAGCCGCCATATATGGCGGAGACGGTGTTACTTGTACCCGTGAGTCTTGTCCTGTTGTATGTGAAAGACATTGTCCATGTCTGTTTGTGAATGCATCCCATCTGTGCCTTCAGTATTTGTGTCCCTGTATACTTGTTTCTATGTGGACATAAATAAATGATTAAAATGTGTGTGTGTGTGTGTGTGTGTGTGTGTGTGTGTGTGTGTGTGTGTGTGCGTGCGTGCGTGTATGTGTGTGTGCGTGTGTGTATATGTGTATGTGTGTGTGTGTGTGTGTATGTGTGCGTGTGTGCGTGTGTGCATGCGTGTGTATGTTCTTGCAGGCGATGTGCAGTGTTTCGGGGGGGACTGCTACGCTCTCGCCTTCGGGGTACCAGCAGCTTTGATGATCGTTGCTCTGGGTGAGTGTCTCCCTTCTTCTCCCTTCTCTTCCTATGAAGCCATGGAGGTCTGTTCGGTTGTTAAGTCGTGACGTGTTTCCGGGTCCAACGTTGGCTGAGGCGCTCTCTTCGAAATGCCTCAGTAATAATAATAATTCATTAAATGTATATAGCGCTTTTCCGAGGCTCAAAGACGCTGACAATATGGGAAAAAACGGGAAAGTGCTGCGTCCCTTGTTGTATGAATAGATCCCAGTCTAAAAAACGATTGAACTGTCATTCTACCGCTTTAGTACACTGGTACTCTGGTGCTTTAGTACACTGGTACTCTGGTGCAGGGAATTTCTAGTTTGGACCCGGAAATTGCTAAACGTCACGTTTGACGTCAGACTTAACAACCGAATTCCACACTTGGGAGTGGAGAAGTAGTGTAGCGACTAGATCGAGCCGAAAATCCAAAGTCGCTGAGAGACGTGAGCAGGCTCTGGGTTGAAGTTGTATGACGCGCTAAAAACTATTCGCTTGAGATAAAAGGTATGTTTAAACTTTAAAGCATTTATTGAATAAAAAACTATCAAACTCGGTGACGTACAGAAATCCATAAGCGACCAAAACAAAGAATAACAAACAAATCGTAAATAATAATGGAGATAGAACCTTATTATTCTAACGTCACGTAGTAGAACCTACATGGGGACCCTGTGTCCAGTCGTCATTGTGGGTCGGCCGTGGCCCCTCGAGTTACAGAACAGGGTTTGTTTTGATAGCGCATGCTTTGGCCCAGCGGAGCCACTCAACCATACATCCCATATGGATCAGGGGGGATGGGATTCAAGGCCAGTCAGCAGAAAGGGGCTGATGTGTATGGAGGTCTGGTAAACATTGGGCCTTGCCAATCCAAACAACACTAAACTGGGTTGGTATTGGCTCGGGACATCGATAATGATCTTAACCTATGTCCATGTAACAGGGGAGGCCGGTCGAGATGGGAGACTCATAGTAATGCATGGATCGGAATGAGGAATGGCGTCAAACACGTGCCATACCATTGATAATAATAATAACAATAATATAATAATAATAATAATAACTTTGATTTCTACAGTATAGCGCCTTTCGAAAACCCAACTTTACAATTCTAAAGGGGGAATGGTCAAGGACAGACAAAACAGAAGACAAACAAAGCAAAACAGAAACAGTGACTTGGGGCCAAAGGCCTTGGAGAACAGATGTGTTTTGAGGGCTGATTTGAAGGAGTCCAGGGTGGGGGCGTTGCGGATCACTGTGGGGAGGGAGTTCCAGAGTGTAGGTGCGGCCACGCTGAAGGCTCTGCCCCCAAAGGTCCGTAGGTTGGTGCGGGGGGTGGACAGCAGGCCCATGTCTGTGGACCGCAGGTTCCCGGGAAGGGGTATGCTGGGAGAGGAGATCAGTTAGGTACTGGGTACTAGATACCATTCCATATTCCATTCTATGCATTACAATGAGTCTGTCCTCCGATTTCTACCTCCCCCAGCCTCCCCTGGTCCATAACAATGTGTTTACTCTCTCGTTTAGCGACACAAACGTGATGCAGATTATGGAGATATGGAGATATGGAGATATGGCATATGAAAGAAAACACACTCTTATTGGCAGGGCTTGTTGGCAGGCGGTTCTGTTCCCAGACTAAACAAACCGTCACAAATCCAGAAACTAATCCACAACATTCATCTTTGTTTATTAACAATGGTCTCTGGAAATAGACCGTGAGTGAGTGCTGTTTAAGCTCACCACTCAGAGTCCCTCTGATGATGGAGTGCCCTTGTGGGCCCACAGCAGGTGGTCCTCAGTGGCCCAGCTGGCAGAGCGTGGCGCTGACAAAGCTTAGATTCGATGTATTCAATTCAACTTTATTGGCCATGTGCAGTGCACTCGGAACATGACTTGGTATTCTACCATGCTTAACAAGCTACAGTACATACAACAACAGCAAGACGACAATACAACAAAACTCAAGACAAAATATACAGTACCAATATGAGTGATCCAACATTTTGTGGAATCAATGCCACGAAGAATTGAGGCTGTTTTGATATATCTTAATATATGTATTATTACTCATAAAACTGTATTGGCCACAGTGAATGAACAGCGTTTTAATAACAATCTTTCCTCCATTTTTTCTAACCAGTATTAACATGTCGTGAGCTTAGAATGATAAGGTTCTATCTCCGTTTAGGGTAGTTCAGAGATATTGAGCGTCAACGTTTTTACATTCCATTATGTTTTGTGAGATGGAACCTTTGTATTTTATTAATTACTAACTCAAAAATGTCAACATTTTAAAAATAACACCACACAGGCATTAATAAACACCTAATGGATCAGATTATGTAAAAAACTCAATTTTGACAAAAATGGAGATAGAACCTTATAATTCTAACGTCACGATGTGTGACCTTGTGTTTCCCCCCATCTTGTTGTAGTTGTGTTCATCAGTGGGAGTGGCTTGTATAAGAAGAGTCCGCCCGCAGGAAATGTCCTCCTGGACGTGTGCAAGTGCATAGGGGTGAGTTTGACCCAGGGGTGAGTCATTTACATTTACATTTTTGGCATTTAGCAGACGCCTTATTCCAAAGCGACTTACAATCAATACATTTGAATACTAAGCAAGTGAATCATCAGTCCACCAGTCGTAGCAGGAAGAGTAATCCAGCTCAGGCCCGGGGCCATTGATAGAAGGAAAAACCTTCTTCTATCACCTTCTTCTAAACCTAGGTTTTAAAAAAAACGTATATATATTTAGACACTGGAGAAACAGAGAAACAGTACTAGAGGGGCAATAGAAGTTTTAGGGACACAGTAGAGGGGAAAGCGGGTGTCTTCAGGAGACGCAGTGCTGGGGGGCAGTAGATGTCTCAGGAGGAGCAGTTAAGGTGTTAGGAGGTTAGGTTAAGGAGTCAGATCCAGGGGAGGCTGGTGGAGGTAGAAATCGGAGGCCGGGCTCATTGTAATGCATGGAACGGAATGAGAAATGGTATAAAAACATTTGGTGTTTGGTGTTTGATACCATTCCTCATTTCATTCCACGCATTACAATGAGCCCATCCTCCGATTTCTACCTCCACCAGCCTCCCCATGTCAGACCTCTCTCTCTTCTAGATTGGCCAGTCATATTATCAGAAAAATTAACAGGTGAGAAATGATGGTCTTACCATGTCCACTTCTCTCTCTCTCTCTTCATCCCTTTCTACAGGTCGCCATCAAGAACCGCTGTAAGAGTTCCAAGTCTGACCCAAAGAGGAAACACTGGCTGGACTGGGCTGAGGAGAACTATTCGGTATGATATCTAAACACAGCAGTGGCGGGCAGTGCATTTCACACCTAGGCCTTCAGTGATGTCCTACCTGAATTATTCCACCTCTTAATAAATGTAAGACCGCTATTAAAGAAACCCAACCTCGACGCCGATGCACTGAAAAACTACAGACCGATATCTAACCTCACATTCATTAGTAAGATACTTGAGAAGGAAGTTTCACTACAAATAAACTCCTTTCTGAAAGAAAATAATGTCATGGAGGAATTTCAATCAGGTTTTAGAACATATCACAGCACTGAAACTGCTCTTACTAAAATAGTGAGTGATCTCAGACTAAACTCTGATGCTAATAAGGTCTCAATTCTCGTCCTATTAGATCTAAGTGCAGCGTTCGATACGATCGACCATGATATCCTAATCAATCGTCTCGAAGAGTTAGTTGGTCTTTCTGGCAGCGTGTTAAATTGGTTCAGAACATACATTACAGGGAGAAAGTTCTATGTCAAGCTTGGCGATCATGTGTCTGAGAAATATGACAGCGATTTCGGAGTCGCACAAGGGAGCTGCCTTGGTCCACTACTATTCTCACTATACATGTTACCACTCGGGGACATCATTAGAGAGCACAACGTATGTTTCCACAGCTATGCCGATGACACGCAACTGTACATTTCCACAGCTATGCCGATGACACGCAACTGTACATTTCTGCTGAACCAAATGATACTTCAGCTATAGACTCCATTACGAACTGTCTTCTAGCAATAAATAAATGGATGAGCAATAACTTCTTGAAGCTAAACGAGGACAAAACTGAAGTCCTACTGATCGGCCCTAAAGCAAAGAGGGATATGCTGCTTAATAATCTGGGGAAACTGACATCATTGATTAAACCTGAGGTTACAAGTCTAGGTGTTATTTTCGACTCAGACCTAAGCTTCAAGTCCCATATTAACAAGGTGACGAAAACATAATTCTTTCACCTTAGAAACATTGCTAAAGTAAGACCACTTATAAACCAAAAAGATGCTGAAAAACTGATTCATGCCTTTGTCTCAAGCCGGCTCGATTACTGTAACACACTTTTTACTGGCCTTCCTAAAAAAACGACTGCAAAACTTCAGCTCATTCAAAACTCTGCAGCTCGACTTCTAACTAGAACCAAGAGGAGAGAACACTTAACTCCGGTCCTAGCTACTCTGCACTGGCTGCCAGTAACATGTAGGGTTGATTTTAAGGTCCTCCTCCTTACATACAAAGCCCTTAATGGGCGAGGCCCAAAGTACATTGCTAATTCCCTTGCCAATTATGCACCCTCAAGAACACTAAGATCATCTATCGCAGGTTTATTAGAGGTCCCCAGCAACAGTCAGAAGAAGATCGGGAGCGCAGCCTTTGCCAACTATGCCCCAAAGCTTTGGAACACATTACCTTTAGAGATCAGGGAAGCCAGCTCACTAAATATTTTTAAAAGAAAGCTAAAAACGCACTTCTTCAATATGGCCTTCAACTAGCTTATCTGCACCTGCCCACTGCTCATCTGCCAGCTGCTGCACTTTAAATGTTTTATCTATTTATCTCTTATATTTCTACACAGTAATGCACATGGTCTTTAACTCCACAGACTGTGGGGGGATAACATTGGTACCACAAAGCCAAGTTGGGCTACAGATCCAGTTGACTGGGATTTTGCGCTGCTGTGTCTAGAGACACGCCAGTTAGGCTACATATCCAGTTGGTTAAAATACTGTGATCTGACACTGCCGGATCGATGAGAAAGAGGTGATTGTAAGTTGTCAGAAGGTTTGAGTAAGTGCAAAAGAAAGAAACTGCAATGTTGATACTGGATTTTTGGTGCAAGGTCAGCCATGTTTGAACTTGAAAGCCAGTGAGAAGTACAGAAAGACTGTGTAAGGTAGGGAAATGAGAGAGATAGGGAAAGGTATTCTGCTGATGAGAAGATGGATAGCGGTTACTAAGTGTTAAAGCAGAGGTTGTATTTTGTTTCTCTTTTTCTATTTATTGTATTTTCTCTTTACCTTTTCTTTTACTGTTTCCCCCTGCTTTTATATTCATTCTATGCTATGTTTTATTATATTCACTTCATGTTCTTAGTCCTGTTGTAAAGCACTTTGAGCTGCATTTCTTGTATGAAAGGTGCTTTATAAATAAAGCTTTACTTACTTACTTTACTTACTAATGACCCTCCTGTGTGTGTGTGTAATCATGTCTCCTGTGTGTGTGTCCACAGAAACGCCTCATCCATGAGATCAAGATGGTCGTGAGGGTTCTGGTGCTCTACATCCCTCTGCCGATGTTCTGGGCTCTGTTTGACCAGCAGGTACGGTTCTGTCCTGCTCACAACGGATCGGCCCAGTTAGAACAGTTTCAAAGTGTTTTATTTAACCTTTATTTAACCAGGAAGTCCCATTGAGATACAATTATCTGTGTTCCAAGAGAGACCTGGCCCAGATAGCAGTTCTGGTTCCACCCTCGAGGGATAATAATAATAATAATAATAATAATAATAATAATAATAATAATAACTTTATTTGTATAGCGCTTTTCCTGCAAACGTTGCAGCTCAAAGTGCTTTAATCATTGTATAATCTTAATTTAATTATTTAGTAATTTAAAGGCAATATAAAAAAGATGGGTTTTTAGTGACTTGACTTGAACATATTTGCTGAGGTTGCATCCCTAATGTAAACTGGCTGTGCATTCCACAATCTGGGTGCATAAAATGAGAATGCAGCCTCACCAAATCTCTTCTTTTGTACATGATTAATTGATGATTGATGATTCATTCTCTTTGTAGTTTTACCTTCTCTGTGACGGGTTAGGTTGTTAGTAGTTCATCCAGACCATTTTGAAATACACATTTATTCACATTTGAGTGATTTAAAACTAACAAGAAGGACAAAAACAAAAACATCTGTCCTGAGAGGGAATCATTAGCCACTGTTATGTTTGGCTTTCTACCAGGCCTGTTAGAGGCCAAAGATCTGTTGGATTAATCTGGGATGATTGTTCCATTGGAGCGTGGCTAGTTGCTAGGGTTAGTTGCTAGGGTTAGGGTTGGGACTAGGGTTAGTCTAAGACTTGAACCCCTCAACCAAAGGCAGGGGGGGCTGGTGGAGGTAGTATTCGGAGGACAGGCTCATTGTAATGCATGGAAGGGAAGGAGGAATGGTATCAAATGAATGCTAGGGAAAACACCATTACTCATTCCATTCCATTTATATTTAAATTTTTTGGCATTTAGCAGACGCCTTATACCAAAGCGACTTACAATCAATACATTTCATTAAGCAAGTGAATCATCAGTTCACCAGTTGCAGCAGGAAGAGTAATTTAGCTAGCTTTTAAAAAAAATAATATATATAGACACTGGAGAAACAGAGAAACAGTACAAGGGGGGCAATAGAAGTTCTTAGGGGACAAAGTAAAGGGGAAAAGCGGGTGTCTTCAGGAGACGCAGTGCTGGGGGGGCAGTAGATGTCTCAGGAGGAGCAGTTAAGGTGTAACCTGAAGAGATGACCTAAAGTCACTGTGCCTCCAGTTCAAAAGAATATTTGAATAAGCCAATCAGTGAATGACAGACCATTTAAAGAGCCAATCAGTGATTAACGGCCACCTTTGTTCAGGGATCCCGCTGGACACTGCAGGCGACCAGGATGAACATGGCGATTGTAAGTAATTTTTAAATTTACGTTATTTGTATCTACCTGTGTACCAGGGGAGGCTGGTGGAGGGAGAGGACAGGCTCATTGTGATGCACAGATGTTTTACAATGAGCCCATCCTCCAGATCCTGGTTGTGATTGCACTTTGTGACGTTAGAATTATAAGGTTCTATCTCCATTTTTGGTCAAAATTTAGTTTTTTACATAATCTGATCCATTAGGTGTTTATTAATGCCTGTGTGGTGTTATTTTAAAAATGTAGAAATGTTTTTGTTAGTAATTAATAAAATACAAAGGTTCCATCTCACAGAACATAATGGAATGTAACAACTTTGACGCTCAATATCTCTGAACTACCCTAGACGGAGATAGAACCTTATCATTCTAAGCTCACAACTTTTCAAGGTTTGTGGTTACTGGGCATCTAATTGTTCATTTGTTTTGTATGTGTGATGAATTACAGTATATTGAAACTAAATATGTTTTATTAACCTCGTCGTGTCATTAAAATGAAACCATCCACTTCCATATTCCAGGGAGAAACTTTCATACTGAAGCCGGATCAAATGCAGGTAGGCAGCAGATCTTCTTTAGTAGTAGTAATAATAATAATAATAATAATAATAATAATAATAATAATAATAATAATAATAATAATAATAATAATAATAGTAATGTGTAATAGTAATAGTGCTTCCATCACATAGCTAGAGCTTTCACAGGTCAAACAAAAACAAACATTGATAAAAACATAGAGTACATACAGGTACAGTGGGGTCAGCACAGAACTGGGGCAGTGAACAAAGTAACACACTAGTAGAAGCTGGGTAGAGGTAGAAATCAGAGACTGGGCTCATTGTAATGCCTGGAATGCCGGGAAAGAGCGATGGTAATACCTCCTCATTCCTCATTCCATGCATTATAATGAGCCTGTCCTCCGATTTCTACCTCCACTAGCCTCTACAGTGCTGTACCATCGGTGCTGTCATGCCCTTGACTGAGAGCATCACACGTCCCCAACCCTTTTATAACATAATCACAACAACATTATCAGCAAAACTATTTACTAGTGTTCTGCACTGAACCTTTATGATTTTACAATGTTCTTTCTTTAATGAGTGACTGTGATTGAGTCACCTCAGGGTGTGCTTCTTCTCCCCTCCCTGTCCCTAAGATGTTGAACGCCCTGCTGATCCTCGTATTCGTACCCGTCTTCGACCTCGTCGTGTACCCAGGCGTAGGTCTGTGCAGGATCAACCTCACGTGAGTCCACCCCCCCCCTCCCCCCCGCCCCGCTCTTCCATGGACAGATATGTCTGTCTTCACATCAGATAGTACCATTGCATTTAACAGTTACTCGTGAGTTTAGAATGATAAGGTTCTATCTCCGTTTAGAATGATAAGGTTCTATCTCCGTTTAGAATGATAAGGTTCTATCTCCGTTTAGAATGATAAGGTTCTATCTCCGTTTAGAATGATACGGTTCTATCTCCGTTTAGAATGATGAAGGTTCTATCTCCGTTTAGAATGATAAGGTTCTATCTCAGTTTAGGGTAGTTCAGAGATATTGAACGTCAAAGTTTTTACATTCCATTATGTAAATAACACCACACAGGCATTAATAAATGAACCTTATAATTCTAACGTCACGAGTTGTCGTTTATGTGTATAGGAGCTCCTGTAGGTGTAAGGAAGGACAAGTGTCGTGGTGTCACGTGAAGCAGGGGAGGCTGGTGGAGGTAGAAATGGGAGGACAGGCCCATTGTGATGCATGGAATTGAATGAGGAAGGGTAACGGCAACACACACGTGTTTGATATCGTTCCTCATTCCGTTCCACGCCTTCAAATGAGCCCGTCCTCCGATTTCTACCTCCACCAGCCTCGACTGCTGATGTGAAGCTGCACACCAATGACAATGTCACACCTTAAGTCATAAAGACGAGAAGATCTTTCGCTGCCTCTATTCCCAGTTATCTTATCGTGTCGTCCGTATCAGTGTGTATAGATAAGATAGACAGGAGATGATGATGATGTGCAAACAGGAGAATAATGATTTGACAGAACTTGTGCAAGAAGTTATTGTGGAGGCTTCGATCGTCATCCTACGTAGCGTGCATCTCAACACATCCATTTTTACATTTACATGTTTGGCATTTAGCAGACGCCTTATTCTAAAGCGACTTACAATCAATACATTTGACTAAGCAAGTGAATCATCAATCATTTTTTTATATAGACATTGGAGAACAGAGAGACAGTACAAGGGGGGCAGTAGAAGTCTTAGGGGACACAGTAAAGGGGAAAGCGGGTGTCTCAGGAGACGCAGTGCTGGGGGGTAGTGGATGTCTCAGGAGGAGCAGTTAAGGTGTAACCTGAAGAGATGGGTTCCCTGGTGTTCTACCTCCACCAGCCTCCCCTGGTGTTCTACCTCCACCAGCCTCCCCTGGTGTTCTACCTCCCCCAGCCTCCCCTGGTGTTCTACCTCCACCAGCCTCCCCTGGTTTTTCTTTCAGGTTTTCTTCCATTTTCTGCAATGTTGCCATCTAGCATAGCCTAGCGTAGGCAACAACTCTCTACAAAGTAGACCTGTGGGGTATTCCATCAACGTTGCTAAAGGAAAATCCAGGTTTAGTTTGATAAGTCTCGCAAGACTTTGACTAGAATAATAATAATAATACAAAAAAAATCCTTTAGAGACGTTGATGGAATACCCCCCAGGTCTGACACGATGCACATAACAACAAACAACCATTCTACGGGCATGTGGGAGGAGGGTTCTAGCAATGTAACATCCAATGATATGGCAAGCATCTCTCGCAATATCATTGGATATCCTCCCATCGCTCCGTCCAGTTCTATCAAAGCCAGATCGGTTAATCTAAAACCCTCCACACCTCCAAAGGAGGCTTGAGAACAACGTGATGTGGAGGTACGGCTCAATAGCACGCAAGAAGTCCTACTGAAACGGACATTGTTGACCATCTAGCAGCAGTCATTATGCTACTAGTCCAGCAAGGTGAACTGGTGGGTTCATAGTGTCTGACGCTGTCTCTCTCTCTCCCCCCAGGCCCCTGAAGAAGATGACCGTGGGGATGATCTTTGCAGCGCTGGCCTTCTGTGCCGCCACCCTGGTGGAGGTGACAGTCGTGGTAGGTCAGAGGTCGTGTTCTCACATGATGTCATAGAGAGGGCTCTGATGTCATAGGTCATGTTCTCACATGAAAGTCTGAATCGAGACCCGGAGCAAGTGTATGAGTTTGCAACATTGTTGCATAAATTATTTCTCTGATTTGCGTTCTCACAGCCCTTCATGTAAACGAAGTAACATACGCAATCGAAGCAACAGACGTGGTAGTTGATTGGTCAGAAAAATTGAAAATTGCCCGTTCGTCCCGCTCTTATCCAGATCAACACGCGTGCGCTGTTGGTTTCCTATGGACAGCCTCGATGCTTCGTTTCTAACCGGAGCGAAACCACCCTTTTCAAGCGGAGCATGCGTCGGTTCTTTGCTCCGGGAGTTACTTCGAATGCGCGTTCTCACAGCTCCAAACGACGCAGAGCAAAGATAATTTTATCCTAAACTCTGTTTCAAGTGAAGCAAATGTTCTAGTGAGAACACACCCTAATGTTCTAGTGAGAACACACCCTAAGTGTCTGTGGGCGGGGTCTCGTCAAGGGAGGCTAGTGGAAGTAGATGGATGGTGGACAGCTCACAGAATTCTGTTACACTCCATCCATCATTGTAATGCATGATGGGACGGAATGAAGAACATTGAGGAGACCGACCGTCCTCCGATTTCAACTTCCACCAGCCTCGACTTAAGTCACATCCAAGCACTGGCCCCCCCCGGTGCCCCCACCGTTGAAAAACGTCGTGCTTAAGTGCCCTTTTGAGTGGCAAAAACGAGAGGGTGTGCCCTATTAGTGCCCCTCCAATGGTCTAAACTTGACCATGTGCCCCCATAGTTAAAAACATTGCGTGATCTACTGGGGTTTTTGCACAACCATCTCTAGTATGTACAGAGAATGGTCAGAAAAAGACAAACATATCCAGTGAGCAGCAGTTCTCTGGGCGAAAATGGTGGTGGTGGTGTAATGGTGTGGGGGATATTTTCTTGGCACAAATCTGCAGCAATTGTGTGATGCTAGAATGTTGTGCGGTTTGTGCCCTTTTTTTCTTTTCGCCCCTGCCCTTCAAACAGCCTGAGTCTGCCACTGCATCCAAGACCTAATCTAAAGCCACAGTGACGCAGACAGACACTGAGCCTAACCACTGAGAACCCTTCTATCTCCTGATCCTCTCTTGTCTCTTGTCTCTTTGGGCGTTTGACAGAAAACAGTGGTGGAGCCTGCTCCCCGGGGGGCGTGTCTCCTGCAGGTCTACAACCTGGCTGGGTCCAACATCACCCTCGATGTCCCCGGCAGCAACAACCTCTTCTCACAACCTATCAGACCCTATGAGGTAGGTAACATAGACACGGCTGTTCTAGTGTCAACTGTCACTTAGATCCAACTGTCACTTTCAAATTAACCTCAAGATTCCTGTATATACCCTGTACTCTGGGTAACCAGGATCGGTAGCTAGCAATTGAAGGATGGGGGCTCATTGTAAATGCATGGAACGGGAACGAGGACGTGAGTGATTACCGCTCCTCAATCCGTTCCACGTGTAACAATAAGCCTGTCCTCCTATTTCCTCCCACCTCCACCAGCCTCCCCTGCAGCACAGGGTCATCAATGTTTTATTGTTACTTATCCGGGATACACTCCCAATCTGCTGTCGACACTCGTAAACACAGTGGATGAGGGATACTGTATTTACGAGTGTGGACAGCAGCTTTCCCTAGCGACCAAATGGGAGTGTGTTCTGGGTTCAATGTAGTTAAAGACGTTACTACAGCTGAATATTAACCCTTTCACTCTGTCACCCTGTCTCTCTGTCTCCCTGTCTCTCTGTCTCCCTGTCTCCCTCTCTCTCTGTCTCCCTGCCTCCCTGTCTCTCTGTCTCCCTGTCTCTCTGTCTCCCTGTCCTCCTGTCTCCCTGTCTCTCTGTCTCCCTGTTTGTTTGTTTGTTTATTTGTTTATTTGGATCCACCATTAGATACAGCAAATATGCAGTAGCTATTCTTCCTGGGGTCCTCATACCATAGCTACTTTCAAACCATTTTTCATCTTAAACACTTGAATACAGACAATACACTTCCATAACATACATACATACATACATAAGCTCTATTATTTACATTTTTAGTTGAAGACAACTTAATAACGAAATAAAGAAAAATAATACAGAAAGAAAAAGTGGAGAGACAAAAACATAACTCTCCTTACCCTTGGGATCACAAGACAGCTCAATTCACCAGTGAGAAACACTTCATTGTTTTCAGGGTATCCCGTATATGTAAACAGATACAAAACATTCTGTCTCCCTGTCTCCCTGTCCTGTCAGGATCCCCTTCAATACCAGAGGCTTCCACTGGGGGGAGACATCCAGACCCTCACAATTGGAGTCACTCATGATGGTCTACCATACCAGTGTACTGAGACCTTCACAGAGCTGGAGGCCTACAGTCTGGTTGTGCACAGCGGGCCCGCTGGAGTTGGAGTCCAGTGCAAACTAGTGAGTGTGGAGTTTGTAGCACGCTAATCACAACATAGCTATCGGATGGCCAGACGACACTCTAGACTAGTCTAGTCCGTTGTGAATTTGTTTGAGACAATGTATTTCGATTTTTTCAAGGTCTGACATGTTTTGTTTTTTTCATTGGAAATAATAAAGGTGCCAGACTTCATTGAGAAAAATGAGAACGGGGACGCGTATGTGAGGTAGTTATGTTTTTAATTCTGAATAATATAGAACTTATATAGTGCCTTTTTTGCTGCTCCAAAGCGCTTTACAACGGCCTCTCATTCACCCATTCACACACCAATGGCGGCAAGCTGCCATGCAAGGCGCCGGCCCGCTCACTGGGAGCAATTTGGGGTTCAGTGTCTTGCCCAAATACACTTCGACATGTGGCCAGCCGGGGCTCGAACCGCCGATCTGCCAACCTTGTGATCATTAGACGGCGACTCTACCTCCTGAGACACAGCCGCCCCATTAAGAATGTATTGTCGGTCACTGTCTCTACCAGGTTCATCAACATGGGGGATGAAGCGGTCAACCTGACCGTGGGTGGGGTCAACTTCAATGTTCCTGGCGAGTTTGGCATTTCTCCCAACAAGACTGTGGAAAGAAACGAGTGAGTATGACTCAAGACATGGACGTTTATCTCATCACCAGAGTGTATTATAATTGTTTTACAGTCTTCTAAGAATTACATTTAATCATAGATTTTCTGACATTGCAGTGTACGTCTGATTGTCAGTTGACATGACCTCTTTATTCACTTTATTCTCTGCTCTCATACACTCCTCTCCCTCTCTCTCTATTACTCTCACTCTCTCTCATCTCTCTCTTTCTATCACTCTCATCTCTCCTCTCATCCTCCCTCCCTCTCTCTCTCACTGACAGGTACACAAACGTTACATGTATATCTGCCTCAGAGAGTTTCTCCGTCAACTTGGGCTTGCTGGACTTTGGCGCCACGTACACCGTCATCCTCGGGGTGAGAGACTGGCGTCATCGGAGCCGACAACAACGTTTATGAATATGACTCGACAGTTAGGATTGACAGTTATGATTGACAGTTAGGAGTGACAGTTAGGATTGACAGTTAGGATTGAGAGTTAGGATTGACAGTTATGATTGACAGTTATGATGGACAGTTAGGATTGACAGTTAGGATTGACAGTTATGATTGACAGTTATGATTGACAGTTAGGATTGACAGTTATGATTGACAGTTAGGATTAACAATTAGGATTGACAGTTAAGATTGACAGTTAGGATTGAGTTATGATTGACAGTTAAGATTGCATTACGATATCACAGTACATATTCACTGTTGTAGCATGAAACCACACTGACAATGGCAGCCTACTTTTATTCACAATAAAACACAGACTCGAGTAGAAGCAAAGTACGCTGCCATTAGCAATGTGGTTTCATGCTACGCTAACGCACAGCCTCGCGTGCCTCATGGCTTAAGTAAACAGATAAAACGCTTCATAGTTGTTACTTTATCAGGGAATAACGCACGGCTTTCGTACGCCTCTCGGCCAGCCACAATGCTTGTTCTGATCAAACCGTTGTGATCAAGTGCGTTTTGCCCATTTCTGTCCTTTCCTGTTTCCAGGGCGTTTCCGAGACGACCCCTCATAAGATGGAGGACGTCCAGGCCAACAACGTCCACATCGCCTGGCAGATCCCCCAGTACGTCCTCATCACCGTGGGGGAGGTCATGTTCTCCATCACCGGCCTGGAGTTCTCCTACTCACAGGTGACTTGCGGACATTTTCACTTGCGGACATTCCTCCTTCCCTCCCTCCCTCCCTCTCTCCCTCCTTTCCTCTCTCCCTCCTTCCCTCCCTCTCCTTCCCTCCCTCCTTCCCTCTCTCCCTCCTTCCCTCTCTCCCTCCCTCCTTCCCTCTCTCCCTCCCTCCTTCCCTCCTTCCCTCTCTCTCTCCCTCCTTCCCTCCCTCCTTCTCTTCCTCCCACCCTCTCCCTGCTCCCTCTCTCCCCCCCCCCCCCCCTTATGGACCTAAAAGCATACGATTGTTAAAAATCTGAGGACGGGGCTCGGGGGCTCATGGAATGAGGAATGGTCTGCAGATTAAAACACGTCTGCAGATTACATAGACAGACACCGCATATTTAGGACATACAGTAGAAACACCTCAGACATCATATTGTGGTAATGTGTCGTTGTTGTTGTTGTCGCCCCCCCCCTCCCACACACACACAGGCCCCAGCTAATATGAAGTCAGTGCTGCAGGCTGGCTGGCTGCTGACTGTGGCCTTTGGGAACGTCATCGTGCTGATAGTGGCAGAAGGGGCAGGCCTCGATCAGGTAGGTCACATGACCTTGGAGAGGGAGATCACATGACCTTGGAGAGGGAGGTCCAGCGCTCGACATTAACGCCGTTCTACTTGTCCGGAGCAAAGTAAAACTTTCGCCGGGTTTGTTTGCGCGAGCACGACGACACTGCTAGAGCCTGGATATTTGTGCAGGAAGAACAACAGACGGCGCAGGCGCCAGACCAGACTAGATGATCGTGAGTGAAGATATTATCAAAGCGTACGGGTGATCGACAGGCAAGTACGCTTTGATAATATCTTCACTCCACGATCATCTAGTGTGGTCTGGCGCCTGCGCCGTCTGTTGTTCTTCCTGCACACAGGTAAACATATCCAGGATCCAGCAGCGTCGTCAGGCTCGCGCAAACAAACCTGGCGAAAGTTTTACTTGGTCCGGACAAGTAAAACGGCGTTACTGTCGAGCGCTGGAGATCGCTGCTTTACAGTATCTCACTGTTGTTTCAGTGGGTGGTGTTGACTGGCACGTTCCTGCTGGGTTTGACATTCCTCCCAACATGAGTGTGGAAAGAGGGAGATCGCTGTTCTATAGTATTTGACTGTGTTTACCCTGTTTTACTAAAGGTCCACTCAATGTAAATGTCTTTGATGGTCCACTAGAGGGCGACCAACCACTATAGTAGGACATGTTTGACTTCTGTCCTGGTGTCTCAATCTGTTTTGTTTGGAGCTTTTGAAGCCTTTTCTGAATTGTGAGAAAATTCCTTTCTTTGTCCTAAAAAAACAAAAGCATTGGAGGAGAATATCAGGGTTCCTGCAAGTTTCAACAAGTCAAATTTAAGACCTTTTTAGACCTTTTTTAGACCTCTTTGAATAGAATTTTGGCCCTATTCGCGACACCGATAGCTTTTTGTCATCCTCGAGGTGATGAAATTAGGGATTTCACTGCCATACAGACAAAAAAGGAAGCGAATTGGCATTTTTTTTTGTTCCAGCTTGATTAATTTCCACGTAAACAGATGTGGTCGGACTGATTTCCTTGCAGGATCTCATTTTTAAGACCGAACACCTCATTTGTTAGACCGAATAACTAAAATCTGAGACCTTTTTAGGCCTTATAAATCGGATTGCTGGATTTGAGACTTTACGGCTTTCTTTGTCTTAAAAAACAAAAGCATTGGAGGAGAAGATCTACGGGGATGAACCTTGACCTTCTCCTCCAAGGTGTTTTGAGTAGGACACAAGCAGAGGACAGAGGAGAGGACCTGAGGAATCAAGTTTCTAACAGTGGAGAGAAAGGGCTTCTGAGTACACCACCATGAGAGAAAGGACTTCTGAGTACAACATGAGAGGGGGGGGGAGAGGGAGGGAAGGAGGGAGAGAGGGACGGAGGGAAGGAGGGAGAGAGGGGAGGAGGGAAGGAGAGAGGGAGAGGGAAGGAGGGAGGGAGAGAGGGAAGGAGGGAGAGAGGGAAGGAGAGAGAGAGGGAAGGAGAGAGAGAGGGAAGGAGGGAGAGAGGGAAGGAGGGAAGGAGAGAGAGAGGGAAGGAGGGAGAGGGAAGGAGGGAAGGAGAGAGAGAGGGAAGGAGGGAGAGAGGGGAGGAGGGAAGGAGAGAGGGAGAAGGAAGGAGGGAGGGAAGGAGGGAGGGAGGGAGGGAAGGAGGGAGGGAGAGAGGGAAGGAGGGAGAGGGGAGGAGGGAAGGAGGGAGAGGGAAGGAGGGGAGGGAGGGAGGGAGGGAGGGAGAGAGGGAAGGAGGGAGAGAGGGAAGGAGAGAGAGAGGGAAGGAGGGAGAGAGGGAAGGAGAGAGAGAGGGAAGGAGGGAGAGAGGGGAGGAGGGAAGGAGAGAGGGAGAGGGAAGGAGAGAGGGAAGGAGGGAGGGAAGGAGGGAGGGAGAGAGGGAAGGAGGGAGAGGGAAGGAGGGGAGGGAGGGAAGGAAGGGAGGGAGGGAGAGAGGGAGAGAGGGAAGGAGGGAGAGAGGGAGGGAGAGAGGGAAGGAGGGGGTTCTCCAGGGTTTTATATTTGGGTGCTGCTTAACATTTTGATGATACGATAAAACACTGAAATGTGATCAATATTGATTCTGCCATTCCCAGTGGGTGGAGTTCCTCCTGTTTGCTAGTCTCCTGGTGGGCGTGTCCACCATCTTCTCCATCATGGCGTATTTCTACACCTACGTTCTTTGTCCTAAAAAACAAAAGCATTGGAGGAGAAGATCTACGGGGATGAACCTTGACCTTCTCCTCCAAGGTGTTTTGAGTAGGACACAAGCAGAGGGAGAGGGGGAAGGAGGGAGAGAGGGGAGGAGGGAGGGAAGGAGGGAGAGAGGGGAGGAGGGAGGGAGGGAAGGGAGGGAGGGAAGGAGGGAGGGAAGGAGGGAGAGAGGAAGGAGGGAGAGAGGGAAGGAGGAAAGGAGGGAGAGAGGGAAGGAGGGAGAGGGAAGGAGGGAGAGAGGGAGGGAGAGAGGAGAGGAGGGAGAGAGGGAAGGAGGGGGTTCTCCAGGGTTTTATATTTGGATGCTGCTTCACATTCGATACGATAAAACACTTAAACGTGATCAATATTGATTCTGCCATTCCCAGTGGGTGGAGTTCCTCCTGTTCGCTAGTCTCCTGGTGGGCGTGTCCATCATCTTCTCCATCATGGCGTATTTCTACACCTACGTGGACCCGGACCAGCTGGCCAAGCTGTTCCCAGACAACAACGCCGCAGACGACCACCAGGAGGACGACATGAAGAAGGACAACCACACAGAAAACATCTACATGAACTCAACAGGGAAAAGCACCAAGATGTAGCATGGTGACTTCATACCCCCCGCCCCCCCCCCCCCCCCCTACATAAGACACCCCAGTTTTATGAAATGTTTTTGTACATTTTGAATCAAGACAAAGCATTAAGACGTGACAGTTGAGTATACCTTACACGGTGAGCCGTAGCGTAGTTAGTTGTCGTCAGTCACCCTGTCTGTGTGAACTTTACTAACCACAGAAAACATTCCAACCAAGACACCATTTCGTGACGTTAGAATTATAAGGTTCTATCTCCATTTTTGTCAAATTAGTTTTTACATAATCTGATCCATTAGGTGTTTATTAATGCCTGTGTGGTGTTATTTTTTAAAATGTTGCATTTTTGAGTTAGTAATTAATAAAATACAAAGGTTCCCATCTCACAAAACATAATGGAATGTAAAAACTTTGACGCTCAATATCTCTGAACTGCCCTAAACGGAGATAGAACCTTATCATTCTAAGATCACGATTTCAAATCTCTAATTTAAACGAGACCGTGCAATAGCAAGACATTTTATTATAGCAATATGACAAAAATATATATTTTCACAAAAAACAACAGAATGTTTGATGTTGTGATCCAATTTCAACATATCAACATATCTCAAGGGCACACACATCACAGTACTGTACATAATGAAAATGTGCTCGTCCTGAATTCAATACTGTTGTAAAATGTTTGTTAAACATTTCCTATGGTTTATAGGGAGCTTAAAGTAGAAACACAGCCTCTTGTAGTTAATAGTAAACTAAGCTTTCTGCAGGGACCCTCTTCAGATGCAATAATAGGACAGAGGCATTATGGGAAGGATCCCACTTTTAAACTAGCTAGCTGAGCCGAGTCTATAAACATTTGACTGGACCCAGCCTCTCCTCAAAGCCACAAACTATGTCAGGGAAAGATCTATGAGACGTGCTTCTACAGTATGCTCTCATATAATATGCGTGTGTGATACTGTAAAGTCATATACCGTTATGTGAATAATAGACCTTCATGGAAATCACATTTTTGAGAATTTTGTTTTATTCTGGAAATAAAAGATGAACGTGTCTCTACATGTATGCAGGGCTGACGTACTGTTGGTGTGTGAGTGTGTGTGTTTATTCTCCTGGTTCAGGGCTTCATCAACTGTAGCCTTCCCTTATGACAGATCCATGCCTTACAGACTACAAACAGAGACAAATAACAACACTTCAACTAACTGGAACAAAATGTCATCCATCGCTCCTTCGACAGGGTTCATTAATCACCATCCCAAAAACGTTGACGCTCAATATCTCTGAACTCCCCTAAACGGAGATAGAACCTTATCATTCTAAACGGAGATAGAACCTTATCAATCTAAACGGAGATAGAACCTTATAATTCGAAACGGAGATAGAACCTTATCAATCTAAACGGAGATAGAACCTTATCAATCTAAGCTCACGTAATGTCTTTGTAAAAAAAACAAGTAGAGGAAAAGAAAACATGGTAAGAGATGTTGGGAGCTACTGATATAGACTGTTAGATACTGATATAGACTGTTAGATTGCCTGATATAGACTGTTAAATTGCCACGTTGAGAAGGTTCTTGAGTTTCACCTCGTGGGAAACAGAGCTAAATATAACACAACGCTTGATGGAGTGAAAAAAGGGGAAAAGATGTGTTCAGCCCTCTCTCCTCTCCTTTCTTCCCCGACACCAAGGAATTACTGCCAGCCGTGAAGGATTCCCCTGGTCGGAACGGGCCTACAGCGATCTCTACATCTCTAAATCACGCTGAACACTGCCGAGACTCCTGTATTCGGGGTGAATAAGACACTCTGTCAAATGTTCTACACAGAAGTCCCACGGGGGGGCTTTCACACAGACCAGATCAACTCAATATAGAGCAACACTAAAACGGATGGCCTCCTTTCCTTCCTTTCCCTCGGTTTAACACAAAGAACTTTATTCAAGGCTTTCAGACGAGCCGAGTGTTACGGTGTGCTATGGTGTTGTCCTCTCTCTCTCTGTCTCTCTCTCTCTCTCTCTCGCTCGCTCTCTCCGTCTCTCCATCAGAAGTTGGGTAACCAGGGCGATGACGTCAGGGTGCACCAGACACTCCAATAGGTCGTTGGTGGTGATGGGGGGGGTGTGTCCTGAGCCCTCCTGTGTGTCATCCTCGTCCTCATCCAGGGTGTCGTCCCCGGGCTCCGCCCCCCTGTCAGAGGCTAAACCGGGGCTACGTCCACCACCTCCGTGTCGGGGTCCACTAACATCAGGCGTGGGGCCGCTGTTCTGTGCCCCGTTTGGGCTAACGTCAGAGTCTTTGGAGCTCTGCTCCATCGTTGGCTTGTTGTTGTTGTTGTTGTTGTTCTTCTTCTTTTCACAGAGAACAGGAATGAGGTGAGGTCCGTAGGGAACATTCGAGGAGGAGGAGGAGGAGGAGGAGGGCTCTGTGGAGGTGCAGCCCTGCTTGGCTTGGCCTCTGGAGTCCCTCTTCCCAGGTCGGGTGTTAGCCGAGCGTAGTGTCTGCTGGTCCCAGCGAGGATGTGTCTGGCAGGCCTGGACAGCCTGGCTGAGGTACATCAGGTTGTCGTCATGCGACTCCGCCCCTTCCTGCAACCACACAGGAAACCCGGGATTACGTGACGTTAGAAAGGTTCTTCTAGGATCTCCATTTTTGTCAAAAATGAGTATTTTTTTTTTTTACATAATCTGATCCATTAGGTGTTTATTAATGCCTGTGTGGTGTTATTTTTTAAAATGTTGACATTTTTGAGTTAGTAATTCATAAAATAAAATTCATCTCACAAAACATAATGGAATGTAAAAACTTTGACGCTCAATATCTCTGAACTGCCCTAAACGGAGATAGAACCTTTTATCATTCTAAGCTCACGATTGGTCAGTGCCTTCATAAGGCTGTCACATGACTGGGCTCTCACATGCAGACAGTCGAACAGCAGTCTGCTCTCTCTAGAATAACTCTGTTCTCTTTACCCGACATGTTGATCTCAGGTCGCTACTCTAAACACTGACTGGCGGTGTATAACTATAGAAGGGCAGTGTTTAGGCTATAGCCTTTTTCTTTCTCCCGCTCTCTCTCTCTCTACCTCCCCCCTCCCCCATCCTCCCTCCGTCCCTCCCTTCCTCGGATGTTCCATTCTGAATTCCTGAGGCTTTTGTCTTCCCTTGGCCCCCAGCCCAACCCGCCAGAGATTCCTCACTCTGATCTGAGGCTTCTGTAAGAGGAGCCGCAAATTGTGACTGCACTGCAAACGACCCTGCGGCTGGTCAGCGGTGCCGTCTGCCAGCTAGACGGATCAGGGAGCTGCAGAGCTGCTGAGGGTGCCAGACAGCCTTCAGACAGAGAGAGGAGAGGAGAGGAGGCTATGTATGCGGCAGACAGGGGTCAACCTCAGGTCTCCCGCACGGAAGACCCGAGCGACCTACCTTTAGACCCAAGAGGAAATCCTGAAGATCAAGAGGGTGATTTACACGTTTCAGGCAGGTCCTACCTCATGGCGAGCGTGTGATTCCGAACCACCTACGCTACGGTAAATGGACTGACTTATATAGCTATGCCTTTATCCAAAGCGCTTTACAACGGCCTCTCATTCACCCATTCACACACACATTCACACACCAATGGCGGCAAGCTACCATGCAAGGCGCCGGCCGGCCCCGCTCACTGGGAGCAATTTGGGGTTCAGTGTCTTGCCCAAGGACACTTCGACATGTGGCCAGCCGGGGCTCGACTCGCCGATCTGCCATCCTTGCGATCATTAGACGGCGACTCTACCTCCTGCGCCACAGCCGCCCCCTACCCCATGGCGAGCGTGTGATTCCGAACCGCCTCCGCTACGGTTACTACGGTTACGTACCTCAGTGGGGTTGAGCCAGTCGTCGTGGTTGTCTCGGCTGGGCGTGGTCTTCAGAGCGCAGACGACCGCCTTGGTGACGGCTTCTCCCACTCTCACCTCCATGTCCGTTTCCTGGAAGTGAAGTGAAGTGAAACTTTATTTATATAGCGCCTCTCGTACATGAACGCAACTCAAAGCACTTTACAATAGAAAACAATGATTACAAAAAGAGGGGGAGATGGGGACACACACACACACACACACACGAGACAACAGTAGGGGAGGGGTGGGGGAAGGGAGGGGTTACATCCTTGCTTACACTAAACAAGCATGCCATGTCAATAACACTAATAATAACATCTACTTTGCTTACACTACATCAAGCTTACACTAAATAAGCATACCATGTCAAATAGCAGATGTCCTGCTATCATGAATCCAAATAGGTACACGTCTTCTAGTGAGTTTGGAAGTCCAAAAAACGTTCTTAGCGAAAAAAACAACAAAAACAAAAACCAGCGATAAAGACGTCGGAGGGAGAAGCAGGGGGGGGGGGGGGGGGGGGGAATTGATTGCATCTGTGACCTCCGTCGCCGAGGCGGTTATCGAGGTGGCTGGCGTCGGAAAGGGGGGGACGGATGGCACTACCCCGAATACACATTCATCAGGTGGTATCCCCCCGCGCACACGACCCCCCCCCCCCCCCCCGCTGCCTAGCCTGCCCACAAATCACCCTGACAAGCGGGTATCTTTCCTCGGGGGGCCGTTCATTACTCAGAGCTCTAGCGGCTATCTGCGAAGAAGCTTCGCCTCTCTCGACCAATCAATCACTGAGTAGCAGGGAAACACGGAATCACATTGAGGAGCTGGAAATGTCTCCTTCTCAAAAGTCACTTTATATTCCCAGAATCATACTTAATAATACAAGATGGGGGAGGGGGGGGGTGGCGGTCGGTGGTGTGTGTGTGTGCGGGGGGGGGTGCTTACCAGCTCAATCCAGGTATTGACGCTGACCGTGACGGGGTCGAGCGACTCCACGTAGTGCCACCAGTGCCTGGGCACGAACAGCACCTAGGAGAGGAGAGAGGGAGGAGGGAGGGAGGGAGGGAGGGAGGGAGGGAGGGAGGGAGGGAGGGAGGAGGGAGGGAGGAGAGAGGGAGGAGGGAGGGTGGAGAGAGGGAGGGAGGGAGGGAGGGTGGAGAGAGGGAGGGAGGGAGGGAGGGAGGGTGGAGAGAGGGAGGGAGGGAGGGAGGGAGGAGAGAGGGAGGTGAGAGGCAAAGGGGTTAGGCGTCAAAGAGTTAATGAAAGGGTTCATACACGTGTGGTGAAAGGTGGGGAAATGGAACGTTCAGGAGAAGCCATTGTAAGTCTGCAGGCGTCTGTCCAAGTTCAGGCAATTTTTTCTGGGCAATTTGAATCCAGAATGTCAACGCACGCACTAGCGAGGACTCACCACCAGATGGCAGTGTTTGACCTTTTCCCAGCCGCGGTGCCTGCAGCCTGCAGCACGTTCACCTAAGGCTCTTTTGGTGGTGCACACCGACCGATTCATAATGTGCCTCTAGTCTTTATTAAACCCGGCAGGCCCTATCGATCCCCCTCCCCCTCCCCCCCCCCCCCCCCTTCCCCCTCCCCCCTCCCTGCTTCCAATAGAGTCCTAATTCATTCAGCCTCCTGGCTTTGACAGGAAGAGAAGAATGCTGCATGCTTTCTCTGATTCGCCGGGACGGGCCTATCAATCACGGTGTTCCGCGGGCAGTATCTCATCTCCGCTGACAGGTGAAATATTGCTAAGTGTCTTTGTGACTAGTCTTGATTCCCAATGCCAATAAACTGATAAGAACCCAGGCTGAACTGAACACAACAGTAAAAGAGGTGTGTGTGTGTGTGTGAACCAGTTACAGTTGATCAGTAGTACATACAAAGTATTTTTCAACATTCACAGCTTTGTACAACAGAAGACCCTGGGGTAGGACAAGAACATTAGAGGCTGATGGAGAGAGAGAGAGATCAGAATCAGAATCGCTTTTGATGACATCTTACTGTACAAGTAGGCAAGAGGAACATTCTCAGGCCTCAATGTTGACATTCCAGTATTCAGATACCAAAAAAACACAATAATAATAATAAGTAATGTAAGTAACTAAAAAAGTCACCCATCATTGATAAAGTAGTAAAGTGATGGATTTTACAGTTTCTGGAGGTAGAATGTCAAGAGATCAGGCTCATTGTGATGCATGGAATGGAATCAGCGATGGCATCAACACGTTCCATTCCAACATTCCATTCCGTGCATCGCAATGAGCCCGTCCCTCCGATTTCTACCTCCACCGTCTTCCCCTGGCAAAGGATCTATAAGCTCCAAGTGTAATAGAGCCTCGAGCCTTCAGCCGTTCTGCTCCCCGCCTCTGGAACTCTCTGCCGCCTAACATTCTGGAACTCTCTGCCACCTAACACTCTGGAACTCTCTGCCACCTAACATTCTGGAACTCTCTGCCACCTAACACTCTGGAACTCTCTGGGCCCTATTATGCACTTCATAAGTCTTAAGCAATAAGACGAGGCGGTAGATCTAAACTTAAGACGTGGAGGCGTGGTCAAGGCCACTTTGCTATTATGCGTGCGGTAGTGGGCGCCTAAGACCCGGCGCTAAGCCCAGAAATGAGTCATGGGTGTGTTTTGGGCGTCTTCTCAATCAACCCAATCAGCGTGCCAGGTGCCATTCCCTTTAAGAACCGGCTGCGTTAAGTCATAAGCGCTATGCTATTATGCAGTTCATAGGCGCTAGACTTCATGCACGTTTTGAAACACGAGCGCGCCTCCGCTCGTGTTTCAAAACGTGCATGAGGTCTAGCGCCTAAGAACTTTTCAAACCACTTCTTAGCGCTAGGCGCAAAGTCAGATCAGAAGACTTTTATTGCCATGACATGTAAACATGTTAGGAATTTGGTTTGGTACCATGGAGCACGGTTTACAGAAGGACAAGTCAGATCGCATAATAGCAGGGGCGCCTAGCGCACTTCATTAACATATGAACACTCCCACAATGAGTAATATATGCACGGGAGTCTTACGTCTTATGTGTGGGCGCCTAGCGACACCTGCATAATAGCAGTAGCGCGTATGAAGCGCATAATAAGGGTGGCGGTAGGTCTTAACCTGGCGGTGCGTCTTAATTAAGACTTAAGACGGCAAGTTAAGAAGTGCATAATAGGGCCCTCTGTCTCCTAAGACTCTGGAACTCTCTGCCACCTAACACTCTGGAACTCTCTGCCACCTAACATTCTGGAACTCTCTGCCACCCAACATACGCAATATTGACACTCTCACCACTTTCAAATCCAGTCTTATAAACACACCTTTTCACAACGGCTTACTTGGTTTGATCTCCTGTATTTTGTTTGTTGTTATATATCAGATTACGCTTTTTTTTTATTATCTCATTTTGCTTTGTTGATTTTAATGTTTTGATATGTGGGTTTAAACTGTCTTGTAAGGTGTCCTTGAGAGCCTTGAAAGGCGCCCATAAATAAAATGTATTACTACAACCCCCCCATAAACTAGCCAACCACAGGGAGCCTGTCCGCTGCCCGTGCTAGCGTCCTGAGGTGAGTCGTTGGTATGCTGCAGGAGTGTTAGCGCTCCCAGATAGTAAAGTGGGATGGACGCTAATTACTTTGCCACTGTCTTGACTTGAGGTAGGCGAGCGTGTGGGACGAGGACCACGCTGCAGGAATCTAAACAAGGCTACTAGGAGAGTAGCAGGACAGCACACCTTAACTGCTCCTCCTGAGACATCTACTGCCCCCCAGCACTGCGTCTCCTGAGACACCCGCTTTTCCCCTCTACTGTGTCCCCTAAAAACTTCTCTGTTTCTCCAGTGTCTAAATATAAAAAAACAACAACCTAGGTTTAAGAAGAAGGTGATAGAAGAAGGTTTTTCCTTCTATCAACGGCCCCGGGCCTGAGCTGGATTACTCTTCCTGCTACGACTGGTGGATTGATGATTCACTTGCTTAGTATTCAAATGTATTGATTGTAAGTCGCTTTGGAATAAGGCTTCTGCTAAATGCCAAACATGTAAAATGTAAACACCGGCCCCCCTCTTACGACTGGTCATAGCCTGCATCCAAACACGGACAGAGAGACCCCTCAGAGAGCCTCACAGCTTGTCTCCAGGAGAAGATACATAATGACGTTAGAATTATAAGGTTCTATCTCCATTTTGGTCGAAATTTAGTTTTTTTACATAATCTGATCCATTAGGTGTTTATTAATGCCTGTGTGGTGTTATTTTTAAAATGTAGATTTGTTTTTGGTTAGTAATTAATAAAATACAAAGGTTCCATCTCACAAAACATAACGGAATGTAAAAACTTTGACGCTCAATATCTCTGAACTGCCCTAAACGGAGATAGAACCGTATCATTCTAAGCTCATGACGTCATAATGAATACAAATAAATGTAACTGACTCGTCGTGCAGTATTTCGATATCGTATCAAAGATTGAGAGAGAGATTTGAGATCACCACAGACTTCACCTCTCAAACTGTGCTTCTGCGGTAGTGAGGACTGCAGTTTATGCTAAGCTAACTCAGCCAGAGTCTCATTCTGTATGGGAGCACAGCAGTTTATGCTAAGCTAACTCTGCCAGAGTCTCATTCTGTATGGGAGCACGGGGGGTCGAGTGAGGCTGATCTGACCATTGATCCACTTGGCCTTGGCTGATGCTCCGCTGACCAGAGGTCTGTCTTGGGGGGGTTATCACACCACCGAAATAGAATATCAGCTTCTTTTTTCGGCAGGCATACCAGTACCTTTCCATCTCATTCATAATGTACATTCATTCTCCTGCACTGTTTCCCTGGGCCGTATGATACATTATTGAGAAGACGAGATCTTAATTGGTGCGCGAGCTACCCCGTCACCAGGCTTGAATACTAAAACATGAGGGTTGAGATGAGGAAAACGCTACTTTAAAAAGTCATAGGGAAATGTACATCGCTGTCCTGAGCTAAACCTAAAGAAGAGATTCCCTTTTTTGAAAAAGTCTGAGATCGGAGTTTTCGATGTGGTGTCTCAACTTCTACTGTATACTGTATACCCTACTGTACTGTATGTACTGTAAGCTCTATACAGTATGTAGCCCAGCCAGACCAGGGTGTGTGTAGTGGCGCTTTTCCATTGACCAGCCCGGTACGGCACGCATATGAAAAGTTTGCCTCGATACGGGTAGGGTACGCTTCTCCATTACACACAACAGACCCGGAGCGAGTAGGAGGAGTAGGAGACAGTAGGAGGAGTTACGCGTCATAAGAGCACGCCATGGCGGTGACGTATACATTCACGAGACACAACACAGCCACGACACAGACACAACATAGACACAACAACACAGCAACATGGAGGAACTTGAAGCTATGGTGTACTTTTTCGTCTGCATGTGGTTTATTATTAACCGTGGGTTATTTAGAGAGAGAGAGAGAGAGAAAGAGAGAGAGAGGAAACGATTGGGCCATTGATTGAGTCGGAGAAGAAGAGGAAAGAGAGAAGACAGGAGAGGGAAGACAGAAGGAAGGATAATCGAAAGAGGATTGCTGAGAAGAGAAAGAAACTTGTAGGTGTAACTGTCCAGGCTCCAGGGTGTGTGTAGGTGTACCTGTCCAGGCTCCAGGGTGTGTGTAGGTGTGTGTAGGCGTACCTGTCCAGGCTCCAGGGTGTGTGTAGGTGTGTGTAGGCGTACCTGTCCAGGCTCCAGGTTGTGTGTAGGTGTGTGTAGGTGTACCTGTCCAGGCTCCAGGGTGTGTGTAGGTGTGTGTAGGTGTACCTGTCCAGGCTCCAGGGTGTGTGTAGGCGTACCTGTCCAGGCTCCAGGGTGTGTGTAGGTGTAGGTGGAGGCGTACCTGTCCAGGCCCCAGGGTGTGTGTAGGTGTGTGTGGAGGCGTACCTGTCCAGGCTCCAGGGTGTGTGTAGGCGTAGGTGTACCTGTCCAGGCTCCAGGGTGTGTGTAGGTGTGTTTGTGTGTACCTGTCCAGGCTCCAGGGTGTGTGTAGGTGTGTGTAGGTGTGTGTAGGTGTGTGTAGGTGTGTGTAGGTGTACCTGTCCAGGCTCCAGGGTGACCACGTGGGGCCTGGCCCGTCTGAAGGCAGGGAAGGTCGTCAGGTCCGGCTGGAGGACGTCCACCAGGCTGAACACGCTGGACTCCTCGTAGGGAATCCTGGTCGGGTAGAGACAGGCGCTGTCCTCGGGGGGGAACAGGTGCCAGCGCTTCCTGCTGGGCAGAGTGGTGACCTTGGTGGGTTCATACGATACGACACCCCTGTACACATCCGTTCGTTTGTAGTTCGCTCACCGAACGATGTCCGTTTTGAAAAGCCGCTAGTCACAAAATAATAATAATAATAATAATAATAACTTTAATTTATATAGCGCCTTTCAAAAAGCCCAAGGACGCTTTACAAGGGAATGATCGGACAGACAAAACAGAAAACAAACAAAGCAAAACTGAAACAGTGACTAGGGGACAAAGGCCTTGGAGAACAGATGAGTTTTGAGGGCTGATTTGAAGGAGTCCAGGGTGGGGGCGTTGCGGATCACTATGGGGAGGGAGTTCCAGAGGGTAGGTGCGGCCAAAATAGCCACAACGGCCGAAGACTGTGTCGTTGAGGAAGCTAACTAAGCTAACTATCCTCTATTGATATTACATTTCAGAAAGATAGGCGTGAATAGAAATGACCACTGGCGGACTCAGGGGGGGGGCAGGGGGGGCGACCGCACCTGGTGCCCCCACGGTTGAAAAACGTCTCTCTTAAGTGCCCTTTTGAGTGGCAAAAATGAGAGGACGTGCCCTACTGGTGCCCCTCCAATGGTCTAAACTTGACCATGTGCCCCCACAGTTGAAAAACGTCGCACTAAAGTGCCCTTTTGAGTGGCAAAATTAGAGGATGTGCCCTATTGGCTGCCCTTCCAATGGTCTAAACTTGACCATGTGCACTGATGGGGTCCCATGTTGTGCAGTAGGTGCCCTTTTCTTCTTTTTGCCCCCCCTGCCCTTCAAACAGCCTGAGTCCACCACTGCTCTATTGATATTCAACTTCAGAAAGATGAGGCATGGAATAGAATGACAGACGGAGTTCAGCTCTCCACTGCGCAGCGGTAGAAGGCCACCAGTATCTCCTGCTTGTTGTGGTCCTTCCTGAGGACTCTCAGGAAGAAGAGCCGCTGTTGTGCCTAATACTATGTGAATAATACTATGTGCAATATGACAACCCTCGTGTACATAAGGTTCAGAGATAGGAAAAGTTAGGATATTTATAGCATAGCATAGAGTACAGCACAGTGTTTTATTTGTATAGTATAGTATAGTGGATAGTGTATATAGCCTTTATTTATGTAAACCAGCTCTTTTCCCTTCTTGTTTTTAGTATTTTTTTCCTAGCACCAGGGGAGCCCCGACTCCTAAATTTCGTTGTATGGTACCTGTACTGTATAAATGACAATAAAGACCATTCATTCATTCATTCATTCATTCATTCATTCATTCATTCATTCAAATACACATATAAGACAGGTGTTAGCAATGCATTTGAGGATTACTTGACAACTGCAGCTATCAAGAACATTTCCGTTCGTCGATCTTGAGTCTTAAAAACAAGGAAGGACACTTAAAAATGTTTAATATTTTGAAGCGTGTTTCAGTGTGTGTGTGGGGTATGGTGGTGAGGTAAATGTTGGGTTGTACAGTATATTTACCTTCCCTGGACTTGCATTACCAGGTTACACCCGTAGGAGTCCTGGTGGCAGGCGGTGTTGGCGCCCTCGGTGCCGACCCACAGCGTGCTGTCACGCCCGTTACGGCCGGGGAACCCAAACTCAGACCACACCACCTCCTGTAAGACACAACAGCTTCAGTTACTCAACACACACACACACACAGACGCAGACGCAGACGCAGACACAGACACAGACACAGACACAGACACAGACACAGACACAGACACACACACACACACAGACACACACACACACACACAGACACACACTTCCTCCTTTCAATGACTCATACATACATGGACATGCACCCCCCCCCCCCCACCCGATTAGATGGATGTTCTACAGAGGGTGATGTAACCCCTCCCTCCCCTCCCTTCCCCCACCCCGCCGTCTAATGATCGCAAGATTGCCAGATCGGCGGTTCGAGCCCCGGCTGGCCACATGTCGAGGTGTCCTTGGGCAAGACACTGAACCCGAAATTGATCCCAGTGAGCGGGCCGGCCGGCGCCTTGCATGGTAGCTTGGCCGCCATTGGTTTGCGAATGTGTGTGTGTGTGAATGGGTGAATGAGAGGCCGTTGTAAAGCGCTTTGGATAAAGGCGCTACTATATAAGTCAGTCCATTTACCATTTAGCAATAGAATCACAGGTAGAGTGACAATAAACTCCTTTAAAAGTGTGAAGTGGACTAAAATGAGTCTGCGTCCACCTTTCATCAGTAACTCGTCAAGAGAGTGTGATGGTGGTTTGGTCGCCAGGGCAACAGGAGAGCGGCCACAATGTTTGTTGCCTCTTGGCTCTTTGTCAAACAATTTGGGCTGTCAATCATGTCCTGTCAGAATGCTGCTGAGACGGAACACTTAGAAGGATTCTGCCCGGAATCCAGTACAATGAAACCATTACCATATTCAAGTTGACTGTAAATGACAGACTGCGCAATCTTGGGCTTTCAGCGACTTTTAAATGGCGGCTATTCATCATTTAAAAAAAGGCCTCTGTCAGCCTGCTTCAAAGGCATGAATTTTCGAGGGACCTGTCAAAAAAAAAGAAATGCAGGCAGGCCACTTATAGGCATTCAATATCAGTCAGGGAGAGTGAAAGAATCACGGGGAGGTCTGAACAAGAGCGGGGCTTTCAACCGACAGCCAAAAACATCTTCTGAAGCCAGCCATTGAAAGATTCGACCGGAGGGGGGGTCCCGAGTGACCTTCTGTGAAACCGTTTAAGGTGAGAGAGAGAGTGTCTGCTGATAACTGAATTTTTACTATTCTGCTGATGGCTGAAAAAAACTGTTTTTTTCGATTTGTACTTTTTCTATATCAATAACGGTGTCGTTCGGTGTTTTTCTAGCTACTAATAAGAGTGACATCAATTAATTTGCGCACCTGTTTTAACGATGACTTGTGTGTGTGTGTGGGTTTGGGTTCACTTAAATTCTTCCTAAACAAATCTAGCGGATGAATTCAAGTTAAACAGACAGACTGCCGTATGTTTGGATAAGCCAGACAGGCAGGAGAAGCTGAAGGAGCTCGCAATCAAAAGAGCGGCTCATTGGTATGCAGGGAACGGAATGAGGAATGTTATCAAACATGCCTGCTTCCTCATTCCGCTCCGTGCGTTACGACGGCCCGTCGTTTGATTTTCTACTTCCACTGAGCGTGTATCTCCCCTCGAACATCACCACGAGCCCCTTTGTGTGCGTCCAGATCCCAGTCAGAGCAGCCACTGCATCATCAACAACGCTCCTAATTCAGAGTTTTCTAGAGAGGAAGGCGAGGGATTCTGACAGAATCAATTAAACACCTCACAGAACTGTTGAGCTGAGAGAGAGAGAGAGGGGGAGAGAGAGAGAGAGAGTGAGAGAGAGAGAGAGAGAGAGAGAGAGAGGGAGAGAGAGAGAGAGGGGGAGAGAGAGAGAGTGAGAGAGGGGGAGAGAGAGAGAGAGAGGGAGGGAAAGAGGGAAGATAGCAGCCACCATAGCCTCAATCTGTCTGATGAACACTTTGTGGGAGTCAGTCCACAGCAATCTGTCATCATATCTGACAATTTGACAAAAACAAAAATAGGTAATTAGAAACAAACAAACCAAAAGAAAAAGCCTCACAATTAAAAGTAGACATGCAGAGCTCTAATTGCAGGGTGACACACCATCCATCTTGACATTATGAGTGCCTGCAGAATCACAGTACGGTAGGTGTCTGACAGAGTACTCTCTGAATGGCTATAATCCTCGATGTTTATATGGAGTTGAGTTGATTAGATGTGCATTGCAGAGCATATATGACTACGATACGACTGACAGAGGGGGGGGGGGTGTATGAGAGTATGGGGAGGCAGGGTTATGAGAGTAACTATGGGGGATATGAGAGTATGAGGGGGTATGAGAGTATGAGAGAGTGGATTACCTCAAACATTGACGGCTTGTCTTGGAACAGCAGTGCGATGTACTTGTAGTCTGCGTAGGCCCAGTACTCTGCGTGGGGGTAGTCAGAGAAAGGCCCCACGCTGACACCAGTCTGGTCGTCGCTCCAGCAGAGAAACTCCCTCAGGTTGGCCTCCACGTACGAGCACTGGGTCTCAAAGAGAGGTGCTTCAAGAGATTAAGAGACAGAGAGAAAGAGACAGAGAGAAAAGAAGGAGAGGGGGTGGGTCGATAGAAGCTTCATCATAGTATTTTTTTTTTACAAAATGATGTAGTGCCAAATCAATAAATTATATATCAGACAGAACAATTACCGTACCAGAGCAACGCAACGCAACGGGGTGTGTCGTTGAAAAGGGCATCACAATTATGTGGTTTTTTTATGTACGTAGGCACCTAACTAGCCAACTTATTATCTCTGGGTTCTCTGTTCCGGTGATTTAGTTTGATCTCCTCATTGCCTGGATGAAAATGTTTCAATTCCACAAGGCCAGTGATGACATTTATAATCAAGTGTTAAATTACACCTTCTGCCCGCTGTTGTCAGAAAGTGTAGCTGTAAAAATTGATTAAGCAGTGAAATTAACCAGCATTAGAACGAACGACAGCTTCTCTGGGTGTATAAAGTACAGACAGATTAACTCTTTTAGACAATGAAAGCAGACCAAGGGAATAATATAGCCAGATACAAAAGGCAGTTAATTTAATATGCCCATTTAACAAAGAATTGATAGCAGTGGATCATATTAAATATTTAAAGGCTTGACAGCATTAGGCGGCTATGTTAAATATTTAATCAAAGAACATCTTCAGTATATATAAGATCCATCTTTTCAAATAGCCAGAAAGGTATTTGATCAGTGAACCGGGGTGGCTGTGAATCGGTGGAGGTATAAATCAGGTTCATTGTTATGCAGTGAACGGAATAAGGAATGGTATCAAAGGCAAGATAAGTACATGTATACTGTAGCACGGTAAACAATGGATGACTGCACTTCAATAAAGATTACTGCGGTGGAGTAGAAGATCTTGCCGACTATCTATCTCGACAATGCCTAGTGAAGTGACGGTCTGTTGGACTAGACAACACCCACTAGACAACACCCACAATACACTGCTGCAGCTGCTGCTTTCTTAGATGCAGTGGTGTAGTCTAGTTGTTTTCTAGTGGGTATACTGTGATTTTCCCCTCCCAGCCTCATATCGTTCATTTCGGAACGCCATAAAAATACATCTGCGCTCCCTGTCTAACGTTATATATTGTTTGGCTAATCCATGGGAGGGTTCATTTGGGGGTTATTTTTATTTGTTGATTGTGATTGGTTAAAAGTATGCATGAGTGGAGTGATTGGTTAGATAGAAATGGGGGCGGGCTTAATGAGTGTGTTCTGAGAGACAGGGGAAACGAGAGATCAGTTGTATAGAGAGATGGGAGTTGGTAAGTTGAGCTCTGTATGATTGTGTAGTTTGTTAAATCTTTTCTGTTAGTTTGTTCACTGTTAATTATTTACATGTACTAATATCAATGTGTTGTGTTCAGTTTTACAATCTGTTTAATAGAGGAAGAAGGAAATCAAACCGAATTGTGTCAGATCTCATCATTTCACCCGTACTGCCGGAGCAAGCAGAAAATTCACCATTCAGCTAACTAGAGGGAGAGCTGAACAATTGTAAAACACCCGCTGACGACCGCAGGAGGACGGACCGTCAGTTAGATAAGGAATACAAGCCCGGTTGGACGCAACAGAAGCTCCGGGAGGACAAGGATCCATTCACCGGAGATAAGAGCAAGCTAAAGCCTGGTCAGGTTAGTGACGCAGCCGCCAGCTGGCAACGGAGCCGCGGCGCCCGCAACTGTAGCTAACTAGCCACTTGCTAGCCAGCGTAGCATTAGCAAACTAAGCTAGCGTTAGCCCTGTTGTCGCAATAGCGCAGCAGGCACGCGGTAGAGCTTATAGCACTCAAAGCTACAGCTAACTAGGCCGGCAACGGAGCCGTGGCGCCCGCGACCGTAGCTAACTAGCCACTTGCTAGCCAGCGTAGCATTAGCAAACTAAGCTAGCGTTAGCTTGTTGTCGCAATAGCGCAGCAGGCACGCGGTAGAGCTTATAGCACTCAAAGCTACAGCTAACTAGGCCGGCAACGGAGCCGTGGCGCCCGCAACTGTAGCTAGCTAGCCACTTGCTAGCTAGCGGAGCATTAGCCAACTAAGCTAGCGTTAGCCCTGTTGTCGCAATAGCGCACAGGCACGCGGTAGAGCTTATAGCACTCAAAGCTACAGCTAGCTAGGCAGGCAAGGAGTGAAACAATCCACGGCTAGCTTCAACTGGTTAACCCAACTGCAAGAATCCACAGCCAGCTAGGCTAACCTACAAGACCCACCAAGAAAGGAATTGCGAGCTAATAGCAGCTACCCAGAGAGCTACCCACACCCAGCACTCTTCTCTGTGACTCTATTGACTGTTTGCATTAAAATAGGTTTGTGTGTACCTGGGTATTAAGTCGTCGGGGGGAGGAAAATCCTCTCCCACTTTATTATTTTATTTTTAGCAGTATCCCTGGGATGACCCCACGGTGAACCTGGTTCCGCTGCCGAAGACTAGTTAAGGAAGTGCAGGGACCAGCGCAAATCAGCTCAGGGAGTCAGAGAGGGCTGAAGATATAAGATAGAAAGACGAAACAGGTACACACAAGTTATTTCTGAGTCACAGGCAGAATGGAGGCACTAAAGACCGAAAGGGAAAAGTTGGCAGTCACTTTTGAGAGAGGATATCGCCACATCATCAGGTCAGTGGCATTGATGGGCGAAGATGACATGAAACGCGAGTGGATAGCGCTCCTGTCAAATGCGAAAGACCTAAACTCTGCAGACGACAATTATGAGGAAGGTTTGAAGGCCAAAGCAAGTCAGGAACCTGAGACAGGTAACAGTCAGCTTCTTCAAGACATCACCAATGCCGCTGAGGAGAGAGCTCAGAAGGTTGAACAGGTCGGTCACGTCTTAAAGGCCAACATGTGGACAAGGTTCGCGGGAGTCGAACTTTCATCCACAATTAGACGAGCAGAAAGGAGTCACGAAGGCGCGAAGAGGATCAGTCTAGAGGAGGCAACCCACGACGTTTGTAAAGAACGAAGCACACTCACAGATAACCTCATCATCAAAGCGCGAAGTCTGCTATCAAGCTGGGGGGAGTGGATCCCTGTAGTTGAGGCGTGCAACACGAGAAAGTCACTAGAGGAGCTGGAGGACAAAAGGGATGAACTTTGGGAAACGTTTGTGACTGAATTTGGAAGAGTTGAGAAGGAGAATACTGACAAAATGGCCGACAAGGCCGCCGCAGCAAAGCAAATGGCCACCGACGCTCTCGCCGAAGATGAGAGGAAAAGGGCCGACGTTCTCGCCGAAGAAGAGGCCAAAGATCGAGCGACAAATAGAGAAAGGGCCGACGCTCTCGCCGAAGATGAGAGGAAAAGGGCCGACGCTCTCGCCGAAGATGAGGAAAAGGGCCGACGCTCTCGCCGAAGATGAGAGGAAAAGGGCCGACGCTCTCGCCGAAGATGAGAGGAAAAGGGCCGACGCTCTCGCCGAAGATGAGAGGAAAAGGGCCGATGTTCTCGCCGAAGAAGAGGCCAAAGATCGAGCGACAAATAGAGAAAATAAAGAAGCCATTGCCAAGCTGGAAAGGAAAGCCGCTGAGGCAAGACTGAAGTCAGCTGATAGCGTGGCCGAGTTTGAGAAGGAGACAGCGAAGGTGAAATTGGGGGCCGAAGAAGAGATCGCTGAGGCAAGGCAGAAGGCGGCCGTGATTGAGTTGAAGGCAGCAGAAATAGCCGCTCAAGAGCGCGCCAAACTACTGGAGGCTCAGCGGGAAGCATGGGAACAAGCCCGGGAGGCAGGGCTGGAGAGCGCCACGTATGGAGGCAACCGCACTGGAGCCATCTCCAAGATCAAACTCCCTCCAACAAGGCTGCCCGTGTTCAGCGGGTGTATGAGAGATTTTCATCGCTGGCGGAAAGATTGGGAAAGCCTGCAGCGGCAGGGAGACCCATCGGGGTCGCCAGAGGTGAAGAAACTCCACCTCCTCGAGAGCATAGACCGAAAGGTTTTCGAGGAGCTCAAACTCTCGAGCTACCGCTCAGCGGAAGACGTATTCAAAGCCTTGGAGAATCGGTTTGGAGACAAGGCAACCATCGCGCTGCAAATTATTGAGGAATTGGAAAGAATACCAGCGGTAAAAGGAGACCAGCCGAGGAAAGCGATCGACCTTATTCAGGCAGTGGAAAGAGCCCTCATGGACCTGACAGACTTAGGAGAAGTGGGCGCTATGAAGAACCCACTTGTACTTAAGGCCATCGAGGGCAAACTGCCAGATCGCGTGCAGGAAGGCTGGATTACCTTTGTAACCGAACCCGAAAACCAAGTCACCCCAGACAAGCGGTTCGATGCTCTTCTTCTGTTTCTGAAAAGGCAGGAAGTAATCCTCGAGGGGATAGCGCGAATCCGAGGCTCCACGGCGACCTCTGGGGGAACACCGGAGAGGCCAGTCAGATGGGAGAAGAGGGCATTCACGAGGGCCACGGAGAGAGACTCACCGGTAGATGAAGAAGAGGAGGAACATCGAGGTGAAACCAGAGTCACGGGCAGGAACTCGGAAAGAAGAGAAGAGTGTGACATCTGTGGAAGCGATCAGCACGGTGGCAAAATATTCTTCTGCCAAAAGTTCAAGAGTGTCAGTCTGGCAGAGAAACGAGCCATAGCAAGGCAAAGCAAAGCCTGTCAGAAATGTTTGGGCATGCACGGCGCCGACGGGGAGTGTAGTAACCGGTACCTGTGCAGAATGTGCAAGCAGAATGAAGGAGGGGCGAGTCATCACTACCTTCTGTGTCCCAAGTGGAATGAGGGAAAGAAGACAGGGCCAGGGTTCTCTGATGAGCAACGGGAAGTCCTGGACTCTTTGGGACTCAACCCTGAACAGGAAAGGAGGGTGAACGCATTCACCAGTAAGGCTTCGATGACGCTGAGCACGGGCGCAGAAGGCGGGGGTCTCTTCGCGGAGAATGGGCCAGAGGAACATCCAGTACTAATGATGACATTGATAGTCAAAACAGAAGCAGGAAATGCCCTGGGAACCCTCATAGACCTCGCCTCCGACACAAATTATATCACCAACCGGGCCGCCGATCGGCTCCAACTGGAGCGGAGGCAAGTAACACTGACTGTGCAGGGGGTCGGTGGAATGAAGGTCAGGGTCAAGACTAACAAATACCTGCTAAAGGTCAGGGCGTGGAGCAACAACAGAAGGAGTCCCCACGAGATGGTATGCTACGGGCTCGACACAATCGCTCGTGCAGACAAGGTCATCAGTCCAGAGCGACTCTGTAAGTTCTTCCCTGGGGTCGAGAAGAAAGAGCTGGTCCGACCTAAGGAAATCGAGCTCTTGATCAGCCACCGAGAGGGACGACTCGCTCCACGGTGGAGAAGAGGGACGGGAGACTTAGTGCTGTGGGACGGGCCTCTGGGGAAGACCGTGGGAGGAACGCACCCAGACCTGTTTGAAAGTTGGGAAAGATCCGCACACAACTCCCAGACGCACTTTGCACGTTCTCTGAAAACGGAGGCAGTAAGATTTGAGGAGATCCCCTGCAAGACGCCCAGCGCAAAAGAAGAGGATGGAGACCAGAAGCCGCAAGGTCATGAAAAGACCGGGAGAACAGCTGCAAGCAGCAAAGAGGTCCTCGAGTGGTGGAGCTGGGATAGCATCAGCGCCGCGTGCGAGCCAAAGTGCGGAGGGTGTCGCTGCGGAAATTGTCAGCCGGGCGGGAAAGAGATGACTCTCGCAGAGGAAAAGAAGATCAAAACCTACGCAGTTACCCGCGTCAACATCGGGGACAAGCCAGCCGGATGCATCGCCCAGCTGGCCATGAGGAAGACGGCAAGGCTGCCAGAGGTCGCCCACCTAAAAGAAGAGCGGAGAGCGCTTGAGGAGGACACCTATGTAGACGACATTCTAGCGTCTCATGGCGACAGGAGAGAGCTGAGGAGCGTCACGGAGGGAATCGAGAGGACGCTCAACGCTGGAGGTTTCGCTCCGGAACCACGGATCCAGTCGGGTCAAAGTGGGAGGAGCAAAGAGGGCCAGCCTGCAGAAACGAGGGCCAATGTGGAGCCAGAGTCAGAGGTGTTGGTGCTGGCTGATCAGCTGAGCGAGGAAACATCCAGGGGAGTGGCTGTAAGTGCTCGAGACAGCGTGAGCATGCTGCAACGGAAAGCGTTCACTGCAACTGTAACACGCGCTCAGGCGAGGAAGGGGCTGGACCCGAAATGCGCCATTGAGGAGGAAGCAAATGCAAAGGGGACATCCACACCGGTTGGGAGTTCCAGGGACCTCGAGCATGAGAGGGAGAGGCTTTGGGGCGCTGCTCTCATGGACCTGATTGAGCCAGAACGCTTCAGTGAAATAGGCAGGCTCATTCGGGTAGTTGGATGGGTCCGGCGAGCTGTT
Source organism: Nansenia antarctica (assembly GCF_963989245.1). Lineage (NCBI taxonomy): Eukaryota > Metazoa > Chordata > Actinopteri > Argentiniformes > Microstomatidae > Nansenia > Nansenia antarctica. The sequence continues at coordinate 65,210,641 of NC_137677.1, forward strand.
AGGCAGTGGTTGTTTTGCAGGAGGGCTCCAGAAGACGCAAAGTGGGAGGCTACTCGCCTGAGGGAGACAAGAAGCGGAGTTAGCCTCGGCGTCCAGGAAGAAGTGGGACGGTTTTGGCGACAGTGGAGTCAACTAGCTGGGCCCGGACTTCTCATCCGCACCAAGTGGCACAGAGAAGCCCGAAATGTGGCCGTGGGAGACGTGGTCTGGTTGGCTGACCAAAATGCCCTAAGGGGGCAATTCCGCCTGGGGCGGGTGGTGGAAGCGAGGCCAGACGAAAAGGGGTTGGTTCAGGACGTAAGAGTGAGGGCTTGCCTAAGCCAGCCTGCTCTAGGAGTGGGGGCTTCAGGACGAAGAAGGAGCGAAGGCCGCGATCTCTTCCCAACGCTCGACCGAGACGTCAGGCGGGTGGTCGTGCTGTTTCCCGTGGAGGAGCAGTAAAAATGACTGTATTGAAGAGAGGGAAAGTTGTGGTCCATTTAGTTATAAAGGACCAATGGACCAAGTGGGAGGTGTTTGGCTAATCCATGGGAGGGTTCATTTGGGGGTTATTTTTATTTGTTGATTGTGATTGGTTAAAAGTATGCATGAGTGGAGTGATTGGTTAGATAGAAATGGGGGCGGGCTTAATGAGTGTGTTCTGAGAGACAGGGGAAACGAGAGATCAGTTGTATAGAGAGATGGGAGTTGGTAAGTTGAGCTCTGTATGATTGTGTAGTTTGTTAAATCTTTTCTGTTAGTTTGTTCACTGTTAATTATTTACATGTACTAATATCAATGTGTTGTGTTCAGTTTTACAATCTGTTTAATAGAGGAAGAAGGAAATCAAACCGAATTGTGTCAGATCTCATCATTTCACCCGTACTGCCGGAGCAAGCAGAAAATTCACCATTCAGCTAACTAGAGGGAGAGCTGAACATATATATCTAACATTACATGTTATAAGGCTGATCTACGCATGATAGTGCTGCATTTTGACATATTTCATGCCGCATCTCCCCATGCTGATGGTATATGACGCTATAGTCAGTCCCAATGGTCCAAAAGTCAAGTGCTTCGTAACACAGACAGGGTGAATTTTATGAATGAAAGTGTGAAAGTTCTGTCACAAAACGCTGTTACGTATCCTCACACATGTTTAAGTGGGTATACGGCGTAGTTCTGCGTATCACCTAGACTACACCACTGGCTAATTCTCTCTCTTACTATGGGTCTCTTGTTTTCTCCCCAGTCTGAATCGGAGGGTCTTCTTCTCGCCATAGCAACACGACAGGTGGTCCACAGTCCAGCGGAGCGCTGGCCAATCACAGGTCATGTTGAGGAAGACCGCGGGCGTCTGCAGGGACCCCATCATCCTCTTTACCTCCGTGGGGCTGAACGGTTTGGTGGCCAAACTGGCCATGATACTGACCCTTTAACAGGTTCAGCAGGGTGTGAGTGAGAGGATGCTTCTGAAAAAGATACAGAAATGACAGTTTACTAGTTAATAAATAATAATAATAATGCATTTAATTTGTATTGCACTTCTAATTCAAAAAGAATCTCAGAGTGCTAACAATCGTAAAAACACAAGTTAAAACAAAAACAACCTAAAAACAAAACAACCTAAAAACATAATGGGCCGGTTTCACAGACAAGGCTTAAGCCTAATCCTGGACTAAAAAGCATCTTCAATGGAGATTTTACATTGAAAGTGTGATTTAGTCCAGAACTAGGCTTAAGCCTTGTCTGTGAAACCGGCCCAATAAGTTCAAAACATAGTAAAAAACAAACAAAATAAATCACAAGAATGAACACAGGTTCAGCAGTCAAAGGCCTTTTTAGGCCTGTCTTAAAAGAGTCTAGGCTCTGTACTGCCCTTAACTGGCTAGGAACTACTAGTTGCCCCAGAGCTGTGGCAATGAATGCACTCTCATAATGACACTGTGAAAAAGCAACATAGCTAGTAAACATTCTATGCATAATAACATTCTATCTTAGTAAACATTCTATGCATAACATTCTATCTAAGTAAACATTCTATGCATAACATTCTATCTAAGTAAACATTCTATGCATAACATTTGATCTCCAACAGGAAAAGGCAGCAAAGCATGTGAAACTTCCTAGGTCCTAGTTTTTCTTTTAGGAAGGTCACTGACCTTGAATCTGAAGGAAATAGCCTACGTTTACAGTTCACACACGTGTACATCACATCAAACATCACAGTGTTATCTGTTAGATAGGTTATTTCTTTCCAGATAATACAGATTATATCAAGATATTGATGATGCTCAATTTCACATGAACAAACACTAATCTATCAACTCTACACTTGACTCATTTCAAATAAACAACAACATCACAGACACATTGCAATCTGTCATGCCCAATCTCAACAGGTATGGAAAGTGACCGAACATAACTGCTATAAGCTGCACAGTTCGTGACGTTAGAATTATAAGGTTCTATCTCCATTTTTGTCAAAATTTAGTTTTTTACATAATCTGATCCATTAGGTGTTTATTAATGCCTGTGTGGTGTTATTTTTTTTAAATGTTGACATTTTGTAGTTAGTAATTAATAAAATACAAAGGTTCCATCTCACAAAACATTGACGCTCAATATCTCTGAACTGCCCTAAACGGAGATAGAACCTTATAATTCTAAACGGAGATAGAACCTTATCATTCTAAACGGAGATAGAACCTTATCATTCTAAACGGAGATAGAACCTTATCATTCTAAACGGAGATAGAACCTTATCATTCTAAACGGAGATAGAACCTTATCATTCTAAACGGAGATAGAACCTTATCATTCTAAACTCACGAGTTGTTAAGTGTTTGAAAACGCTCGCACGCCAGTTCCACTTTCAGTCCAGGGTGCCATGCTCACCTTTCCCGTGCACGTGACAACAGAACGTTTCAGAGGAAGTAAACAAACCCCACGTGACTTTCCGCTTTCCCCCCAAGGACAGAGAACTGTTTCAAAGGAAACTGCCGCCATTCCGGCTCTCTCCTGGTAGGAGAAACGCCATTGGAACCCACTCCTAGGATAGACCCAAAATGGCCGACAAAGGGTTTCTGTTTCCCAATCCCAAGATGTGTGTAGATAGATACTCCCTTACTTCCGTCCAGCACATGCGCAGTAGTGACGTTTACAAAAATAAGCAAGCAACGTTATCATCGGGTTGTTATTGTTTCTCTGCTTGGCAACAACTGATATCGACTCAGTCACTCAACTCTGACTTAACCCCCATTGTGTCTGTAATCTAAAGATCGGGACAAAAGCCAAACGGGTTTCAATCAAAGACATTTTTGGACCCATTTGGGACCAATTTTGGACCAATTTTTGGACCAAAAGACCAATGCGATGGGTGCCGGACGGAGCTTAGAGGAGGCAGAGAGGGAGCCCCTTCTTGTCCCTTCTCATGCCCAGACTGAGAGCCACATCCAGACCCCCGTGTTCAGCAGGGTGTACGGGAGGAGATGGGTGGTGCTGACCGTGTTCTCCCTGCTGGGCTTCATGCAAGGTACAGCACAGTGTTTTATTTGTATAGTATAGTAGTATAGTATAGTAGTATAGTATAGTGGATAGTGTAGCCCTATCCCTGCTGGGCTTCATGCAAGGCAGGTTTCATTTCAAATAGCCTTTATTTATGTAAACCAGCTCTTTTTCCCTTCTTGTTTTTAGTATTTCTTTCCTAGCACCAGGGGAGCCCCCCCTCCCAAATGTCGTTGTATGGTACCTGTACTGTATCAATGACAATAAAGACCATTCATTCATTCAAACTGCGACACTTTAAATGAATGTGCAATAATACTATGTGCAATATGACAACCCTCGTGCACATAAGGTTCAGAGATAGGAATGTTAGGATATTTATAGCATAGCATAGAGTACAGCACAGTGTTTTATTGCAGTATAGTATAGTATAGTGGATATTGTATATAGCCTTTATGTATGTAAACCAGCTCTTTTCCCTTCTTGTTTTTAGTCTTTTTTCCTAGCACCAGGGGAGCCCCCCCTCCCAAATGTCGTTGTATGGTACCTGTACTGTATCAATGACAATAAAGACCATTCATTCATTCATTCATTCATTCATCACATGTCACTTCGACTATGCCGTAACATCATGGTACTATAGAACCACAAAGGCCCATAAAACAAGACTCCAGACAGCCCAAAATAAACTGGTTAGGCTTCTGCTAGGCCTCAACCCTAGGACACATCTAACCGCTGCTCATTTTTTGAGCCTTGATTGGCTACGAGTAGTTGACAGAGTGCAGCAGCTTGCACTGGGCCTGGTCTTCAAGATTCGCTACACCACAAAGACACCCAAGTACCTGTCAACATACTTCCAAAAAGTGAACAACGTCCACACATACAACACCAGAGGAAGCTCCACGAACCACGTTCAACCGCGTTGCACCACAAACAAGGGGTTAAACTCGTTTGCAAACTATGCAGTAAAAATGTGGAACGCCCTTCCTATAATCTTAAAGGAGTGCAAAACACTGCCCACCTTCAAAACCACTCTCAAAAAACATTTACAGGAGGCTGCAATCCGTAACTGGTCCCTCTAAATCAAAAATCAGATTAAAAGACCCGAACTACCCACTGTACATACTTTGTGTTTTGTCCCCCGCCCCCACCTGTGGTGTATGTCCCCACCTGTCCTACCCGCTGTACATACCTGATGTTTTGTTGTATTGTTCTTCCCATGATGGATGTATTTTTATCTTGTAGATAGTAATAGTTATTTGTCTGTATTATCTTGTAGATAGTACTAGTTTGTTTTGTCGGTCTTACATGTAACGATGAATTGAGAATCAAGGACCCCAATTGAAATAAGCCAGTGGCTTTCTTGGGTTTTTATCCTGTTAGTTGACCTTGTATGTAATATGTACTTTCATGTACCTACTTCTGCAAATCTTCTAATAAAGTTTTCAATCAATCAATCAATCATCATTCAAGGCATGGTGTGGAACACGTGGGGCCCCATCCAGAACTCCGCCAAGCACGCCTTCGACTTTACCAAGTCTGACATCGCCCTGCTGGTGCTGTGGGGTCCCGTGGGGTACACCCCCTGGCTGCTGTTCATGTGGCTGATGGATAAGAAGGGTACGTGAGTTGGTTTGTTTTGCTCTGGTTTGTACACAATGTCCTACTGTGTTCAATGCATGTGTTGTTGAGGAGTTTTATGCAGAATAGGATTCTCCCAGGGGGGTTTTATAGGAGACATTTGCATGCTGGAGGCAGAGCTGTTGTTTACATGGAGATGATCATTCAGCCTGTAGAGATATACATATACATATAGAGATATACATATACATATAGAGATATACATATAGAGATATACATATACATTACCTATATGGATCAGCCAAGATGTGATCATCAGTTGCCGAGACCCCCAATCAGCCAAGAGAAAAAGGCATAATTTCCACAAAATAGGCCACCTTTATATGTTGATTTGAAGATGATCAAATAATGTAAGACAATTGCACCTCTGAAGAACAGTTTGACCTACTTTAGTAGTATTGTTAGTGTGCCTATTGATAAGCATAGATAAGATACCCCGAATATCATTTATAATCATTACTCAAGACTCAAGACTCAAGCCCAAGACATGAACATGATTGAGCCCTGAGAAAGTCATAGGCACACGTCAGGGGAGACTGGCAGAGGTAGAGGTAAATCGGGGGACGGGCTCATTGTGATGCATGGAATCCAATAAGTCATAGTTTGTTTGATTAATACCATTCCTCATTCTGTTCCATGCATTACAATGAGGTTTGATCTAATTTCTGCCAATTTCTACCTCCTCCACCAGCCTCCACTGGCAAATCATATATTAGCTCCAACCACTAAAACCAACATTATATTATTACACACCTAAGACAATGGCGTTGAACAACAAGCGAAACACTCATGTGTTCCCAGTGATAACCTCGAGCTGCTAAGTTATTAGGCTGCTCTCTTAGATTGCTTTCTCTGAACATAGGCTAATGTTTCTGTCTATTCGGATTTCCCATTGTACCACGTTTTCTGTTTTGAGTGATGATTGTCTAACTCACACTCAACTTCTTCCTGGAAGAAAGGGTGTCTGCTGCTGTGGAATTTTGCTGGGGGCCACTTCAGTGTTCAGATCGTGAAACCCACTATGTTAACCAGCAGCATAGTAGAGTGCCAATAGGCAGGCAGTTAAAATCACACTGTCTCACCGCACGCCGGAGTAGCACCGCAAGCCCCGTGACGACAAGTGTTACAGACTTGTGCTAACACCAACAAAACCAGTTTGCCAGCATCACCTGATTGGAAACACCCACCAAGGACAGTTAAAGTGTGCTTTACGAGGCCGTGAGCAACGTCATGTCTGTCAGAAGGGCTAGGGTTAGGGTTCAGGAGAGAGTTACTAGGACAATGTTATGACACCAATACGTTTGAAGGATGAGAGAAATGGCTATGGGGGGTTATATAATCAGAACAAATGTCAAGGCATTGTTTTATTGAGGCTATGTGGTTTATGGAGGGGATGTATAGCCCAGCGGATCATTGGTTTAACAACGTGACAGCGTATCCTCATACGTGCGGCTGTGTCCGGAGTGTCCCATAAACTGACTAACAGAGCGGCGTCCCTTTCGATGAAACTCAACCGTCAAGTTCTCCTTCTGAGTCAGGGATCTGTAGAAATACAGAAGTCCATAAAACCCGCTTAGAAAGTGGGTTAAACGGCAGTGGGATTTCCTCAATGGAGTAGAGGTAGCCTAGTAGAAGTAGTAGTAGTAGTAGTAGTAGTTTTTTATTTTTTTAAATATTTTTTGAGTGGGGCAGTCCCACTCATATTTTTCATTGTATTGGATAGATGTAGTGAAGACAGACAGGAAAGTAAGGAGAAGAAGGGAGAGAGGGCATGTCAGCAGGGCATGGGCCGGATTTGAACCCATGCTGACATGGGCATATGTGTGGACTGTAGACCACGGTGCTAGACCACTGGACCACCCCAGGCCACAGTAGTAGTAGTTTTAGTAGTATTTGTGGTATTAGCAGCAGTACAGTAGTAGTAGTAGGATAGTAGTAGTAGTAGCCTAGTAAAAGTATTAGTAGAGACGATGTGTCTTTGGGGTTTAAGGATGTACCCAGCCTCCTGCCCCAGCAAAGCCCCGTCTTGGTGGGGGAATGTGCTGTGTTGCCCCTGGGGTTCATACTTCTGTTAGAAAACGCCTCTGATCCTGTCCGCCTGTGCTGCATCTGATCCAGCCATGCAGTACCATCTCCTGTACCATCTCCTGCTGTAATGCAGCTAAGTTTAGCACATAGGCTACATGTGCACATAGGCTACACGTGCACATAGGCTACACGTGCACATAGGCTACACGTGCACATAGGCTACACGTGCACATAGGCTACACGCTGATGGTGGCAGGACCGCTCAGAGAAAGTCTGATAAAGTACACATCTGACTTAGTCTGATAAAGTACACACTTTTTAAGTCAACAATGATGCACAGCCTCAAAGTTCTGCCAGCAGTTAATTTTTATTCAGTTATTTTTTTTCTGAGTGGGGCAGTCCGACTCACATTTGAATGAATGAATGAATGAATGAAAGCTTTATTTCGAACATGTGAAAAAAGAAATAGTTATAAAAAAAAATAAAAAAAACGATTTACTTAACATCAAATCAAATCAAATCAAATTTTATTTGTATAGCGCATTTCTTACAAGATGCAACTCAATGCGCTTCACACAATGAAAATGTTCAGTCAATCAGTCAATCAATCAATCAATACTGACAGAGCCGCGAGCAGGCAAAAGTAAAAAACCTGTATACTATGTAGCCAGGAAAAAATTCCCTTGCAGCCCTCTACCAATAGAGCGACTACTAGCCAGTTTGCTTACCAGTACCCAGCGGTCCCCCAGGGGAGGCCAGGACCACCGGCACAAAGCAAGCAAGCAAGGGCAAAAACCTGTACACCATGTATCCAGGAAAAATTCCTTGCATATTATCGGCGTACACACTGTCCATAAATTTTGTGTTGTATTTACATCGTTCTGCATCCAGTATGGTCACAGGTCCTGCCAAAAGAGGAACTTAAGCACAGTTATAATGCAACAACACAATAGAGACAGTAAAGATGACAGCAATACAACCTGATGGTGGTCCTGGTACACTCTTGTACCGGTTCCAGTACTGCTCTAGGTGCTATTTGGAGCTGACAGTGCCTCATCAGCACCCGGGTCCATTTTCCTGTCAATACAAATCTCAAAAACACGAGTATGGTGTAGTGGCCTAGTGATCCTAGTTCTATAATGTCCAATGTCTCCCTTAGTATCAAAAGGCGACATTGAATAAGTAGGTTTTGAGGTCACGCTTAAAAATGTCCTGAGTTTTAGACAACCTCAGGCCCTCAGGTAGGGTGTTCCACAATCTAGGAGCATATATGCTAAAAGCTGATCCTCCAAATCTCTTTGTCCTAGCCTCTGGCACTATTAAAAGTTCCGTGCCACTAGACCGTAAGGGTCTAGCTGGTGTGTATCTTATGAGCATGTCCACCATGTAATTGGGTGCATCACAGTGAAGTGATTTATAAACAAGTAAAAGGATCTTGAAGTCTATTCTATGACTGACAGGGAGCCAGTGTAGTGATCTCAAGACAGGTGTGATGTGCGCTCTCCGTTTGGTCCTAGTAAGGACACGAGCAGCAGCATTTTGAACCATTTGTAGTCTATTTATCATTTTTTTGGGGAGACCTGTCAGGAGAGCATTACAGTAATCTAGCCTACTAGTAACAAACGCATGCATTAATTTTTCAGTGTCTGCCTGGGAGAGAAATGATTGTACCTTAGTGATGTTTCTTAGATGGTAGAAGGATGTTTTAATAGTGTTATTTATATGAGTTTCAAAATTTAGATCTGGGTCAATTATGACACCAAGATTCCTGGCCTGACACTTAGTGTTAAGAGCTAGTGTTTTCAAGTGTGCAGATAATTTCTCTCTCCCAGTTTTCTCGCCAATGATCAATACCTCTGTTTTTTCTTGATTGAGTTGGAGAAAGTTTTGTGTCATCCAAATATTAATATCGGCAATACAGTCTATCAGGTGGTCGATCATCTTGTAGTCGTTGGGAGTTACTGAGATATAAAGCTGAGTGTCGTCAGCATAGCTGTGGTAGTTAACGCTATGCTTCTTGATAACAGAACTGAGGGGTAGCATGTATAGGCTAAAAACATGTCCGAAAAGGAGTAGGAAGAAGCATAAGCTTATTTAATCCTACCCCTTTTATTAGACAGATACAGCGAAGACAGACAGGAAAGTAAGGAGAAGAAGGGAGAGATGTCAACAGGGCATGGGGCCGGATTCTAACCCATGCCGACATGGGCATGTGTGTGCACTGTAGACCGCGGTGCTAGACCACTGGACCACCCCAGGCCACCACATCTGACTTTTTAAGTCAACAATGATGCACAGCCTCAAAGTTCTGCCGGCAGTTAATTTTGGCGGACCAGAGGGCCGTAGGGTTATTACGTACGCTTCAGTTTGAAAATTGTGAATGCGATCAAATATAGGACACGTTTTGTTAATCAAGTTATTTCCTCAATGTTTGAAAACTTCTCTTATTTATAGGATGCTATCCTCATCTCTCTCAAAGTCTGAAGTTGCATATTTTGTGGTGTTATTATACATATTTATTATATGTAGGCCAAGCCAGAGAGTGGCAGCCCCAAATACTGGTAGAGAATTTCGAAACGTCTGATTGACAGGTGACACTGACTGAACAGCTCTACACAGGAACAGAAATTGCTGTGCACTCCTCTTTAGGTATACAGCTGTTAATGCCCACATCCTCAATCACTATTCTGAATGGACTCCTTCCTTGTTTGGTCGCCTGATCTCATCTGATCTCAAAAGAAGAGATTTGGTGAGGCTGCATTCTCATTTTATGCTCCAGATTGTGTCTCACTGCCAGTTTACATTAGGGATGCAACCTCAGCACATATGTTCAAGTCAAGACTAAAAACACATCTTTTTAATATTGCCTTTAAATTACTAAATAATTAAATTAAGATGATAAAAACCCATCCTTTTAATATTGCCTTTAAATGACTAAATAATTAAATTAAGATGATAAAAACCCATCCTTTTAATATTGCCTTTAAATGACAAAATAATTAAATTAAGATTATATAGGCTAATGATTAAAGCACTTTGAGCTGCAATGTTTGCAGGAAAAGTACTATACAAATAAAGTTATTATTATTATTATTATTATTATTATTATTATTATTATCTGCTTGGAATGTCAATGTATTTCTCACGTTTGCACTTGCATCGATTTCCCCTCTTTTCTTTGTGAACGTAGCTGGTCTGGATGTTGCACATGTATATTCATATCGTGGTATGGACAGGCCTGGTTGTAGGAGATATTGTGAAGCCTGATTGTGTAACCTAGCCTCTCTCTGTCGTGTGGACACATCAGAAGACTGAACAGGAGAGAGTTCCCTGAAATGAAGGTCATGTGGCTGAAACTGAGAATAAAGACAGGAAGCTGGCTTTGTGTGGTGTGTGTATCTGTGTGTGTCTGTGTGTGTCTGTGTGTGTGTGTGTGTGTGTGTGTGTGTCTGTGTGTGTGTGTGTGTGTGTGTGTGTGTGTCTGTGTGTGTGTGTCTGTCTGGGGGTTAAACTGAGGAGGAAATATGACTCATATGTAGAGTAATGTCTAGAATGTGACACCTGACCTCCACCTCGTCTTCCCCACCCCTACCCCACCTCTCCTCCCCACCCCTACCCCCCCTCCCCTCCCCATCTCCCTACTCCCACCCCTCCACCCCCACCCCTACCCCACCTCTCCTCTCCATCTCCCTCCCCACCCCTACCCCCCCTCCCCTCCCCATCTCCCTACTCCCACCCCTCCTCCCCCACCCCTACCCCACCCCTCCACCCCCACCCCTACCCCACCTCTCCTCTCCATCTCCTCCCCCACCCCTACCCCACCTCCCTACCCACCTCCCTACCCCCCCTCCCCTCCCCATCTCCCTACTCCCACCCCTCCTCCCCCACCCCTACCCCACCCCTACCCCACCTCTCCTCTCCATCTCCCTCCCCACCCCTACCCCACCCCTCCACCCCTACTCCCACCCCTCCACCCCCACCCCTACCCCCCCTCCCCTCCCCACCCCTACTCCCACCCCTCCACCCCCACCCCTACCCCACCTCCCCCCCCACCTCCCTGCTCCCCTTCTACACTGCAGGTCTGCGGGCGGCCCTGCTGCTGTCAACCTTCTTCATGTTGGTGGGGGCCACGATGCGGAGCGTTCCCGTTGGAGAGCCAGCACTGAGACGATGGTGAGACTCTTTTTACTTTTTTCATTTAAAAAAATGTTGGCATTTAGCAGATGCCTTATTCCAAAGCGACTTACAATCAATACATTTGAATACTAAGCAAGTGAATCATCAATCCACCAGTCGTAGCAGGAAGAGTAATCCAGCTCAGGCCCGGGGCCATTGATAGAAGGAAAAACCTTCTTCTAAACCTAGGCTTTTTATTTTATTTTTTATTTTTTATTATTTAGACACTGGAGAAACAGAGAGACAGTACAAGGGGGGCAATATAAGTTTTTAGGGGACACAGTAGAGGGGAAAAGCGGGTGTCTTCAGGAGACGCAGTGCTGGGGGGGCAGTAGAAGTCTCAGGAGGAGCAGTTAAGGTGTAACCTGAGGAGATGGAGGTCTTCAGTCTACGACGGAAGATGGGTAGTGATTTCATACAGGGTCTTTGGGCCTTAAGTATGTTTGGTGAAAAGAAATGTTGTGTGTTAAACTAACGCTGCTATTCCCTCAAGCCTAAATGTGTTACGTTACAGACTGACACACTGCTTAAGATCGATGCAGGCTTTGTCTTGGGCCTTGTGTTCAACGACAGGACATGTTGGGGGTTAAAGGTCATTTATGTGACCTTGTCATCAGCTAGATCATGTGTCATGTTTGTAATAAGCCACATTGTTGTGTTGCTGTGGCTTTAATTATATGTCCTCCGCTTACAACCGGCCCCGCAAAAGTGTTGTGTATCACACTTGCCGATATGTGAACACCTATGGAAATGTCCTGGCAGACAGACTGACATTTTCTTTTATCCCATTGCAATTTTTAAGGAGGCAAGAAAGGAAGGAAAAGCCTGTCTTGTCGAACATATTTGTGATGAATGGAAACGTTTTCCAGAATCGCTGGTTTTCAAAGTTGTTATTGTCGTATTGAGCTGTCGTCGTATCGTCACAGTTCCTGTTTCGTCTGCCTCACGACGGGCGAAGCCCCGCAGTAGCGCTGAGGTGCGGTGTGTTTGCTCCTGTAGATTAGGATTCGATTTAGATGGATGCATTGTGTGAATCGCTCTCCTCTGTTCCCCCCTTTACCTCCTCCTTCTCCTCTACCCTCCCTTATCAGCTAGACGGAAGCTTTTCTTCCACAACCAACACAGAAAACGACATGAAAAGAGACGATTATCCAGAGTCCGTTTTAGCATTGGGCATTTTAAATATACCAGTATGTTTCTTCAGCCTTCTAACAAGAATATTCTGACGGAAGGGTAAAGGCAAGGTCATCAATTACGTAACGTTGGATATAAAAAGTCATTTCGTTAAGTTTCTCCCTTTGTTAATCTACCATATATTTCGTATTAGGCTCCATAATGAGCTCGATACAGATGATACATTATTATGGGGTTTCAATTGAGAGAGAAAATTGCGTTTTTCCTTAATGAGGTGTATAGCAGCCAATTTCACCCCCCCCTGAATTTATGGGGGTGTTAGGTTTTCTGGTTTTCTGATTTGGGCTTCTAAAGGCCAGGTGAAAAAACTCATTGTTCTCTAACGCAAATTCTCTCTGTCTGATGGCTCTAAAAATGAGGGTCGTTCTTTACATTTATTGCAATATTGGTACAGAGGAAAAAGCACAGAAAAAGGGCAAGGCTCCTCATTTTTCGCAGGGGAAACTCCGAAAATGAGAGTCATGATTCCTTCATTATAGCAACCGTCCTTAGCAACAGGCTAATTGAACGTTGGATATGTCCCCGGGTTTGCAGAGAAAAGTCATCTTTTCAACACCCAGGCAGTGTCCTCACCCTCAATGCACTTCCATAAACAAACTCCTATGAACTCTCAACCAGTGTTCAGTGTTGGCAGGCTTTTTAGTCACCCCAATTATTTTAGTCTAGCCTCTATCGTCATCGATGAAAACTCAACTCGTTTTTTGTGGACTGAAACTGCACTGGAATGTTTTCAGTTTTCATCAACTGGAACTGGACTGGAACTAAGAAAAAATGGAGGTGACTTGGTGTGACTAGAACTGGTGTGCATCTTCATCTAAACACCAAAGGCTAAGTGACTAAAAAGCCTGCCAGAATTAACACTGCCCCCATTCAACCTACTACACACCATTCTACCTACATTTCTTTACATTTATATTTTTGGCATTTAGCAGACGCCTTATTCCAAAGCGACTTACAATCGATACATTTGACTAAGCAAGTGAATCATCAATCCACCAGTCGTAGCAGGAAGAGTAATCCAGCTCAGGCCCGGGGCCATTGGCAGTCTCTGTGCTAGAAGGAAAAACCTTCTAAACCTAGGTTTCTTTTTTTTCTTTTTTATATTTAGACACTGGAGAAACAGAGAGACAGTACAAGGGGGGCAATAGAAGTTTTTAGGGACACAGTAGAGGGGAAAAGTGGGTGTCTTCAGGAGACGCAGTGCTGGGGGGCAGTAGATGTCTCAGGAGGAGCAGTTAAGGTGTAACCTGAAGAGATGGAGGTCTTCTGTCTACGACAGAAGATGGGTAGTGACTCTGCAGTTCTGACAGCCATGGGAAGCTCATTCCACCAGCGGGGAGCCAGTGTTTGAGATTGAGATTGATTGAGATAACGTTTATTGCCACTATGCATTACACATATAGGAATTTGCTTCGTCACCACAGCAAGTGCGTTTATACTTTTTTCACATGTCAAAAAACAGGACAACACAACAACAACAACACAGGACAGACAACAGTGCATTGGATAGTGCGGTATAAAGTAAAGTGCAGTGCAGAGTTTTTACAGTGTTGTGAAGAGACGTGATCGGGCTGCATGACTGCCGTGTTGGTGTAGAGGTGGTGGGGCTAGTCGGCCTACCTACTGCACCTATACTTCAGAAGACAGCTGAGGAAGGCACGAAACCCATCCCTGTGTTGGGCTCTGTCATGTGAAGCTGACCTGGCACTGGCAGTAACCTTGTTCAGGGGTCACAGCATTACAAAAACATCTACCCATAATTGTGGTGTTTTTATTTTATTTAATTTTATTTCTTTACAGTGACAAGATTTGATGACAGGAGCGTTTGTACTCTTTGAGGAACGCCCGGTCACGCTCTGCGGCGCACAGGGTGCAACGAGAGAGCCTGTTGTGGCGGAGAGAAACATTTATTGGCGAGACAGACAGAGATATATTATGGGCTGTAGGGAATGCCAACAGCACTCCTAGGCAGTATTTCCGCCGGTCGGTCGTATAATATCAGGTTTCAGCGCCGCTCGCTCTGTGATTTGCCGTGGCGTATGATAAAGTGGCGATACCTTTCGAGTTGTTACCCGACAACAATATTTACTGTAAGCTCTACGTTTGAGACGGCTGCTGCCTCGCTCACTCAATTAATCACTGACACGTTATGATGACATCATTCCTACAGGAGGAAGTAGCTTACAGTGCTAAACCTCTGTGTCCTTGTTGTTCCACTTAGAAGGTAGATCTCAATTATAATATACGATGTCGTAGGCCGTTCACGTTCACAGCCAGTTGCTTTTTATCCCAAGTGACTTACAGTGCAGTTAGCCTAGTCTAGTGTCACACGGACACTTTTATTACATACTACTATGGTCCGGGGGAGGCTGGTGGAGGCAGATAATCGGAGGACGGGCTCATTGTAATGTACGGAGCGGAATTAGGAAGGGTGTCACATGGAATGAGGAACGGTGTCAAACACGTGTGTGTGAGGTGTGTTTGGTACCGTTCCCGATTCCGTTCCGTATATTACAATGAGCCCCGTCCTCCCCCGTCCTCCCCCGATTTCCACCTCCACCTCCCTCACCCCCCCCCCCCCCCTGGCAACCCGTGCTGTTCCACATTTTATGGTTCCTGAGCAAGCACATTTGTGCGTTTAAACCATAAAGTGGATTTATGAAGTCTCCTAGCGGGCGTAAAGTGACCCATCATGTTGGAATGAGATAACCCGGGTCTCCCGCTGACCCGTGGTGGTTTCACAGAATACTTTATTGTATAACCGATCCGATGCATCGTCAAGATCCAGTATTTCCTGTATCAGTGTCATTCAGATTGGGGGTCTAGGATCAGATTTATCTGGCCGGTATCGAGTAGATAGATAGAGGGAATGAGCCAGACTATCTGATCCTGGCGATCCCCAAAATAATCCTTCTTAATCAATCCAGATAAAAGGTTTTGCATAATATACTCGGCCAAGTAAACTCCAATAGACTGAAGGACAGCTTCTACCACAGGGCCGTCAAGGCCCTGAACACAGAAAAGGCCTAAGTTCTGGGCCCAGGACAAGTCCGGACGGATTGTATGGCAGCTAGTGCTGAGGCACAAACATGTACATTTTCAAGCCTGCAAACTGTGACACTTTAAAAAAATGTGAAAAAATTGCCTGCAAACTGTGACACTTTAAAAAAATGTGAAAAAATACTTTCTTGTGAAATATGACAACCCTATTTGACTATCTGTGCAGTATAGTACAGTGGATTGTGTACATAGCCTCTATTGATGTAAACCAGCTCCTTATCTTCTTGTGATTTTATGCATCTATGCTTTTTCCAAAATGTGTTTCTTTTTCCTTTCTTAAACACCAGGGGAGCCTCCCCTCCTAAATTTCGTTGTTTGGTACCTGTACTGTAACAATGACAAATAAAGTCTATCTATCTAATAATCCTTCTGGAAGTGATTCCCTAAACCGCCAGCAGGGGTCACTCCTCCCATGCCAATTGTGTGTGTGTGTGGACTGTAGCGTAGCAAGCAGATGTTGTTAGATGGGTAGTGAGTGAGTGTGTGCTTGTTGTCATAAATATTTCTTCCTCTTTTTTTTGTATCTGAATTGAAACATCAGCGTACAGTGTGTGTGTGTGCAGAGGTGTGTGTGTGTGTGTGTGCAGAGGGGGCTATGATGGTGTGTGTGTGTGTGTGTGCAGAGGGGGCTACGATGGTGATTTAGATACTCTGCGCAGCGGAGAGAGGCCCTGCTGATCGAGAAGCTCCTGCTCTGTGCCGCTGCAGAGAGGAGTTCAAGGGCATCGCAGGAGCGATCAAACAGCCTTTGATTTCCAACCATGCCCCCCCCCCCACCCCACCGCCCCCCCCCGCCCTCCCTCCCCCCTCCCCACGCGCGCTGGATAAGAATGGCTGCTGTTGATTTAGAAACTGGAGGAGAGCTCCTCAGATACACCACACTGTACAGTCAGTCAGTCAGTTACAGTCAGTCCAGTCAGTCAGGAAGAACAATCCCTGTGTCATGTTCGATAAGCATATTTCTCTATTTATGCTATGCTCCTCATGCTTTATATCGTTGTATGTAGTAAACAACTTGTTCCCGGTTTGTTTTGAGCTCAATTATTGGAATCAAAGAGGGAAACATCTTCCTTTTCATGCTGTTGTTGTCAGCCTCGTAAACACTCTTATCGGAAACCGAGTTGTGTGTATGTGTGTGTGCGACACAGAGATCTGAGGAAGAGGAGGAGGAGGAGGAGGAGGAGGAGGAGGAGGAGGCGTGAGAGCAGCACAGAGAACGCAGCCCTGGCATCGCTGATGACTCTTGAATCAGAAGCTTGCATCCTCACACCCACCCAGCCATACAGACGTACGCTAATGACCCAACAATGGACGGTGATTAACGAGTCTCTCTCTCTCTCTCTCTCTGTGAGATCTCTTCAGCCCTCACTGATTGGCTAATGGATATGTGTCGCCGTGCCAACCGTGGCGGCATCATGCTGGTGATGACATCACCGTCACCGTGGCTGCGCTGCCTGTGCCACTGTCGGCGCATGTGTGACCGCTCTCTCTCTCTCTCTCTCCCTCTCTCTCTCTCTCTCTCTCCCCCTCTCTCTCTCTCTCTCTCCCTCTCTCCCTCTCTCCCTCTCTCTCTCTCTCTCTCTCTCCCTCTCACTCTCTCCCCTAACCTCCCCCCTCTCTCTCTCTCTCTCCCCTAACCTCCCCCCCCCTCTCTCTCTCTCTCTCTCCCCTAACCTCCCCCCCTCTCTCTCTCTCCCTCTCTCTCTCTCTCTCTCTCCCCTAACCTTCCCCCCTCTCTCTCCCTCTCTCTCTCTCTCTCTCTCTCTCTCTCCCTCTCTCTCTCTCTCCCCTAACCTCCCCCCCTCTCACTCCCTCTCTCTCTCTCTCTCCCTCTCTCTCTCTCTCCCCTAACCTCCCCCCCTCTCTCTCCCTCTCTCTCTCTCTCTCTCTCTCTCTCCCCTAACCTCCCCCCCCCCTCTCGCTCTCTCTCTCTCTCTCTCTCTCTTCCCTAACCTCCCCCCCTCTCTCTCCCTCTCGCGGCTGTCCCTCTCTGCCAGCCTAGCAGCATGCTGGTGCGTGGCTGGAGCCTAGCCTAGCAGGCCCGTGTCTGGCTGTGTACGCTGGGTTTGGTTCAGGATATTGAGATTCATTTACATTTTACATTTTTGGCATTTAGCAGACGGCCTTATTCCAAAGGGACTTACAATCGATACAATTTGACTAAGCAAGTGAATCAGAGATTCTTTCTGACACAGTTCATCCATACCATTTAGTTCATCTCTCTTTTTTGTTTCCTCTCCCTCTCTCTCCCTCTCTCTCTCTCTCTCCCCTAACCTCCCCCTGTCTCTCTCCCTCTCTCTCCCTTTCTCTCCCTCCCTCTCTCTCTCTCTCTCTCTCTCTCTCCTTCCCTCCTTCCCTCCCTCCCTCCCAGTCCATTCTGCGGTCAGGTTTCATATGAGGTCAATAAGGCTTTGGGTCTCTCATCCCGTTCTCTCTCTCTCTCTCATCCTGTTCTCTCTCTCTCTCTCATCCTGTTCTCTCTCTCTCTCATCCTGTTCTCTCTCTCTCTCTCCGACTTCATTATCGAGCAGATCATCATCAGGGATCCTCCCGTTCATTATCGAGAACATCTCCATCCCCCCCTCCCCCCCACCCCCCCACACCTCAATCTACGCTGTGTTCATCCGAAATCATTTCTCGTCGACGGACCATAGTTCGTTATCTGTTGTACGGAGTCTTAGAATGTTCGATTCAGAAGTCGGAGTTAGTATCTCCCAGGTCGTTATTAAGCAATGTGATGATAATGAGATGTCAGGAGAAAAAAAGAGAGGTGTCGATCGCCTCGTCACAGCCTATCGATCGGCTGTGTCTCAGGAGGTAGAGGCTGTGTCTCAGGAGGTAGAGGTTGTGTCTCAGGAGGTAGAGGCTGTGTCTCAGGAGGTAGAGGCTGTGTCTCAGGAGGTAGAGGCTGTGTCTCAGGAGGTAGAGGCTGTGTCTCAGGAGGGAGAGGCTGTGTCTCAGGAGGTAGAGGCTGTGTCTCAGGAGGTAAAGGCTGTGTCTCAGGAGGTAGAGTCTGTGTCTCAGGAGGTAGAGGCTGTGTCTCAGGAGGTAGAGTCTGTGTCTCAGGAGGTAGAGTCTGTCTCAGGAGGTAGAGGCTGTGTCTCAGGAGGTAGAGTCTGTGTCTCAGGAGGTAGAGGCTGTGTCTCAGGAGGTAGAGGCTGTGTCTCAGGAGGTAGAGGCTGTGTCTCAGGAGGTAGAGGCTGTGTCTCAGGAGGTAGAGGCTGTGTCTCAGGAGGTAGAGGCTAGTGGAGGTAGAGGCTGTATCTCAGGAGGTAGAGGCTGTGTCTCAGGAGGTAGAGCCGCCGTCTAATGATCGCAAGGTTGGCAGATCGGCGGTTCGAGCGCCAGCTGGTCACATGTCGTCACAAGTGTCCTTGGGCAAGACACTGAACCCCAAAAATTGCTCCCAGTGAGCGGGCCGGCTGGCGCCTTGCATGGCAGCTTGCCGCCATTGGTGTGTGAATGGGTGTGTGAATGGGTGAATGAGAGGCCGTTGTAAAGCGCTTTGGATAAAGGCGCTACTATATAAGTCAGTCCATTTACGTCGTCAGCGACGTAGGAAGGTCCGGGCTGTGTGTGGTGTGTGTGTGTGTCTGTGTGTGGTGACAGACCGCCGCAAAGCCTAAATGATCCATTCATTCCTTAATAACAAGGCCATTACGGAGGGATGTGAGGATGATGTAAAGTGAGGGGAACAGATGGACCGTTGGGATCGGGGGGGGGGGGAGAGGGGGGAGAGGGGGGGTGTCATGCAGGTGACATGCATCATTACCTGTTATCATCATCTGTTTGGCTTTATCCATATCACAGTCTAATCACGGTATGGCAGAGAGAGAGGGGGGGAGGACGGAGGGAGGGAGGGAGATGTAGGGAGAGAGGGAGGGAGGGAGAGGGAGGGAGGTAGGGAGGGGGAGGGAGGGAGCGAGGGAGAGGGAGGGAGAGATGTAGAGGGTGAGGTGGGGGAGATTAACAGGTCGTTCCAGGGAGAGCGGTGGCTCAGGAGGAGATGGGTAGATGATAAGCGACACCTCCATCGATCCGTCTCGTCAGCGGAGACGGGTCCTTGTCTGGCGGCGTGAGACGAGTTCTGGACGGGCAAGGTGGTTAGGCGCCCCGAGTCGGACCGGCTCAAAAGAGGTGGAAGAACATCAGTATTAGCAACGTTTTTTTTTTCGTTTTTTTTCTAATCAGTATTTTATTGAATTTTTCAATAAACACATTTTTCAATAAACACATTTCTTGACTTTTGTATAAGATGGTAACAATATCACCCAATAAGTCTTGCTGTCATCAAACAGAAATAATACAGAGAAAAGGACAAAATATAAAATAAAAATAAAAATAAAAATAAATAAAGCAGTGAAGCACCCATAGATTACATAGATTACATTCATCACTCATCCAATTTGTCAACTTCAGTCTTACTACCGACTAGCAATATATCCCAAGTACTAGCCTCCCCATGTTGCTGTGTATTGTTCAGTTCTGTCCATAGAACTGGACATTTGTTCGTATGATGCCACCTTTGCCAACTCCATAAGCCATTCAGTATTCGCAACGTTGTTCTCCTCCTCAAAACGAGGCTCAGTGAAGATGTCCAGGTTCCTGACACTAGTTTGTAGTCCTTGTGTAGCCCTGTGCAGCAGTCCTTATTGGACTAGTCCTTCTGTTATCATGGAGGTTAGCAACATTAACACTGATAAAGCTGCAGGTTAGAACCTCTCTCAGATCAGGTAGTGATGGGCTCATCAGATGTGTAGCCGCGCCTGTCAGAGAGGAGAGATAGATCGATACATAGCTGGGGGGGAGACTGTCTCTCCCTGCCTCCCTCCCTTCCTGCCCCCCCCCCTTCCCCTCAGAAAACGCTGTGGGTCAGTGAAAGACTGACCTCCTGCTCCCTGCCCTGCCCCCCCCCCCACCCCCCCCCCCCCCCCCTACCAGGCTATCTCTGATGAGGCTGGATGAGCAGTGCCTTTACTGAGCTCACAGACAATCAATCTGCCCTGCTCTCAATGGCCTCCCTCACACACACACACACACACACACACACACACACACACACACACACACAGACACACACACAGACACACACACACACACACACACACAGACACAGACACACACACAGACACACACACAGACTGACAGATAGACAGATTCGAGTTTCTTTAGTCTTAAAGTGCATTTCTTCACCATGGTGTCAACACACTATACATCATCCATAAATGAAAACATCATACATAAATGAAAACACAATAATCTCATCAGACAGACAGACAGACAGACAGACAGACACACACACACACACACACACACACACACACACACATACACACAGACTGACAGACACACAGACAGACACACAGACAGACAGACAGACACACAGACAGACAGACACTCACACACACAGACAGACAGACACACAGACAGACAGACAGACACACACACACAGACACTCACACACACAGACAGACACACAGACAGACACACAGACACACACACACACACACACACACACACACACACACACACACACACACACACACACACACACTCACACACACACACAGACAGACACACAGACACTCACACACACACAGACACACACACTAGGGATGGACGGTTTCCAATTATTGAAACCGAAAAACCGTCAGAGAGTAAAACCGCGGTTTTCCGGTTAACCGAAAAATACAGTTAAAAAAAAAAAAAAATTATGTAAAAAAAAAAAAAAAAAAAGAGCGCCAATTTCAAATAATTGAGCCCTACTGCTACAATACACTCATGTCGAACACCATTAAAACACCGTAAGCACAGTCGCAACACATTTAGGCTACTTAGTTTCACAAATATAAGTGGAAAGGCAGACTTTTGTAAGCTACACCATACATGAAAACACATGAACACTTAACACACCAGCTCCGCTGATCCAGGGTGCACGCCTGCACGGAAGATCATCTCTTGGAACAGCGTCTTCATTGAATGAACTGCTTTCTCAATATCTTGGTTCTTAGACAAAGTTTCAGCTGCTGCTCAATGTATTTAAATATTTGAATACTGCTCAATAATCACTGAAATATTAGACTTAGAATTATGCAGTGAACATACTTAAAGCTTTTCATAAAAACCACATGCCGCGAGACTGACTCGTCCTGAACTGTCGTAAGTCAATCAACAAAGAATGCCCCATCAAAATAAAAGTGCCCATGGTAGAGCTGTCAAAATAGAGCTTTCAAAATAAATGTACTAATACAGATAGAGATAAATACAGAACTACCTTTGCGTCACTAAGTGACCGCGTATCTTCTGAGACATGCGTTCTGTCATCACTTTCAGTAGCGCCTTCACACACAGTGGCGCTGTGCACAAACACTCTTGATCCGTATAGCTCTTGTTTTATTATATTGTGGTTTAGTAAATACTGCACTTGGAGTTACATTCAATGCATGATTTGTGCTATAGAACATAAATAAAGTTTGATTGATTGATATCAAATCAAATCACATTTTATTTCTATAGCGCATTTCTCACAAAAGTGACCCAATGCGCTTTACAGAGAGCAGCGAAAATGATCTTATTAAATGTAAGCGAGTAATTGTAAAAAAACTTTCCTATCTACCAATAACTGAAGGCAACTATCTTTCCCATAGAGTGATTCGTTACCCTTAAATATAATCCCAATTAGATATTAATCCTCAGTTATTCTTCACAACTGACCAAACCTCTCACTCATTGCGCGGCAGATTCAGACTGTATCATTGTTATTTTCACACACGACAAACATGTGACATGTTCCAGTTTTATTCTTATTCTATTTTATTCTTCTAAAAAAAAAAAAAAAAAAAAAAAAAAAAAAAAACGGTTTCAGACGGTTTTGATAAAAAACCGTTTCTATTTTTATAAACCCCGGTTTTCGGTTTAACCGAAAAACCGTCCATCCCTAACACACACACACACACACAGACAGACACACACACACACACACACACACACACACACAGACAGACACACAGACACACGCACACACACAGACAGACACACAGACACACAGAGCTGGGACACGGGAGAACACTCAGCCTGTTTATCCATTCACAGTGTGGCGGGGACCATGTTACAATCTCCGCTAGCATACGATGCAGAATGAAGCGCTCCGCTGGCTGTGCATCCTAAGTAGTGTATCTGTGTCTGTATCTGGATCTGCTGGGCTGAGACAGAGCCGGAGAGGAGAGGGAGGAGAGAGGGGGAGAGATGGTGCTTGTGCTCACTTTTATTCATGAATGTTCATATCACTCCTGTGCTTCTCCCAAGGATGTTTTTAACAGTGTGGCTGTGACTGGATTATATTTTCCCAAACCCGACTTGTATTTATTCATGTAAAAAAATAAATAAAAGAACCGGAGAAAAACGCTGAAGTCACTGAGGAACAACTTCCTGCCTTTCATCTGAGGAACGCTCTCGCTTTCGCTTTCGCTTTCGTTGGCGATCAGAGATAGTTACTCTGCGGTTACTAAATCGGGGCAGCCGAGCCGGCGTCTAATGATCGCAAGTTCGGCGGTTCGATCCCCCGCTGGCCCACGTGTTTCGAAGTGTCCTTGGGTAAGACACTGAAACCCCAAATTGCTCCCAGTGAGCGGGCTGCGTTCTCTGTGCTGCTCACGCCTCCTCCTCCTCCTCCTCCTCCTCCTCTGAATACTGAATCCAAGACAAATGCTGTCTGTTAGTCAGTGTCTCCTCTGAGACTCAACGTTAACTGGTAACATGGTCTCTCTCTCTCTCTCTCTTGTCTATACGTGTGTGACATCTGTGTGTGACATCTGTGTGTGACATCGTTTCTCTCCCTCCTCCTGTGTCTCTCCCTCCAGGTTGATCCACGGGGGTCAGCTCCTGAACGGCATGGCCGGTCCCACGGTGCTGAGCGCCGGGCCCCTCCTCTCCACCACGTGGTTCGCCCCGGACCAGCGCGCCACCGCCACCGCCATCGCCTCGCTGGTCAGCTACTTCGGCTCGGCGTCCTCCTTCGTGGTCGGCCCTCTGCTGGTCCCGGCCCCTAACGACACCCTGGTGACGGACCGCGGCGCGGCCCACGCCATCGCCCACGGCGACCACATCTTTGACCGGATCCAGCTGGTTCTGTATTTAGGTATGTATGAGGTAACATAGACACGGCTGTTCTAGTGTCAACTGTCACTGAGATCCAACTGTCACTTAGATCCAACTGTCACTTAGATCCAACTGTCACTTTCAAATTAACCTCAAGATTCCTGTATGTACCCTGGATGTGTCCTGACACATCATCAGAGCCTCTCGAGTCATACCGTGACGTTAGAATTATAAGGTTCTAGGATCTCAAATTTTATTTATTTTTTTAACATAATCTGATCCATTAGGTGTTTATTAATGCCTGTGTGGTGTTATTTTTAAAAATGTTTGACATTTTTGAGTTAGTAATTCATAAAATACAAAGGTTCCGTCTCACAGAACGTAATGGAATGTAAAAACATTGACGCTCAATATCTCTGAACTGCCCTAAACGGAGATAGAACCTTATCATTCTAAACAGAGATAGAACCGTATAGTTCTAAACAGAGATAGAACCTTATCATTCTATGCTCACGGTACGGGTCAGTCCCAGATGGTTTGTTAGAGCAGCTGGTGAAACCGGGTAACGAGTCGTCCGTCAACCGACCATGTGACTTCTGACTTTTATTCAGAAAAAAAATCTAAATAAATTCCTACGTTGTTGAAAATCAATGACACACACGTCGCTAGTCAAGCCAAACCATTGCAACGCGATGGATTCGGTGAGTAATCCCCCACTACTGTACATTCTAAATGTATATTTACATTTTTCATAATAAAAGTCTGAATGATTTGATCGGTTGCCGACATGTCCCCCCCGGTTTCACCTGGCTGCCGTAACATTGGGTGGATCGCAGTGGCAGACTCAGACTGTTTGAAGGGCAGGGGGGGCGAAAAGAAAAAAAGGGCACCTACTGCACAACATGGGACCCCATCAGTGCACATGTTCAAGTTTAGACCATTGGAAGGGCAGCCAATAGGGCACATCCTCTAATTTTGCCACTCAAAAGGGCACTTTAGTGCGACGTTTTTCAACTGTGGGGGCACATGGTCAAGTTTAGACCATTGGAGTAGCACCAATAGGGCACGTCCTCTCATTTTCGCCACTCAAAAGGGCACTTAAGAGAGACGTTTTTCAACCGTGGGGGCACCAGGAGGGGCGGTCGCGGCCCCTGCCCCCCCCCTGAGTCCGCCAGTGGTGGATGGGATACCCCCTCTCCAGGATACCCCCTCTCTCCAGGATACCCCCTCTCCAGGATACCCTCTCTCTCTCCAGGATACCCTCTCTCTCTCCAGGATACCCCCTCTCTCTCCAGGATACCCTCTCTCTCTCCAGGATACCCCCTCTCTCTCCAGGATACCCTCTCTCTCTCCAGGATACCCTCTCTCTCTCCAGGATACCCTCTCTCTCTCCAAAATACCCCCTCTCTCCAGGATACCCTCTCTCTCCAGGATACCCTCTCTCTCCAGGATACCCTCTCTCTCTCCAGGATACCCTCTCTCTCCAGGATACCCCCTCTCTCCAGGATACCCCCTCTCTCTCCAGGATACCCTCTCTCTCCAGGATACCCTCTCTCTCTCCAGGATACCCTCTCTCTCTCCAGGATACCCTCTCTCTCTCCAGGATACCCTCTCTCTCTCCAGGATACCCTCTCTCTCTCCAGGATACCCTCTCTCTCTCCAGGATACCCTCTCTCTCTCCAGGATACCCTCTCTCTCTCCAGGATACCCCCTCTCTCTCCAGGATACCCTCTCTCTCTCCAGGATACCCTCTCTCTCTCCAGGATACCCTCTCTCTCTCCAGGATACCCTCTCTCTCTCCAGGATACCCCCTCTCCTTCTCTTGTTGCCCAGAGAAACAATAACAACCCGATAACGTTGCTACATTTTAAACGTCACTGCGCATGTGCTGGACGGAAGTAGTTACAAATCTTGGAAACCGAAACCCTTTGTCGTCCATGTTGGGTCCATCCTTGGAATGGATTCCAAAGGCATTTCCCTACTAGGAGAGAGCCGGAATGGCGGCAGTTTCCTTGTTCTCTGTCCTTGGGAAAGCGGGTCACGTGAGCTTTGTTTACTTCCTCTGCAACGTGGGATGCGAGCAGAC
>NC_137677.1:65238544-65256044 GCF_963989245.1 Nansenia antarctica
GACTGGAGAGTTCCTGCTTCTTGAGAGCGGGCATGACTCACTCCTTGTGTGAGCGGCAGCCATCCCCCCCCCCGACACACGTGGGCGGCTGTGACTCAGGAGGTAGAGCCGCCGTCTAATGATCGCAAGATTGGCAGATCGGCAGTTCGAGCCCCGGCTGGCCACATGTCGAAGTGTCCTTGGGCAAGACACTGAACCCCAAATTGCTCCCAGTGATCGGGCCGGCGCCTTGCATGGTAGCTTCCCGCCATTGGTGTGTGAATGTGTGTGTGAATGGGTGAATGAGAGGCCGTTGTAAAGCGCTTTGGATAAAGGCGCTATATAAGTGCAGTCCATCCACACGTCCTCTGTGTGTAGCATAGCACTAGTCGCTAGAACATTCTAACGAACATCATCCTCATCATCATCGTCATCATCAACGCAATGTTACAACAAACGGGTTTCTTTTTGATCAAGAGGGAATTGGCTTCTCTCATTGAGTGGGGGGAGAGATATTATCACACATATCTTCTATATCTGGTCCAGACAGGGAGGTATGGCTGGGGGGTGGGGGGGGGGGTTGGGGGGGGTATCAGGTAGACTGGGGGGGGGGGGGGGTGTGTATCAGGTAGAACGTAATTGTTTTGGGCACTAAAAACACCACCTTCCTTTGAGGGATATTATTATTATTATGATCCATGAAACCATAAGAGGAAACCTTCTTATCTCATCTATAATCTTATCATTTGAGATGTGGGGAAGGAATAGATCGTCTTACTCTGTGTGAACTCACTTTATCTAGGCGCCGTTACTATGACGACCGAGGTCCATGCAGCGAGGCCCGACGGTAGCTACGGTGTGTCTTTGCCCACCTGATCAAAAGTTAAAGGGCCGCTTGTGTGGACGTTTAATCTCATATTTGTATTTACTGTAGGTTAATATACAGTGTCTGTCGATTTAGAGATGCTATAGCCACCGCCGGCTAACCAGCTCAGTGGCCTTGCGGTTAGAGTGTCCGCCCTGGGATTGGCTGTGAGTAAAAAAACTAAGTTCTATCTTTGCACTCAATCAAATTTCAGGACCCCTCCTTCATGACTTTTCCTAGATATGTGCGTTCTACCCACCCAGTATCCTTACATTTTAAAAATCACATCAGGATAAAGCTAGTATGAAGCTATTTTTGCCAGTATTTCTGTGTGTAGGAAGCAGGCTAAATTTACAAGCGGCCAACTAGTGGTCGTAGTGTGTAAATAGCAGATTTACATTCTAAAGAGGGGGTCACTTGACCCCGAGGCGGCTCTTTTAGTTTGTAAAAAGGCACGGCTGTTGTAGTGGTTATGGGTTGGATTGGGGGGGGGGGGGGGGGGTAAGACCCTGCGACATACCAGCGTCATGTCCAGGGGGTGTACTTGTCTTGTCCATCAAGCCGCCTCTCGCTTCTGACACAGGAGATAGGCTCCTCCCCCCTAAGGGGCTGTTAGGTTCGAGAACCACCGGTTCTCAAGGCTACTTACTTACCACTAGCACCTATCCCCCCCCCCCTACTCCCCCCCCCCTCCCGTCCCACCCCTCCCCCCCTTCCCCATCCCTTCCCTGGCTCCCCCCCTGCCCACCCACGGTACCGGTTCTGGTTCTGGTTCTGGCGCCGGTCCCGTCGTACAGTCAGCAGTAAGTTAGAATGTTATTATAAATGAAACAGAATGGTGGATGAACCCTCTGCGACAATCCAGTATTAATGGACTTCCTGCTTCAATCCAGTATTAATGTAGTCTTCCCTGCTCCAACCTTTCGTGTCGATGAATCACTCCGAACCGTTTGTTCTGTGCCTTCATCCTCCCTTCCCCGGACCTCCTCATAACTCCCTTCACAATGATGTGTGTTAGACCCCCGCCCCCCCCCCGCGCCCTTTAATCACAGGAGCGCTCGGAGGGATGTCATCCCAAGCTCTACTCCTCCTCCAGGAGAGGACAGGGGGGGGGGGACATTGGAATGCACGGAACCCAATGAGGAATGGGTTTCAAGTGTTTGGTACCATTCCTAATTTCTTTCCCGTGCGCCACACCGAACGATCCCATCCTCTGATTCTACCTCTACCAGCCTATCTCCCCTTGCTGTCTTCCTCCTCCTCCTCCACATGTAGTGTGCCCCCCCCCCACCCCGCCCCCCTTCCTCAGCCACCTAGGTGGGGGGATGGGGGGGTGGGGGGATGGGGGGGATGGGGGGCAGCCAGGTGTTTATCTCCCTGTCACCTCACGGGCGGTGGAGGTGGAGTAGATCCGGAGGAGGAGGAGGGGGTGGGGGTGGAGGAGGAGGAGGAGGAGGAGGAGGAGCTGGCTGTCCCAGGTGGCAGGCCTCCAACAACACTACCTGGCCACCAACCAACAACAATCCCTGGCAGCCAGGGAGAGGTGGGAGAGCGCTCTGCTGTAAGGAGAGTCTCCGTGTGGCGTAACGTGATCCGTTTATTTTTTTACGACGTCGTTTCGGCTCGCGCTTCTCCTTCGAATTTGGTCTTTTTATGACCGAAAACACGACTCCACGTCCACGCTAATAAGTCAGGCGAAGTAGGGTCGCGCTACCATGACGACACCCGTATGGCAATGCCCTATTCGGTTGTTAAGTCATGATGTGTTTCCGGGTCCACGTTGGCTGAGGCGCTCTCCTTCGAAATGCCTCAGTAATAATAATAATTCATTATATTTATATAGCGCTTTTTACAAGGCTCAAAGACGCTGACAAATATGGGAAAAAAGGGAAAGTGCTGCGTCCCTTGTTATATGAATAGATCCCAGTCTAAAAAAACGATTGAACTGTCATTCTACCGCTGTAGTACACTGGTACTCTGGTGCTTTAGTACACTGGTACTCTGGTGCTTTAGTACACTGGTACTCTGGTGCTTAGTACACTGGTACTCTGGTGCTTTAGTACACTGGTACTCTGGTGCTTTAGTACACTGGTACTCTGGTGCTTTAGTACACTGGTACTCTGGTGCTTTAGTACACTGGTACTCTGGTGCTTTAGTACACTGGTACTCTGGTGCTTTAGTACACTGGTACTCTGGTGCTTTAGTACACTGGTACTCTGGTGCTTTAGTACACTGGTACTCTGGTGCTTTAGTACACTGGTACTCTGGTGCTTTAGTACACTGGTACTCTGGTGCTTTAGTACTCTGGTACTCTGGTGCTTTAGTACACTGGTACTCTGGTGCGGGGAATTTCTGGTTTGGACCCGGAAATTGCTAAACGTCACGTTTGACGTCAGACTTAACAACCGAATACCGGTGAAGCTGCACTGTAAGTACTGTAGTGTAGTAAGACAACACTGTATCGAGGACGCCGGGACTAATACACTAATGAACCCGTGTGTGTGTGTGTGTGTGTGTGTGTGTGTCTGTGTCTGTGTCTGTGTCTGTGTCTGTGTCTGTGTCTGTGTCTGTGTCTGTGTCTGTGTCTGTGTCTGTGTGTGTGTGTGTGTGTGTGTGTGTGTCTCCCTCCCCTCCCAGTAACGGGAGGTTCCTGATGATCGGCCTGGCCTACGCGGTGCCCAGCGGCATGGTGGCCGGGTGGTCGGGGGTCCTGGACATGATCCTCACGCCCGCTAAAGTCAGCCAGGTAAGGCGTGTGTGTGTGTGTGTGTGTGTGTGTGTGTTGTGTGTGTGTGTGTGTGTGTGTGGAGGGGGGGGGGGGGGGGTTATAGTGTGTGTATGTGTGTGTGTGAGAGAGAGTGCCTGAGAGTGGTGTGTATGTGTGAGAGAGAGTGCCTTAGAGTGTTTGTGTTTGTGTGTGGGCGGGGTGGGGGGAGGGAGTGTGTGTGTGTATGTATGTGTGTGTGTGAGAGAGAGTGCCTGAGAGTGTGTGTGTTTTGTGTGGGCGGGGGGGTTAGTGTGTGTGTGTATGTGTGTGTGTGAGAGAGAGTGCCTGAGAGTGTGTGTGTGTGTGTGTGTGTGGGAGGGGGGCGGGGAGTGTGTGTGTATGTGTGTGTTGTGTGTGAGAGAGAGAGTACCTGAGAAGAGTGTGTGTTTGTGTGTGTGGGCGGTGGGGGGGGGGGTTAGTGTGTGTGTATGTGTGTGTGTGAGAGAGAGTGCCTGAAAGTGAGTGTGTGTGTTTGTGTGAGAGAGTGTATCTGCGCGTCGGGGGCGGGGGGGGGGAAACTGATAATCTGCAATCTCTCTACTCGTCTCTTTTCTCTAATTACGAACGCGACCCAGAGTCATTCACTCTGAACGGTGATTTTAAACGGCTTATTATTTTAGTCATTTTCAAGTCGCAGATGCATCACAGTAGAGTTTCATAGCCCTGCCAATTAGCCCCACCCCCCACCCCCCCCCACACACACACAAATAATCATCATGCTTCACAAAACACAATGAAAGGTATGCGTTCCACCCCCCCCCCCCCTCCCCCTGGAGCTCTCGTCGACGCCCTCGGAGCTGAAACAACGACAAGCTGAAACGGTCCTCGTCGCCTTGAAGCTGAAGGCCTCTGCGCCTGTGATCAGTCTAATTGTGTATCGGAAGGCTGAACACCAGAAAAGAGTCTAATTCCTCCTCTGGCTCAAATGGATGTTGACTCATAATTAACCCCAGTGGTCCTTTGCCAGTATTGACAGGGAAGGCCTGGCTGGGCGCAGTCTTCAGAAAGAAACTGCAGTTCTATTTCCCCCCCCACCCCCCACCACCCAGGAACAGCTCATTAAAACCCAGCAGGCCCTTGTGAATTACACTCGGAACTTCAAAAACCCGGCCTAAAAAGAGAGGGTCTCATTACAGGTTTTTTGGGGTTTGTTTTTGTTTTGTAAAGTATCCACACACACAGGCTTGTTGTGGCCCTCTTCTCTCTCTCTTCTCTCCTCTTCTGATCTGTCTCTCCCCCCCCTCGCTCCTCTGACTTTCCTCTCCCCCGCTCCTCCCTTCTCCTCTCTTCTCCTCCCCATCCCTCCCCTCCCTCCTCTCTTCCCCTCCCCCTCCCCTCCTCTCTTCTCCTCTCTTCTCCTCCCCATCCCCCCTCCTCTCTTCTCCTCCCCATCCCTCCCCTCCCCTCCTCTCCTCTCTTCTCCTCCATCCCCTCCTCTCATCTCCTCCCCTCCCCTCCTCTCATCTCCTCTCTTCTCCTCCCCCTCCCTCCTCTCTTCTCCTCCCCTCCCCCTCTCTCTCCTCTCTTCTCCTCTCTTCTCTCCTCCCCCATCCCCCTCCTCTCTTCTCCTCTCTTCTCCTCTCTTTCCCCTCCCCTCCCCTCCCCTTCCCTCCTCTCTTCTCTTAAACAACTTTTTTTGTCAGGGGAACAACAATCAAATGTATGAGTTACTCCACCAGTGCTAAATTTGCATGTAGGGAAATGTGGAGCACGTCAAAGTGTAAAGCGCTTCCACTTCTTCACCCTAACGAGCCTAACGAGCATCGCCTCCCCCCCTCGCCCCCCTTCAAAGCCTCACAGGGGGCGAGTTAACGACCAGAGGAGACGTTCACACACAGAGCAGCCCCGACAGCACCGCAACCCCGCAACATGGCGGTGTCTCAAAGGGGACAAATCAAGGCTCTTATCTCTGTTAAGGTTATCGTCAGACAGGTGCTGCCTGAGAACCGTTTAACGTTTAACGCCGGAGGAGGAGACACACACCGGCACTGTGTTCACCCTCTGCTCTCCACTCAACCTGTCAGGGAGCAGAGGGTGCACAGGGCTCGACATCAACGCCGTTTTACTTGTCCGGAGCAAGAACAACAACAGACGGCGCAGGCGCCAGACTAGACTAGATGATCGTGGAGTGAAGATATTATCAAAGCGTTCGGGTGATCGACAGGCAAGTACGCTTTGATAATATCTTCACTCCACGATCATCTAGTCTAGTCTGGCGCCTGTGCCGTCTTTTGTTCTTCCTGCACGCAGGTAAACATATCCAGGATCTAGCAGCAGCATCGTCGTGCTCGCGCAAAAACAAACCCGGCGAAAGTTTTACTTGCTCCGGACAAGTAAAACGGCGTTAATGTCGAGCCCTGGTGCATTCTAAAAAAAATTCTTCACGTCTTGAAAATTGTATTTGCCGTCCTAACCCCCCCCCCCCCGCCCCCCCCTCCCTTGCCTTTAAATCTGAGAGCTGTGTCACGAAGTAGCTTCTCGAGCGACCCGCTGAACGCATCGACGTGGGCTCAGGAGAGGCTGCTCTGTCAGAGGGCTGTGAGGATATGAGATGTGTGCGCTGGGGTTGTCTGGTGTTCCACGCCGCAAGAAGAATAACACACAAGTCACCTGGGGTCTGGTTGGCTCAGCCACACAGCCACACAGCCACACAGCATATCTTACCTCAGAGACTGAGGGCGAGCCATTTGCCTACTCTGATTTAGTCGTGCGGGCGTGGAGACTCGAGAGCAGCCCAGTGTGGGGGAGGTGGTGGGTGGGAGATGACAGCTCTAACTCAGCCTCCACCCAGCCGTGTGACTGGCTAATATCTCTGTGTCCCCCGGGGGACTCTGACATGTGCTGCTGCGTCAAACCTGCTCAGTTCAGAGGAGGGCCAGAGACCGATACACTGTGTGTGTGTCCCCCCCCCCATCTCTCTCTCTCACAAAGTCTCTTTTTTTCTTACACACACACACACACACTCTACACACACACGTGCACACTCTGCACACACAGCTGCACGCACACACACACACCCACACACTGCATACACACACACAGCTGCACGCACGCACACACACACCCACACACTGCATATACACACACACACACCACACACACACCACACTCTCCCTCTGTATGCCGCTGGTCTCCTCTACAAGCTTGGCCGTGCTGTCGTCCCCTGACAGAGCTCTCTCTCTTTCTGCAGAGGCGATCGATACAGAGGCTCCGCCGTTGCACGACCTCCCCCCCGTCCCTACCTCCCCCCCGTCCCCCGCCCCCCCCGTCCCCCGCCCCCACCCCACCCCCCCGTCCCCCTTCACTGCCTCCCAATCACCCCTCCCGGGTTCCCAGCTCCACCACTCCACCCAAATGTAATTTTGCCAATCTCATTCCTGCTGTGTCACTCCTCCTCCAACCACTGCAGCCCCCCCCCCCCCCCCCCCCCCCCCCCCGCGCCCCCTCACCCCCTCACCCCCCCATTAACAGCGTCCTCTGTACTGCTGATGTCAAGGGCTGTTTTCCAATCAGACAAAAACAACAGTCAGAGTTTGTCTTTCACAGACGGTTGAAGGACGGTGACCCACTTTTTGGGGGGGTATTATTATTATTGTTATTATTGTTATTATTATTATTATTATTATTATTTTGTTTTTTTAACCTCTTGCCTCTCACCTTCCACCGTCGACCGTCTCTCTTGTCTCATCGTCCCGGAAAATCTTAACTCCAATCCTCACTCCCCCTCCTCCTCCCCCTCCTCCCCCTCCTCCCCTCCTCCCCCCTCCTCCCCCTCCTCCTCACCCTCCTCCTCCTCCCCCTCCTCCTCCCCCTCCTCCTCCTCCTCCCCCTCCTCCTCCCCCTCCTCCCCCTCCTCACCCTCCCCCTCCTCCTCCTCCTCCTCCCCCCTCCTCCCCCTCCTCCCCCTCCTCCCTCGCATCACCCTCCTCACCCTCCTCTCCCTCCTCCCCCTCCTCACCCTCCTCTCCCTCCTCCCCCTCCTCCCCCTCCTCTCCCTCCTCCCCCTCCTCACCCTCCTCCCCCTCCTCACCCTCTCCTCACCATCCTCCCCCCTCCTCCCCCTCCTCCTCCTCCTCCCCCTCCTCCTCCTCCTCTTCTCCTCCTCTTCCCCCTCCCCCCCCTCCTCACCCTCCTCCTCCTCCTCCTCCTCCCCCTCCTCCCCCTCCTCCTCCTCCTCCCCCTCCTCACCCCTCCTCCCCCTCCTCCCCCTCCTCACCCTCCTCCCCCTCCTCACCCTCCTCTCCCTCCTCACCCTCCTCTCCCTCCTCCCCCTCCTCACCCTCCTCCCCCTCCTCACCCTCTCCTCACCATCCTCCCCCCTCCTCCCCCTCCTCCTCCTCCTCCCCCTCCTCACCCTCCTCCTCCTCCTCTTCCTCCTCCTCCTCCCCCTCCCCCCCCTCCTCGCCTCCTCCTCCTCCTCCTCCCCCTCCTCCCCCTCCTCCTCCTCCTCCCCCTCCTCCCCCTCCTCCCCCTCCTCCCCCTCCTCCCCCTCCTCTCCCTCCTCCCCCTCCTCACCCTCCTCTCCCTCCTCCCCCTCCTCTCCCTCCTCCCCCTCCTCACCCTCCTCTCCCTCCTCCCCTCCTCTCCCTCCTCCCC
Organism: Nansenia antarctica; assembly: GCF_963989245.1. Taxonomy (NCBI): domain Eukaryota; kingdom Metazoa; phylum Chordata; class Actinopteri; order Argentiniformes; family Microstomatidae; genus Nansenia; species Nansenia antarctica. The sequence continues at coordinate 65,246,752 of NC_137677.1, forward strand.
CTCCTCCCCCTCCTCACCCTCTCCTCACCATCCTCCCCCTCCTCCTCCTCCTCCTCCCCCTCCTCACCCTCCTCCTCCTCTTCCTCCTCCTCCTCCCCCTCCCCCCCCCTCCTCACCCTCCTCCTCCTCCTCCTCCCCCTCCTCCCCCTCCTCCTCCTCCTCCTCCCACCTCCTCACCCTCCTCCCCCTCCTCCCCCTCCTCCCCCTTCAACGTAAGGCGTGGAGACGGAGGTGGTTAAGGAGGTGGGTCTCAGGTTTCACCCACCGGTGTCAGTAACAGTGTCAGTAACAGTGTCAGTAACAGTGTCAGTGTCAGTAACAGTGTCAGTAACAGTGTCAGTGTCAGTAACAGTGTCAGTAACAGTGTCAGTAACAGTGTCAGTGTCAGTAACAGTGTCAGTAACAGTGTCAGTAACAGTAACAGTAACAGTGTCAGTGTCAGTAACAGTGTCAGTAACAGTACAGTGTCAGTAACAGTAACAGTGTCAGTAACAGTGTCAATAACAGTGTCAGTAACAGTGTCAGTAACAGTGTCAGTAACAGTGTCAGTAACAGTGTCAATAACAGTGTCAGTAACAGTAACAGTAACAGTGTCAGTAACAGTGTCAGTAACAGTGTCAGTAACAGTGTCAGTAACAGAGTCAATAACGGTGTCAGTAACAGTGTCAGTAACAGTGTCAGTAACAGTGTCAGTAACAGTAACAGTGTCAGTAACAGTGTGTCAGTAACAGTGTCAGTAACAGTGTCAGTAACAGTGTCAGCCGCCGGCCGCCTCTGTGATGAGTAGCGGCCATCTGAGAGGCTCTGGGGTGGTCCGTCTCTTCGCGTCCCTGTCCTGCCCTGCCCCCCCCCCCCCACCCCCCCTTCTTCCGACTCAGTAGACGGGGAATTGATCCCATAAATAAACGCTTTTTGCACAGAGACAAGAATGGCTTTTTCTGGCAGGGAACGGCACAGCAGCCTAGCGATCAGTTATCACAGAGTCTGCTGGAGGCTCAGGATGGGGCAGGGGGGATGGGGCAGGGGGGATGGGTCAGAGGGTGGTGCTGGGGGTGATGCCAGGGCTAGGTTGGGGGTTGATGCTGGGGGCTGAGGGTAGGGCTGGGTCTATGGCTGAGGGCTGGGGCTAGACGGGGGTTGGGGCTAGGACTGAGAGCTGGGGTTAGGGCTGGGGGCCAGGCGCTAGGCGAGGGCCTGGGCTAGGCAGGGGCTAGGGCTAGGCGAGGGCTGGGGCTAGGACTGAGATCTGGGGCTAGGCTTGGGCTGGGACTAGGAGAGCTGGGGCTGGGACTAGGAGAGCTGGGGGCTAGGACTAGGAGCTGGGACTAGGAGCTGGGACTAGGGACTAGGAGCTGGGACTAGGAGCTGGGACTAGGAGCTGGGACTAGGGACTAGGAGCTGGGACTAGGAGCTGGGACTAGGAGCTGGGACTAGGAGCTGGGGCTAGGGACTAGGAGCTGGGACTAGGAGCTGGGACTAGGAGCTGGGGTTAGGAGCTGGGGCTAGGCAGGGGCTAGGGCTAGGCAGGCAGGGGGGCCCTTGAGAGACTATTATTATTATTATTATTATCTCAACTCTGCCGTCAGAGAACGAGTCAGACAGAGTCAGGCGTGGAGTGGCCCCAGGCGAGACAGCGGACCCGGAGCACGTAGCACCGCGTGTCTGTCGCCGTCCAGCCATTAGCATCTTTTAAAGGACTGGATCCCACGCTGCGTTAATCAGTCCGACGTAATTGCTGCTGTAATGAAGAGCGGGCCATTAAAGCATATGCACGGAACCGAGAGGAGACTGCAACTTGAGAGAGTTGCGGCGCCCGCGCTCACTGATTACAGAGAGGCTTATTTTCTGCCTTTTGTGACACCACGTCCCGCCCCGTCCCCCCACGCCCCCAGGTGCCTCTTCACAGTGTTGAGAGAGCCTCTGGAAAAAGGTTGTGCCCCCTCAGACAAGTGTACGAGGCTACTGCCACACACACACACACACACACACACACACACACACACACACACATACTATCACACACACACACACACACACACAAACACACATACACACACACACACACACACACACACACACACACACACACACTCACTCTCTTGACAGTTTTTTTGTCGTCGTCTTCTACCCCTTTTTCGGTCGGTCGCAAACCGAGCGAATTAGCATAGCATTGTCATGTGGAGCTAAACCTGAGGTATAAGTGGCGTGCTTATTGGCTTAAAAGGCTTATAACAAGAGGGAGTTGGTGTGAAAACAAATAAGTCAACGAGCCAAGAGCCCTGAAACCGTTGGCTGCCTCCCGCCTGACGCCAGCTGTAGCCTGGTTATTGACACGGTTAGCGAGAAACGCGTGATTAGGCTTAGCACGACACGCGTCATGTTCCTCTTCGCTCGCTGTAACTGCTTAGCATATTGCAGTTAATTAACTCCCCCCAACCCCCCCTCCTCCTCCTCCTCCCTCCCACCACCCTCCTCCTCCTCCTCCCCCTCCTCCCTCCCACCACCCTCCTCCTCCTCTCCCCCCCGACATGAAACGGAAAATGATTTGATTGCTTCCCAGAATTCCTCCCCCCCCCCAAAAAAATTATTTTGTTTTTGTTTTTTTTAGCTTCACGAAATGAGTATATTAAACGTGAAATTAAGCGGCTTTGAAAGTTTGCTGTTGCCGCTAAACCCGTGTGAAGATGGAGCTAAATCACAGTCGATGATACATGGCAGGTGTGACTGCGTTTACGGGGATGGGGGGGGGGGGCGCTCTGTGAGTTATAACGGGAAGGTTGAAGCACATGTTAATCAATCATGAATGCTCCCTATGGATTCAGTTTCTTTTTTGGTGTCAAGCGTACCGTCCGTAAGCTCACATTTTGACGTAGCGAACCACTTTCCAATTCCCTCTGCCGCCTTTCACACTCAACAGTCACACCTTTTCATTTGTGAGATACCGTCAAGACCGCTGATCTCATTTGCATGATGATGATGCTTCCCATATTCTCCCCTCAGACGGTTCAGAGACGTCTAGAGCAGCGCGCCACTCCCCTGCTTATGTGAGATGTAGCGTCGTCAGGAGATTGATGTGGACACCTTGATTGTCTCTCTCTGTCTGTCAGATGCTGATTTGGAGTTTATTCCTCCAGCCTCCATAGAGGTGTGTGTGTGTGTGTGTGTCTGTGTGTGGGTCTGTGTGTGTGTGTGTGTGTGTGTGTGTGTGTGTGTGTGTCTGTGTGTGTGTGGGTGTGTGTGTGTGTGTCTGTGTGTCTGTGTGTGTGTGTGTGTCTGTGTGTGTGTGTGTGTGTCTGTGTGTGTGTCTCTGTTTGTGTGTGTCTGTGTGTGTGTGTCTGTGTCTGTGTGTGTGTTTGTGTCAGTGTCTGTGTGTGTCTCTGAGATGAAACATCGTGGTCACACACACACACCTCTCCAGCCCCTGTTTTCATTGACTCTCCTACCCCCCCTGGCAAAATGCTGGCCTTCAATTTACTGTGTCCGTGATTGACAGGTCTCTCCCCAGACTTCAGACGCTTGTCTGCCTGCTCTCTGTCTAGCCTCAGTCCACAGAGCCTGGCACAGAATAATCTGTTTTTTTTTCTCTCTCTCTCTCTCTCTCTCCTTCTCCCTCCCATCCATCCCTCCCTCTCTCTCTTTTCTTTCTTCTCTCCATCCCCCCCCTCCCTCTCCCTCCATCCCTCCCTCTCTCTCTTTTCTTTCTTCTCTCCATCCCCCTCTTCTCCCCCCCCCTCTCTCTCTCTCTCCCTCTCCCTCTCCCTCCATCCCTCCCTCTCTCTCTTTTCTTTCTTCTCTCCATCCCCCCCCCTCTCTCTCTCAGGTGGATGCTGGCTGGATCGGGTTCTGGTCCATTGTGGGCGGCTGTGTGTTCGGGGTGGCTATGGCCAGGTAAGCAAAAGAAAGCAACAAATAATGATGATTAGCATTTTTAGCATTGTGTTGCTTTGTGTGTGAGCCTGTGACTGAGTGCCTTCCCAGAGGCCATGGTGGTGATGTGTGACAGAATGGGTATGTGACAACTATTGTTCCCATCATCCCCTCATGGCTCAAGAAATGCTACCAGAAAGAGACTCGGAGCGGCTGTGTCTCAGGAGGTAGAGGCTGTGTCTCAGGAGGTAGAGGCTGTGTCTCAGGAGGTAGAGGCTGTGTCTCAGGAGGTAGAGGCTGTGTCTCAGGAGGTAGAGGCTGTGTCTCAGGAGGTAGAGGCTGTGTCTCGGGAGGTAGAGGCTGTGTCTCGGGAGGTAGAGGCTGTGTCTCAGGAGGTAGAGGCTGTGTCTCAGGAGGTAGAGGCTGTGTCTCAGGAGGTAGAGGCTGTGTCTCAGGAGGTAGAGGCTGTGTGTCAGGAGGTAGAGGCTGTGTCTCAGGAGGTAGAGGCTGTGTCTCAGGAGGTAGAGGCTGTGTGTCAGGAGGTAGAGGCTGTGTCTCAGGAGGTAGAGGCTGTGTCTCAGGAGGTAGAGGCTGTGTCTCAGGAGGTAGAGGCTGTGTCTCAGGAGGTAGAGGCTGTGTCTCAGGAGGTAGAGGCTGTGTCTCGGGAGGTAGAGGCTGTGTCTCAGGAGGTAGAGGCTGTGTCTCAGGAGGTAGAGGCTGTGTCTCAGGAGGTAGAGGCTGTGTCTCAGGAGGTAGAGGAGTCGCCGTCTAATGATCACAAGGTCGGCAGATCGGCGGTTCGAGTCGAGCCCCGGCTGGCCACATGTCGAAGTGTCCTTGGGCAAGATGCTGAACCCCCAAATTGCTCCCAGTGAGCGGGGCCGGCCGGCACCTTGCATGGCAGCTTGGCCGCCATCGGTGTGTGAATGTGTGTGTGAATGGGTGAATGAGAGGCCGTTGTAAAGCGCTTTGGAGCAACTTTGGAGCAGCAAAAAAGGCGCTATATAAGTGCAGTCCATTTACTCTGTAGAGGCCCACCAGAGAGGACTGCAGCAGACTGGACCTGTGTTCAGTGGTGTGTAAGGGATGGGATCGTAACCCATAAATGCCTCCCCCACCCCCGCCCTCCCCCCCTCCTCTCATAAATTGCCCTCCTAAACGATCTCCCCAGACTTGGTGAGCCGTCAAATTAGAGGATAAGCATCCACCGTGATCGCCGTACGCACACACACACACACACACACACACACACACACACACACACATCCACCGTGATCGCCGCCGTACGACTCGCTAGCTACCGCCGCTGCCGTCGTCAGATTAAGTATGCATGAAAATCTATGGCCCCCCTGTTTGGTGGTAATAGCCCTAGCCCTCTACCCTACCCTCCTCCCAAGGCCCCGGCAACACGATTAGCCAAGCAGAAAACTCCTTGGCTAAGCATTGTTCTGGGGGATAGGAAATGGGTCTCTGTCTCTCTCTTGTAATGCGGCCTGCCTCTCTCCAGTTTTTCGGGGAACATTAGTCTCATCAGTAACGACAAATACAACTCTGAGTGTTTCTGAGGGGGTTGGGGGGGGGTGAAGTGGGTGGGTGGGGCGGGGGTGGTTAGAGGAGATGTGATGTCTCAAAGCCCTTAGCTCACCTCCCCCTCTTTGTGTTAATGTATTAAACTCCAGTGTTGTGATAGAGAGGGTATACTAATGCAATGGTCCACGTCCCTCCTGCTGATGTATGGAGGGTACGGAGGCAGAGTGGAAGTCAGTCTAAGGGATTCGGTTGATCGCGGCTGATGGATTTACGTCCGTCGACGTCGGGCCCCCGATCAGCACTTACTTCCAGCCAGGAAGGAAGGAAGGGGCCAATGTTTCCAAAACGGTGTAATTAGGAAGATGAAGCCGTAACTCTGGCTGTCAATGAGGAGGGGGGGGCGGCTCTGGGTTCGGGGCTGGAGGTACAATGTACATAAACAATTACATAAAGTGAGAGGAAACATGTTGTGTTGTTTGTATAGACGAGCCAGGGGTTGGTGGGTTGATGGTTGGGTGGGCGAGAGAGGGGTCGTCATCAGCCTCTCTTGACCCAGTAGATGGTTCCTTATCCAGTAGAACAGTAGAGGGTTCCTTATCCAGTAGAACAGTAGAGGGTTCCTTATCCAGTAGAACAGTAGATGGTTCCTTATCCAGTAGAACAGTAGATGGTTCCTTATCCAGTAGAACAGTAGAGGGTTCCTTATCCAGTAGAACAGTAGAGGGTTCCTTATCCAGTAGAACAGTAGATGGTTCCTTATCCAGTAGAACAGTAGAGGGTTCCTGTAGAACAGTAGATGGTTCCTTATCCAGTAGAACAGTAGATGGTTCCTTATCCAGTAGAACAGTAGAGGGTTCCTTATCCAGTAGAACAGTAGATGGTTCCTTATCCAGTAGAACAGTAGAGGGTTCCTTATCCAGTAGAACAGTAGAGGGTTCCTTATCCAGTAGAACAGTAGAGGGTTCCTTATCCAGTAGAACAGTAGAGGGTTCCTTATCCAGTAGAACAGTAGAGGGTTCCTTATCCAGTAGAACAGTAGAGGGTTCCTTATCCAGTAGAACAGTAGATGGTTCCTTATCCAGTAGAACAGTAGAGGGTTCCTTATCCAGTAGAACAGTAGATGGTTCCTTATCCAGTAGAACAGTAGAGGGTTCCTTATCCAGTAGAACAGTAGAGGGTTCCTTATCCAGTAGAACAGTAGAGGGTTCCTTATCCAGTAGAACAGTAGAGGGTTCCTTATCCAGTAGAACAGTAGAGGGTTCCTTATCCAGTAGAACAGTAGAGGGTTCCTTATCCAGTAGAACAGTAGATGGTTCCTTATCCAGTAGAACAGTAGATGGTTCCTTATCCAGTAGGACAGTAGAGGGTTCCTTATCCAGTAGAACAGTAGAGGGTTCCTTATCCAGTAGAACAGTAGATGGTTCCTTATCCAGTAGAACAGTAGATGGTTCCTTATCCAGTAGAACAGTAGATGGTTCCTTATCCAGTAGGACAGTAGAGGGTTCCTTATCCAGTAGAACAGTAGATGGTTCCTTATCCAGTAGAACAGTAGAGGGTTCCTTATCCAGTAGAACAGTAGAGGGTTCCTTATCCAGTAGAACAGTAGATGGTTCCTTATCCAGTAGAACAGTAGATGGTTCCTTCTTATCCAGTAGAACAGTAGATGGTTCCTTCTTATCCAGTAGAACAGTAGAGGGTTCCTTATCCAGTAGAACAGTAGATGGTTCCTTATCCAGTAGAACAGTAGAGGGTTCCTTATCCAGTAGAACAGTAGATGGTTCCTTATCCAGTAGAACAGTAGATGGTTCCTTATCCAGTAGAACAGTAGATGGTTCCTTATCCAGTAGAACAGTAGATGGTTCCTTATCCAGTAGAACAGTAGAGGGTTCCTTATCCAGTAGAACAGTAGAGGGTTCCTTATCCAGTAGAACAGTAGATGGTTCCTTATCCAGTAGAACAGTAGAGGGTTCCTTATCCAGTAGAACAGTAGAGGGTTCCTTATCCAGTAGAACAGTAGATGGTTCCTTATCCAGTAGAACAGTAGAGGGTTCCTTATCCAGTAGAACAGTAGATGGTTCCTTATCCAGTAGAACAGTAGAGGGTTCCTTATCCAGTAGAACAGTAGATGGTTCCTTATCCAGTAGAACAGTAGATGGTTCCTTATCCAGTAGAACAGTAGATGGTTCCTTATCCAGTAGAACAGTAGAGGGTTCCTTATCCAGTAGAACAGTAGATGGTTACTTATCCAGTAGAACAGTAGAGGGTTCCTTATCCAGTAGAACAGTAGAGGGTTCCTTATCCAGTAGAACAGTAGAGGGTTCCTTATCCAGTAGAACAGTAGATGGTTCCTTATCCAGTAGAACAGTAGATGGTTCCTTATCCAGTAGAACAGTAGAGGGTTCCTTATCCAGTAGAACAGTAGATGGTTCCTTATCCAGTAGAACAGTAGAGGGTTCCTTATCCAGTAGAACAGTAGAGGGTTCCTTATCCAGTAGAACAGTAGATGGTTCCTTATCCAGTAGAACAGTAGATGGTTCCTTATCCAGTAGAACAGTAGAGGGTTCCTTATCCAGTAGAACAGTAGATGGTTCCTTATCCAGTAGAACAGTAGATGGTTCCTTATCCAGTAGAACAGTAGAGGGTTCCTTATCCAGTAGAACAGTAGATGGTTCCTTATCCAGTAGAACAGTAGAGGGTTCCTTATCCAGTAGAACAGTAGAGGGTTCCTTATCCAGTAGAACAGTAGATGGTTCCTTATCCAGTAGAACAGTAGATGGTTCCTTATCCAGTAGAACAGTAGAGGGTTCCTTATCCAGTAGAACAGTAGATGGTTCCTTATCCAGTAGAACAGTAGAGGGTTCCTTATCCAGTAGAACAGTAGAGGGTTCCTTATCCAGTAGAACAGTAGAGGGTTCCTTATCCAGTAGAACAGTAGAGGGTTCCTTATCCAGTAGAACAGTAGAGGGTTCCTTATCCAGTAGAACAGTAGATGGTTCCTTATCCAGTAGAACAGTAGATGGTTCCTTATCCAGTAGAACAGTAGAGGGTTCCTTATCCAGTAGAACAGTAGAGGGTTCCTTATCCAGTAGAACAGTAGAGGGTTCCTTATCCAGTAGAACAGTAGAGGGTTCCTTATCCAGTAGAACAGTAGATGGTTCCTTATCCAGTAGAACAGTAGATGGTTCCTTATCCAGTAGAACAGTAGAGGGTTCCTTATCCAGTAGAACAGTAGAGGGTTCCTTATCCAGTAGAACAGTAGATGGTTCCTTATCCAGTAGAACAGTAGAGGGTTCCTTATCCAGTAGAACAGTAGAGGGTTCCTTATCCAGTAGAACAGTAGATGGTTCCTTATCCAGTAGAACAGTAGATGGTTCCTTATCCAGTAGAACAGTAGAGGGTTCCTTATCCAGTAGAACAGTAGATGGTTCCTTATCCAGTAGAACAGTAGAGGGTTCCTTATCCAGTAGAACAGTAGATGGTTCCTTATCCAGTAGAACAGTAGAGGGTTCCTTATCCAGTAGAACAGTAGATGGTTCCTTATCCAGTAGAACAGTAGATGGTTCCTTATCCAGTAGAACAGTAGATGGTTCCTTATCCAGTAGAACAGTAGATGGTTCCTTATCCAGTAGAACAGTAGAGGGTTCCTTATCCAGTAGAACAGTAGATGGTTCCTTATCCAGTAGAACAGTAGAGGGTTCCTTATCCAGTAGAACAGTAGATGGTTCCTTATCCAGTAGAACAGTAGATGGTTCCTTATCCAGTAGAACAGTAGATGGTTCCTTATCCAGTAGAACAGTAGAGGGTTCCTTATCCAGTAGAACAGTAGATGGTTCCTTATCCAGTAGAACAGTAGATGATGGTTCCTTATCCAGTAGAACAGTAGAGGGTTCCTTATC
>NC_137677.1:65263544-65271044 GCF_963989245.1 Nansenia antarctica
CACTTGTTCTCGTGCCTTAAGGCCCATGATAATCACTCACACTGCTAAAACAGACACACACACACACACACACACACACACACACACACACACACACACACACACACTATGATAATGCTGCTGCTATGATTGCCAATGGGATTTGCCGACAGGACAAGATGTTGTTTTCTCTCTTCCCATTGGGCACGTTCCCTGAGGAGCCAATCGCATCCTTCCAAGTGTGACGCTGTGGTTGGAAGGTTTGATATCAGCCCTTTGCTAGAGGGGGACAGGGCTTTGAGGACTGTCCCCCCCTCCCCCCCTCTCCTCTCCTCCCCTCCTCTCCCCTCCTCCCCTCCTCTCCTCTCCTCCCCTCCTCTCCCCTCCTTTCCTCTTCTCTCCTCCTCTCCTGTTAGAGGGGGACAGGGCTTTGAGGACTGGCTCTAGTCTCTCTGTGGTGGCCCTGGGTGATCTGTGACAGTGGCAGGGAGACAGACAGGAAGACAGCTAGGCAGGGAGACAGGCAGGGAGACAGGCAGGGAGACAGACAGCCAGAGAGGCAGGCAGAGAGACAGGCAGGCAGACAGACAGGCAGGCAGAGACAGACAGGCAGAGGGACTGGCAGGGAGACAGGCAGGGAGACAGAGAGACAGACAGGACAGAGAGACAGACAGGACAGATAGACAGACAGGCAGGGAGACAGGCAAGGAGACAGACAGGCAGGGAGACAGACAGGCAGAGAGACAGGCAGGGAGACAGACAGGCAGAGACAGACAGACAGACAGACAGACAGAGAGACAGTCCTGCTCCTCAGAGGCAGAGTGATTAAGAGCTGGCTGGCTAACGGGGAGTTCATTCGGCCCAATCTAGAGGTGCCAAAGGAGATAGAGAGAGAGAGCCATGTTCCAGGGAGATGGCTCAATCCCCCCCTCCCCCCCTCACCCCCCCTCACCTCACAGGAGCTGAGACCACTCGCAGTGGCCAAGGCACACACACACACACACACACAGACACACACACACACACACACATATGCATGCACACACACACACATCTCACTCAGGACTGAACTGACCACACATATGGTCACACATATGTCACGTCGGGCACCGACACAACTTTGACTCGTCCTTTTGGAATAGAAACCTATCGATCGGAGCCTGGGGAGTCACTGAATGAGGTGGTTCTGGTAAATAGAGATGCTGACTCCTCCCACATCCTCCACCTACTGTTGTAGTTAGACCACCGTCCATCGTCTCATCAAACCTCACCCAGGATATGATTGCAGCTGTGACAATGACAGAAATGAATATATTCAAGTGCTAACAACTTATTAACCTCCCTTCTCTACTCCCCTCCCCTCCCCTCCGCTCCCCTCCCTTCCTCTCCCCTCCCCCTCTCCTCTCCTCTCCCCCTCCCCCTCTCCTCTCCTCTCCTCCCCTCCCCTCCTTTCCTTTCCTCCCCTCCTCCCCCTCCTCCTTTCCTCTCCTCTCCCCTCCTCCCTCCTCCTTTCCTCTCCTCTCTCCCCCTCCTCTCCCCTCCTTTCCTCCCCTCCTCCCCCTCTCCCCTCAGCCACCCTCTACACGTCGTGTATCCTGGTGGGGATCTTCCTCACCAGCAGCGTGCCCATGTTCTTCGAGCTCTTCATCGAGACGGTGTACCCGGTCCCAGAGGGCATCACCTGTGGCGTGGTCACCTTCCTCATGAACCTGGTCGCCGGCGCACTCCTCACCTTCCTCACCTTCTACACCACAGGTAAGACTCCTCCTCTTCCTCCCCTTCTACACCACAGGTAAGACAAGAGCTGGACGTTCCTCCTTAACGCCGTTTCACTTGTCCGGAGCAAGTAAAACATTCGCCGGGTTTGTTTGCGCGAGTACGACGACGCTGCTGGATCCCGGATATGTTTACCTGTGTGCAGGAAGAACAACAGACGGCGCAGGCGCCAGACTAGACTAGATGATCGTGAGTGAAGATATTATCAAAGCGTACTTGCCAGTCGATCACCCGTATGCTTTGATAATATCTTCACTCAACGATCATCTAGTCTGGTTGCGCGCCTGCGCCGTCAAAACCGAACCGAAATGTTTGTGTACCGTTACACCCCTACTCCCTACCTCTCCCTCCATTTGAGCACAGAGACAGATACAGAGACAGATACAGAGACAGAGACAGAGACAGAGACAGAGAGAGAGACAGATACAGATACAGAGACAGATACAGAGCACAGAGACAGATACAGAGACAGAGACAGAGACAGATATAGAGACAGATATAGAGACAGAGACAGAGACAGAGACAGAGACAGAGACAGAGACAGAGACAGAGACAGAGACAGAGACCGATACAGAGACAGAGACAGAGACAGAGACAGAGACAGAGACAGAGACAGAGACAGAGACAGAGACAGAGACAGAGACAGATACAGATACAGAGACAGAGACAGATACAGAGACAGAGACAGAGACAGAGACAGAGACAGATACAGAGACAGAGACAGACACAGACACAGAGCACAGATACAGAGACAGAGACAGAGACAGATATAGAGACAGATATAGAGACAGATATAGAGACAGATACAGAGACAGAGACAGAGACAGATACAGAGACAGATACAGAGACAGATACAGAGACAGATACAGAGACAGAGACAGAGACAGAGACAGAGACAGAGACAGACAGATACAGAGACAGAGACAGAGACAGAGACAGAGACAGATACAGATACAGAGACAGATACAGAGCCAGAGACAGCGATAGAGACAGAGACAGAGACAAATACAGAGACAGAGACAGATACAGAGACAGAGACAGAGACAAATACAGATACAGAGACAGAGACAGAGACAGAGACAGAGAGACACAGAGACAGAGACAGAGACAGAGACAGAGACAGAGACAGAGACAGAGACAGATACAGATATATAACAGATAAATGTGACATCTGGAATCGGAGGTCACTGCAGCCGAACCCTCCTGTGTTTCTGTTAGTTTAGACCCGTTCTGTTCGCCTGATTAACCTTCACTTCTCCAACCCAGTCAGGTGGAATGATCTAGAAGAGCTTAGAGAACTGGACAGGATCCTCCACCTTTACCCTTTAGTAAATAGATGTGTATATATGTACTGTGTTATATATTATATATGTATATTCTCATATATACATATTCTCTTTTCTTACATGTTCTATCTATCTATCTATCTCTCTCTCTCTCTCTCTCTCTCTCTCTCTCTCTCTCTCTTCACCTTTAGGGTTAGGGTTAGGTGTTAGGTTTACCCTTTAGTAAATAGAAGATGTGTATATATATATTAAATGGGTTAGGGTTAGGGTTAGGGTTAGGGTTCTCATATTCTCATATATACATATTTTCTCCTCTTACATGTTCATGAGACATGTTCCTTCTCCCAGCGCCCCTGAGGCTAGGCTAGGTGAACTGACAGCTGCTGTCTGACGACTGTGTTCCAACCCTTCTGGATGGTTCTTTGCTTGGAGCAGAGCCCCCGAGGGGGGGGGGGGGGGTCTTGATTAGGGGGGAGAGCAGGGGAGGGGGGGCGGCCAGCGGCTCTTTGTCCATTAACAAGCTGCCAGTCAGACAGTACCACCTACACCTACGACAGCCCGGCAATAAGGGAAAAGGCTTCTGCAGGTGCTGATGAATATTCAACGCCAGGGACGTTTCAACGTGTGAGACGTGATTCTAATCGGCAGATTCAACAGATTTCTGATATCTGTAGAGTCTCCTCTGGGTCCGGAGCAAGCTAGTGATTAATCATGAATTACCCAGACTGCAGCAGAGAGACAGCGGCGGGCCCCGGCTGACAGGCCGTGTCAGAGAGAGATGTAAGGAGCGACACACACACACGGCAGCGCACACAGGCACAGATACTGACACAGACACACACGGACACATACACACACACACACACACACACACAGGCACAGATACACACACACACTGACGCACACACACTGACGCACACACACTGACACAGACACACACACACACACGCACGCACGCACGCACACTCACACACACACACACACACACACACACACACAGGCCTCATAAAGTATGCATTTTCTCTTTTTTTTTTCGAGTGACAGACCAGAACTGTGTGTGCATGTGCATGCATGCGTGTATGTATGTATCTATCTGTGTTCGTGTGTGAACTAGGAAGGATCTTGACAGCTCCACAGTCTCTCTCTCTCTCTCTCTCTCTCTCACTCTCTATCTCTCTATCTCTCTCTCTCTCTCTCAGACTCTCTATCTCTCTCTCTCTCTCTCTCTCACTCTCTATCTCTCTATCTCTCTCTCTCTCTCAGGCTCTCTATCTCTCTCTCTCTCTCTCTCTCTCTCTCTCTCTCTCTCTCTCTCTGCTTTGACTCCCAGGAGGAGTTTAACCGCCCATGAGAGAGCTCGGCGCTGCTCACGTTGTTCAAATCTGACCCTGTTGCAGTCATGTAAAAAAAATAATAGTGTGTTTTTCCTTCACGACTTGTCTCTCTCTCTCTTTGATTGTTATTCTGAGGTTATTCTCAGTGGAGACAGTTCTTAGATCTGTGTGTAGCTGCTGTATTTCCATGTCTGCTGCTAATAATAATAATAACTTTAATTTATATAGCGCCTTTCAAAAAACCCAAGGAAGCTTTACAAGGGAATGATCGGACAGACAAAACAGAAAACAAACAAAGCAAAACTGAAACAATGACTAGGGGCCAAAGGCCTTGGAGAACAGAGTGGGGAGAGAGTTCCAGAGGGTAGGTGCGGCCACGCTGAAGGCTCTGTCCCCGAAGGTCCGTAGGTTGGTGCGGGGGGTGGACAGCAGGCCCATGTCTGAGGACCGCAGGTTCCGGGATGGGGTGTGTTGACAGAGAAGGTCAGTTCGGTACTGGGGGGCGCAGGCGTGGAGGGACTTGTAGGTGAGGGGGAGGATTTTGTAGGTGATGCGGGACTTGACCGGGAGCCAGTGGAGGTGAATGAGGGTGGGGGTGATGTGCTGCCAGGGCTTGGTGTGGGTGAGGACCCTGGCAGCTGAGTTCTGCACGTACTGGAGCCTGTCCAGGGCTTTGCTGGGAACCCCGAACAGGACTCCGTTGCAGTAGTAGTCCAGACGGGAGGTGACGAAGGCGTGGACGAGGGCTTCGGCCACGGTGTCAGTGAGGGAAGGTCGTAGTCTGGCGATGTTTCTTAGGTGAAAGAAGGCAGATTTGGTGACGGATTTGATGTGCGACTGGAAGGAGAGGGTGGAGTTAAGGATGACGCCCAGGTTGTGGACTTCGGAAGATGAAGTACTGTCTAGTTCTCTCTCTGTCGCTGTGGTTCAGTCATGTCTCTCTGCTTTAAACATTTGTTGGCGTACCCCAAGGCTCAGTGTTTACACCGATTAATTATTGTATTTAAATTGTACATGCCCTTAGACGACAGGCCTCAAATGTACTCTGCATTCTTCTGTCCTGTTATCTCCACGGTACCTCAGTTTATTATACACTATTTTGATAGTGCTCAGATATGTTCCCCACCTACCTTTCAATGTAGCATTCTTTTCAGTCTCGGAATTGATGCGACAAATAATGCGCGGATCTCAACAGAAGAAGTCAGAGAGTCCCAGCATAACCTCTCAAGTCTCTGAAGTACTCTCTCCTCTCCCTTCCTACCTTTTCAAAATTGGCAATCCCAGCCTCAAAGACCTTCATTTACTTTCCCCGTTCCGGTACATTTTTGAATTCCCTTTGCTGCCCCTGGTCTGCAAAAAATAATGCATTCTGAAGTATCAAACCTTAAAAGGAGGGGAGAGAAGTGATACATTTATGAATTTATGACATGTCTATTTTAATATTTAAAGACTGCTGCATAGCAGACAGAGGGTCTCGCTTCAGTACATCTCCGCTATCTGTGAATTCTCAAGATTGCTCAACCCCGCGTCGGGTGAACATGAATGGGCGACTACGCGGCCGCGTAGAGCCGTTGTTGTCGGGGCTTTTAGATGTCATCTGCCGTGTGTTGATGTGATTTAGTACGGAGCGGCTGGGTGGAATACGAAGCAGGGGGGGACTGCAGCTTTTGTGGAGTGTCGAAGGCTGTCGAAGGCTTGCTCAACTGTGCAGGGGGGGTGTTGTGGCGGCGGGTGCGCTTGGCTTGGCGTCGTCTCGGCGCTGTTGTTGTCGTCAACTCTTCTACACGGTGTCGAAATAATTGCCACTTTTTGTTTTGTTTTTTTGTCGCTCCTTTTTTTCTTTTCAGATCAACTTCGCATATTCGTCTGAGGTGTATAAATATGAGTCTTTGCTGACTGACTCATACGACCTTGTGTGAAGTACTGTGGAGGCGTCGAAAAGACACTAGAGCTTCACGCACGACGCTGAGCCGATCCTCAAAGGAGAGCTTTTTGTGTCGCTGTTTTCACTTTAAGGATGTTTTCGAATTATTGAGCGAGACTGTCACTATAATCAAATACATTTTTGCTTTTTTCAGATACCAACATTCTTTTTGATTAATGCAACATTCTTCCCAACCCAGGCTGTCTTGTCTGTGTGTAATTGGTTTGCATAGGGAATAGAAAATTGTTACCTTTTTCATTTTGTTTTCGTTTTCTGTTTTAAGGACCTTTTTTGGTTTGTGTGTGTGCGTGTGTCTGTCTGTCTGTCTGTCTGTGTGTGAGTGTGTGTGTGTGTGTGTGTGTGTGTGTGTGAGTAAGAGTAAGAGTATGAGTATGAGTGTGAGTGTGAGTGTGAGCGTGAGCGTGTGCGTGTGCGAGTGCGAGTGCGAGTGTGTGTCTGTGAGTGTGTGTGTGTGAGTGTGTAAGCTTGTGTCTTGTCAGGTAGACGAGAATGGAAGATCATCAACTCGGTTCCCGAAAAAGATCCTAGGCTAATTTGAACGCTAGGCTAATTTGCTAACGCTACATTGACCACAATTAAGAATGATTGCACCCATAAGCTGCCTGCGTGGCGTCTCATCCTGGCGCAGGGTGATGTGTCAACACTAATGCCTCTGTGTGTCTGGAGGCTTCGTATCCCCGCTGCCCCCCCCGCCCCCCACCAGCACCCCTGCGGCGAACCAATCAGCAGGTTGCTTGTGCCAACGGCCCTTTAATGCTGTCACCCCTGCTGGCAGCTGCTATTCCGGTGCTTTCCGATCCTCCTGCTTTTAACGTCAACACCGGCGCGCAGCCAGGGGGGAAAGGCATGGTCCCAATCTGACCAATCTGAGGCTCGATACACGATGGTTTAGATCAGGTCCAAAAGGAGCGAGGAGTGAGAATATAATGGTGACCATTTCTCTCGGGGTTGAAATGGATATTTACCACTAAGCGACTGCGGCGGTGATGATAGCTTGTAACGATCGCTCCAGTCATCCCCTTTTTGTTGTTGTCGTTGTTGTTGACAAAAAAATTGCCCTCTCTCTCTCATCTCTACCCTCTCTCTCCCTCTCTCTCTCTCTCTCTCATCTCTACCCTCTCTCTCCCTCTCTCTCTCTCTCTCTCTCATCTCTACCCTCTCTCTCCCTCTCTCTCTCTCC